>NC_133214.1:490000-830000 GCF_958299795.1 Porites lutea
TATCATCAACAGCACGCAGTATGTCATTTTGTACTTTCAGTAAGGCCGTCTCAGTTGAGTGCAAGACCTTGAAAGCAGACTGATACATCACATCTAGATGGTAATTATTTTTTTATCTCAGATAATTTTTATTTTTCAACTTCATTAGCAACATTGCCATACCCAAAAACAAAAGAAAAACAAAATTTGCCTGAGATATATAAAAAATTAACTACAACATATACATAAATTGGTTTATTAAAGAGTGAATGGTTTTAAAACATTTGCATCATGCATTCTGCTTGGTATTGAGGCAACAACTGCAAATTTGTCTTCAAGATAACATAATGCGGATTATGTAGTAACAGCCGCGGGGAGGGGGGCGGGGGGTTTGAATTGTTACCTACCTGTTTAGATGATTAAGGCAAGCTTTCCGTTCAGGTTTTCATGCCCCCAGGTGGCCTCTGAGAATTACAATGAGTGCTTTATGTTCAATTTTCCATGCACAGACATTTTTCTGGAAAATTAAATGTGTTTTATTACCAGACAATAACTTCTACTTACACTGAAGTAGTAAGTTACAGTGACTAACAGTATTATAATAACATAATACGTTTTAAGGCAACTTAGGTTTCTGTGTTGCATTTGTTCTGTTTATCAAGAGAATTACTCTAGTTGACTGATTTGTTGCTAGAAATAATACTGTTAATTGTTTGAAAGTTGCTTATCCAGGGAAGGAAAAAAAAAATCCACTTGTCCAGTGGTCAAGAAATTTCAATTTTTACTTAATATTAATAGTAATATTACTTGCCAAAGGTAACACAATGCCTTTTCATCTGTACAAAATAATGTGGTTCTAACTACATTGTTGTCTATGTTAAGTCATACCTGTAAATATTTTGAGCAAAATTAAAGGATTAATAATTTAATGAGGGTAATTGCACAGTGGAACCACAGGTAATCCAGGCTCGCTATTTGGGTCACATACGGGTTTCATATAGCATGAGTAAATATAGAGAACATACAGGGCAAAGTTTAGGTCTGGAAATTTGTTAGAAAATGGAAATAAAAATCAACGAAACTTACCATGTGGCGAGTCGTTGTTGTCCTTTATATGCACATGAAGTTTCGGGAAAAATAGTCTCCTTCATCTTTCCTACATAGTATAGTGACAAGGTAGGAGGCTGACAATAGTGTTGGGACTCCGATCAACCCTAAACAAGCACAATTTTTTTTGCGTGAAAATCGAATCCAGTTGACAACTGGTCTGATTAAAAAATGTCATTGAGCTCGAGGTGCCTGGTGACAAGTATAATAATTAAGTCCCCGCACAGGCGGCCCAAACTCACATTGCGAGGGAAGGGTGTAATGTAATTTACATAACATAGGTGACACGCCAGTGTCGCGTTACAGGCGATTATTGAAAATATAAGAGACTTGGCGTGAGTTTGGGCCACCTGTGGTCCCCGTGGAGGAAAGGGCGCAGTTGGACGCTGAGTGGTACTCCCTTGCCTCCATGGGGACTCATTATACTTGTCACCAAGTAACCAGAGCCCAGTTGGACCAGTTGTGATTCTAACGGCTTCTGGCTGTCATTTTAATAGGTAAACATATAAGTTCTACAGAAACTACTGGCTTTGCGTTGCTAGCTGGAGTCAGGGTTTAGAGAAATTCATGTTCCACGAGCCTGGTGTGTTTATTTAGCAAATGGATTCGATTTTCGCGAAGAAAATCATGCTGGTTTGGGGTCCATCAGAGCCCCAGTGCTGCCGTCAGCCTCCTACCTTGTCACTATACTATGTAGGAAGGATGAAGGAGACTTTTTTTCCGAAACTTCGTGTGCATATAAAGGACAACAACAACTCGCCACAAGGTAAGTTTCATCGATTTTTATTTCCATTTTTTAACAAATTTCCCGACCTAAACTTCGCCCCATATGCTCTCTCATAAATCTCAAAGATATTTTCTCTAAAAATAAACCTGCTTAAATGTGAGCACAATTACTGGCACGACACACACTGTACATGTTTTACTAAGGAATAGTGAAAAAAGCTCGACGGATGGTTTTTACCATTTCACCTCACATATGTGTACGGCACATGTGAAAAATGAGCAAAGAAAGACAAAACTCGTGTACAAAATAAGAAGATAAAAACAATGCTTGAAAACTTATTTCACTGCAATGATTACAAGCTGAAAACCTTTTAATTATAGCACGTTTACCCCATAAGCTTAATTTTAACCATTAAATATGATGTCGTATTTGTTTGGCTTTTGTCTTTGTTAGTCAAATGCCAGTTTAGACCTCTTACTTTAACCTTACCTGCTCACATGGCCCAGGTAGTTGTCGCTCTGCAGGTAAACTGGACACAGAATTAACGTGAAGTACTGAAAAAACAAATAACAAATAACTTATGTTGAAAAACTGTCTCGTTTCTCAAACCCCACATGAAACATTTCAAGTGTTAAACCGTTTTTGCGGTCAGTTAAGCACCTTTTTTAATTGTGCGTTTCTCTTTTGAAGGGTAGACTTGAATCCGTACAAAAACCTCTGTAAAAAATACGAAACCTTTTCCATCCACCGACTTCTCCGCCATGTTTGCTTGTTCTTGGTTTGTACCACGTGTACGGCGTTTTCCCAGGATCTTCGTTTGGACCACGTGACCCGAGACGCTCTGGCCGCGCGGAATAATAATGAGGCCCAGGAACTAGTTGAGGAACAAGGCAACTTAGGGGCCGACCATTTCACTCTTCAGGCGGGGGTGGGTGATTTTGCAAAAAAATTTCCTGCAAGCGCTTGTCGGAAGAAAATAATTGCATGCAGCACAAATGTAATAGAAAGCTTATGGGAAAAAAAGGGAAAAAAATATCCTGCCCACCAGATTGCTAGAAAAAAAAATTCTTGACGACCAGAAATCACCCACCCCTCCCCTCAAGAGGTAAATGGTCGGCCTCTTTGTTGGAAGTTCTTGGCTTAGTTCTCGGTTCTCAGTCTGACCGAGAGTTAGCCGAGAGCCGGCCGAGAGTTTCATAACAAGGATACTACATCCCCTTCCATCCCACACCACGCAATAAAGGCTACAATGAAAAGGTATGTCCCAAAAGGTGAAAAAAGGAAGGAGAGGTAGAATACCATGACAAAAATTAATCTTTGTCTGGCATGGGGTTGTAAGGCTGTCACATACGGCGTTTTTCTGGTATGTGAGTTTGTCTTCTGAGAACTCTCGCAAATGCAACGGTAGTAAGCCGCAAAATAAGTCGAGCAAGATTTCCCCTGCAGAAGTCAACTAATCGTAGTCTTTAATATCCATGGACAAAACCTAACTGAAAAGTGGAAACGCAACAAAGATTACTAACTCAAGCCCAGAATAGAGCTGAAAACCGCTTAACTGAAGTTTATAAAATATTGCGTTCTAGCCTGGAACCAGGCTCCTCAGTCTGAGAAAAAGCGGTAAAAACGGGGTCAAATTGCAAATAAGAAAAAATATCGGTTAGCGAGCTTTTTCCCACAATGCTGAGCCTGTTCCCAGGCTAACAGCGTTCGTTTTCAGCTGTTAAAATGCAGAAAACTAAGCTATAAAGATTTCAATTTTGGTTGGACCAGGAGCCGATTTTCTCACAATGCAGAGCCTGGTCCCAGGCTACTGGGGTGCACATGCTTGCACGAGATCGAGGCAAGTAAGGGTGAGGTTGCCTAGCCATATCCTTGGTAGTTACAGTCAATTTGCAAATTCAAATATGGGCTGTGTTTAAGTGCCTTTGGCATACTTTATAGCGGGCTGTTCTCCCATCAGCTGTCCCATGATGTCCAATTCTAAATGCACCCCTAGTAACGGGTATACGGTATCCAAATTAGCAGCAGACTCACAGAGAACGGAGGCCAAGAAACAAAGTCGTTTGACTTAGGTGGGACTTAATGGGATAACGCCCTCCTCGATTTTCAAAATCTGCAAATCACATTCAACCTCATCTAGAGGCATTATAGCAACTTAGCCATGCACGCGCCTCGGATTCGTCCACAGGTATCGCTTTGTGAGGAATCAATCAACCATCCAATTAATAAATTTAACAATCCTTTATTAATTCCGACATGGTAATTATTGGAATTATCACAACAAGTCAGTTTATCGTTGCTTGCACAATTTACTCTCCATTTCATCAAGTCCACTTCATCTTGACAGGTTGCTCTTTTGATCAAGTAATATTAAGAAATGTTCTCATCATCAAAACTGACCTTGAGTGACGTTAAGTAAGCAAGCCATGCAATGTCAATGAAATGAAATAAAATGGAAAGAGCACTTTATTTTGGTGTCGATATCTTAATTTTTGCAGCTAATCAAGAAAGAACTTTAAACAATTCCCTAATAAAACGTGGTAAAAACATATATTATATAAATTATTTGTATCTTCCTAGCACTAAAATTACCTGATGTTCGTTTGTGGATACACAATTACTTTCCGATTCTTTTCAGTTTAAGACCTCATTATTTCGACCGCGTTCTTGACCGAACCTGAAAAACGATTAACGATCTCTTTACCTAGCCAGATTCTTGTGGCCCTTAAGCGGTAGAAGTCGTCACTTTTCACAGTAACTCATCCCTTAGCAAAGTTTCCAGCTGGCTTCTGATTGGATTAAATCTGCACGAAAGCATATGAGAATAAATCAAAAGGGGTCACACTTTTGGGCCCCTTGCTGTAAAAGATATTGATAGAATTCATGCATAAAAAGCTTTCTTAAATAGGTGAGTTTTTTTAAAGAGACTCAAAATTGTCTAGAGATTTTACTTGTCTTTATGTGATCCGATAGAGAGTTCCACAATGATAAACACGGATACCATTTTAACAGTAACGTCTTGTCTGAAGCTTCTATTAAAATCCTAGGGAATAAGTACAGCGGACGAGGGCAAATTATGATAATGTTTTAATCACTGAAATACAATTTTTCTTGAAGATCATGTGAAAAAAGTGGGGGAAATCTATATCATAATAGTAGATCCTTTATCTTTAAAATCTCTTTGTAGCAACTTTTTAAGCAAAGAAAGAAGAAACTTCTCAAAAACGTTTTTATGCTTCTTCTAAGATGACGTAATTTTCCAAGTTTGCCTGTTCAGACCAGGCCGGGTGTCTTGCTCCGTCCATCTCAGGTGCCAGTTCATTTCCCTCTTCAAGTGTATGATTCGCTCCACCAATCACAGCCCCGCATTCAGGACACTTGCTTCTCACCATGGCCCCACCGCACTCGCCAATAGCGTAGATATGTCCCTGAGGACACTTGAACCAGTGGCCTTTCTTCAAACCAACGGCTTCCACAATCTGTTTTTTTTCTTCTTCTGTCAAAGGTTTAAGAGCTGAACACGCTCTCCTGTTACAAAAAAATCATAACTAAGTGACAATAAACAATTAAAGCAAATATAGGGGGTATTACATGACCGCGTGGAGATATGAAGTATCTCTTCGAGTGTTGAAATATATTTTACGAGCGAGCGCAGTGAACGAGTGAAATATTGTTCAACAGGAGAAGAGAAAATTTCCTATCTCCAAGCAGCCACGTCATGATCTGTTTATTAAATAAACACTAATGAAACTGACTCGTCCCCAGTCGTCTCTGTCAATGAAACACCAAACCATTTCACTTTAATTTTTTTTTTCTGCAGCGAAAGGCGTGTGTTAATATGTAACCATGGCAACGGCAATCTTTTTACTTGTGAAAATATCATGTTATCGAAGATATTTTTCATACCCGTACTGAAAAGACAGTTTTCGTAAAAGAGGATCGACTCGCATGTCGTGGGGCCTTGTTCTCTTTCTCTAATAATCAGCTTAGTCTGTTAAACATACGTTATTGCAAATGTGTCTCAAGGTGTCGTACACGAAATAAATAATTGGCGATCTCCCTACGAACTCCTTAAGCACATGACTTCTCAACTGCATGGCCATTACATACGAGAAGACAGACTAACGAACCTTAGAGAAGGATATTTAACAATTATTCCTCGAGCCCGAATGGGCTCTGAGTCAATAGCCCATTCGGCCTTCGGCCTCATGGGTTATTGACTCAGAGGCCATGAGGGCGTGAGGAATAACTGTTTTAGTAAAACCCAACTAGTTGGTCAAAAATATCGAGACAAAACAACTTTAGCTAACAAAACGCGATTCAGCCGCCATTGTTTTGGTTTTCAAAGCCGGCGCTTTTCGCTACTTGTGGGCTATGAAATATAGCTTAGTTGTTGCTCAACCAATCATAACGCAGCATTGATAATAGACCACTAGTTGGATTTTACTAAAAGAGTATATACCTTACCTAATGGCTGCAAGATCAATCATCATCTCATCAAGCCTCTCATCTCCTATACGTTTGCCGCTGGACAGTTCTTTTCGAACAGTAGTTATCATGTCGTAGAAAGACTGATCTACCTGCCGATCTACCTCGACTTTTTCGACTGTGACATCATGACTAAGTAAACACAGTTCGAGATGGAGGCTTAATCTTGAGAACTCTGTGTTAATGTGTTGGAGTTCTCTTGTTGTCGATGTTCCCGCCATGAAACGCTTTAGGAGATAGTTCAGGTCGTTTGTAACTTGGCGTCCTGTTGAATAATTAATAAATAATTAGAAATGCAATAAATTTACAATCGGCGACAAAATTGTTGATTCCTATTCATCCAGCGGGTAAAGAAATGGATGCTTTGTTTTTGCTGGAAGTGCTTGGCTGCTCTGGCTAAGTTTACAGGCAATAATGATTAAAGCAAGAGAATGATGCTTAAAGCAAATAATACAAATAAATAGAACATAACAGGACTAGGAAGAAATCAGAATTTTCGGCCCCTCGCGCCTCAGAGTGGTCTAAAAATAAGGAGGGGGGGGGGGTGCCCTCCCCTGGATCTGCCACTGCATGGCACAGAAACTCACGACGCAGCAAACAAGTCACACTGGCAAGAGGGGACTGACTCTCACCTACGATCGCTGGTTTTGTTAGTTCGATGCGCTGACCATTTGCAATCACCAACGCTCCCTCTTACCAGCAAAACAAACTGAAAACACCTTTCTCACATGTTTTCTCCTTATTGAGCCCCGCCGTTACTATCCAAGGATTTCTGCGTAGCGATAGAACATTGTTTAGGAGAGGGAGAGAGGATCCGAAGGACCCTAGTTGATTTTTTGTAATTTTATCCGTTAACTAAATTTCGGCAGGGATTGATAAGCACTAAAAAAAAAATAAAAAAAAAATCACCTGTCAAGTGACTTACCGTCCAAAAAGTTTTCTTTGCATAGTTCGCCTGGAAGCACTTTTAGATATTTTTCCGCTTTTTCAGTCATTAAGCAGTAGCGTTCCATCAGCATAATTTTGTTTTCAAGAAGAGGAGATTTCAGCCCATTTTTCAGCTTTTGAACACTTTGCTTAAGCGTTTTCCAGACATGTTGGTAATTTTCTGCATTGAACTTTTCCGACAAAGTGGTTAAACGACCCATCAGAAGGCGTTTCTTGTTTGACACTCCACTATTGGCTTCGACGATTATTTTTCTCTTCACTTTCTCTATATCTCGAAGCTGCTGCTTGATGACGTTACCGTATCGCAGGCTACAGCGGATAGGCGTTTTACATCGAGGGCATGTTTTTAATTGAATCACTTGACTTTCGGTAGTGTCGTTCTCTGACATGTCCATATACCTGAAACATGATGAGAACAAAAAAAAAAAAACACGAAATTTACGTCCACCCTCGACGAATGTACTTATCATCAACCCAAGCAGCGCAGTTTTTCTCGGATGAAAAAACTAAATTAGCGTTTAGTTTGTAAAATTGATCAAGTTACCAATACCTACAACTACAAGTAGTTTAATAGGCAATGATTTAGGGCTGATCTTTATGATGAAGCCGTCTATGAAGCTGATTCTTGGGGAAGGAGAAAGAGAATGCTGAATAACCTTTTTAAGGTCACCTCAGAGGAGAGAGACGCCTGTATAAAAGTGACTAGGTAATCATAGGCATGCTTTAGAAGGAACAAGAAAAGGCCAGATCCTCGGTTTTAAAACAGATGTGGCTTTAATTCTCCTTGCCTACCACATCATCACCGTTAACAAACACATCTGTATCTTTCTAACTTAAATCCCCTCAAGAATTATCACGATTAATTTGAAAGAGATTTTGGGCGAATAACAGAAGAGCCCGTGCCAATTACTATGCGTGCATAAGAGTGTAAGAGCCGACTTGGATGGGAAAATCATCCGCTTTTTCCGAATTAAATAGGGGACACCTTACTTGAACTGCTGACTAGAGCAACTTATGAAAGATCAACCTTAACGTAATGTATTAAGTACCTGTCAAGATCAGACACCGCAAATATGTGTCCACAGTCTGGCAGCTTCATAAAACGCGCATCCTCATCTTCCTCTCCTCCTAAGAAGATCGTCGAAATGGGATCACCGTCATTTGTGTCGCACACGGTACAGATGCATTCCCTCTGGCACGCTAGCCCACAACAAACATGTTTGCAGGGGAGTTTTTTTTTGCAGGGTCGGTTACATCTCGGCCTGTCACACATCTCATGGCACATCTTGAAACACTTGTGATGGCGACATACCCAAGAACACGGCTGGCGACATGGTACACATTGCTCTCCACACTTTTTCGTACATTTACTGTGTACGCAACGGTTTTCGCAGGTTTTTAAACACGGTGGACATGGCATAGAGCAGGTTTCTTTGCACACATGTGAACAGACCAACACACGACCGCACCTTAATTTGCATCGTTGGTGTATCCGACCCATTCGACACTCGCCACACTTTCCAGGGCATGGGTGACCACAGTCCAAATTGGTCCTACAAGGAACTGGGCAGTCAGAGGGCGTGGCTGAACAGGCAACAGTAACTTCGTGTCCACAGGGCCAATCGGTTCGCTTCACAAGCTCCATACATTCAGTGGTGCACGGACGTTGGCAATAATCTTGGCAGCGATGGTTGCAAGACAAAATGTTAGTACATCTTTCTTTGCAAGGAATTCTGTTGAGGTCCTGAGTGAAGCATTTTACTTGTGTGATGTGGCCACAATTAGGTAAAGCCTTCTCTACAAGCACCTTACATTGCTTAACACAAGGCTCACTACAACGATTTGGACACGTATGAGTGCAACCTTGGATGTTTCTTCCACAAGGCTCCCCGCAGACGTACTTCTTATGTTTAGGGTCACCTGGATGACATAAGAGTTTACAGGCGTGACCACATCTAAGACGTACCTCACATCTTCGTTGACATCCCCCGTCAGGAACTTTGTCACTGAAATCTTGCGCTGTTTCAGCTGCTACTTCGTCTTCGTGGGTTTCACAAACCAGAGGCAAGGCGTTTCCGATGCTGTCACTCGCTTTCAAATCCGCCACAATCTTGCTCCAGATCTCACTGTGCTTAGAAAGAAGATCAAAGTTTCCAATGCAGTAGAACCCCTTCTTGGCACGGGAGAGCGCCACGCATGCGCGGTTCACAATCTTGATGAAACCAACTTTTTCATTCTTGTTACTGCGCACAAGGGACAGAAGGATGATGTCATTTTCTTCACCTTGAAAGTTGTCAACGGTTGTCAAGCGAACACTTTTAAATTCTTCGCTGTTTTGCTGTTTGAGGTAGTCTCTAATTGCAAACATCTGTCCAGTGTAGGTGGTCAATAGTGTTATTTGTCCAGCACTGTAACCCTGTTGAAGTAAGTAGCGACAAAGGGCAACTACAAATGCAGCTTCGTGCTCGTTAGTATGACTGTGCGATTCATCATGACTGTTTTCCAAATTACTGTGGTTGACAAAGAACATGTTCTTCTTTATTCCTTTGATGTCTTCATATTCTTTCACTGACTCGTGATTCTCAAGATCTGGGTAAATGTGTTTTAACAGAGCGGCAATTTCAGGCCTCATGCGATGTTGAACAGATAGTTTTTCGCACGAAATTCCAACGTTTACCATTCTCTCGAACAACGACACGTCCAGATTGTACTTCTTAGCCAATTCATAGACAGTGGGGTTGGGTCTAAGCTGCTGATGATCGCCGATCAGAATCAAGTGCTGGGATCCTTTTGACAATGACGTTATAAGATGAGCCTCCAACACTTCAGCGGCTTCTTCAACCAGAACGATTTTCGGGGAAATCCGCTGCAGAATGTGCCGATACCTCGCAGCGCATGTGGTTGTCATGCCAATGACACGTGCCTGTCGAAGAACATTGTATTCTATCATGGTGTCCAATTCTTTGTCACGAGAAAGAGCTTCTTCGAACTCTACTTGACAACTTTGCAAATTTTCCTGTTGCTTTTTTTCTAGCCTTTGACACCACAGTCTGTATAACCTCCACCGGTCTCGTCTGTTCAGCTTGATAAGAGAGCCAACACGTAGCTCTTCGTGTTCATTCATTGCTTTGTTCTTCAAATTTCTTTTCATGTAATTAGGATTATCCGAGTCCTTAATCGAGAGAACGGTTATTTTCTGAAGTGTGGTCATCTTATGTCCATCGATGTCTTCTTCGTCGCTGTCAAAATCGTATCCAGGGACAGATACCTCCATCAGAATATCATCTCTGTTATCATCTTTTGCATTCGATCTGCCATTTCTCGAGATGTCCAGCCACTCTAACAGCTGATCATTGATGGACCGTTTTCCAGCCAAGGTGCAAAATTCCCTGTAGTGTCTCCTTTGTATGCACTGTTGGTCTCTAAGGAAATCTAAGGAGATGATACTTGAATTTAAGGCCTTCATCAAGAGAGACGACTGCTGAAAGGATTGCTTTTGCACTCTGACGTCGTTCCTAGTCGTTCTTCTAGCATGGGCAACAGTTGACGCCCGCATGGTTTTAAGTGATTTTAGATTGAATTGTTCCAGAGTTTTACTTTTGCTCCGCCCACCAACACGAACGATACCTGGCAAAAGATATATGATGAAAATCGTTTCAGAAATCCGCGTAAAGAAAATGTGTACTCTATGATTTGTTTTGTTCAGTTATTTTCTTTTTCAGGCCTACATTCTCGTCTTTAAAACACAGTGATTTCGCAGCTGCACATACTGTAGTGAAAGTGACCTGAAAGTACAACGCCTAAAATACTATTAGGGCGATTTTTAACGGAACGACATTTTTGCTTGAACTAGACTTTGCAAACAACTCTCTAAATATCTAATCAGCAGAGATCGCCTTTTCTGTATTTCAAACCGACAAAGATCATCTAAAATCTAAAAATGTAGCATCCGAAATTTTCTGACATATTATTCCTCTCTTTTCCTGGTTAAAGTGGCTTAAACTCGTCTGAAACCCTAGGAGTTCTTTTGTATTCTTTGCATTTTGGCATGTCATTGATATATTATGGTCATTAATATTTGATTGAGCGAAGACATTTTATAGACCTAAATTTCCAGTCTCACCTCGATTGGAGATTAGTCCCTCTAGGAACTGGTCCAAGGCGTGATTCGTATATGAGACCATCAGGATTGGAGAACTTCCCTTCTCGTCTTGCCAAAGTGACGTGTTATCTAGAAGTGCTTGAGCTATTTTCAATCCAACAAAGGTCTTCCCTGTCCCCGGCGGTCCTTGGATTAAAGCGAACTCTTTTGTTAGCGCCAGTTTAAACGCCCGCATCTGTGATTCGTTAAAGCCCAAACTTTCTCTATCAGGCCAATTGAATATTTCATGAGGCATTTCGTTGTCCATAACAACGTCAGGATTACTCAAGGACTCGGTACATGCGTCTGACAACAATTCTCCGGACCCCTCCCCCGGTTGGCTGGAATCTGTCCCAAGCGCATGCTCACTGGCCACCTGTAACCTTGGTGATGACGAACGGTGATTAGTGACGAGTGTTTCTGGAGATTTCTTCTTTGCCAAGACACCATCAAATTTAAAGGTGAAAGATTTATTGTTTTTATCATCATCCTTTCCATGCAGCTGATACACCGGAGGTCGGATGTCCTGACAACATTCCACAATGTATCGCTGAAATGGAAATTCTTCAGGGTTGATCTCCTTCAGCCCTTCTAGTACGTGCCTGTAGGATTCGTAGTAAGCATCAGATTCTACCATTACAAACGTCTCTTTGTTTTGAATAAACCGATTAACTTCCGCGGCTTCAGTGGTTTCAAACCGCACTTCCAGCTCTCCGTCACTAAGCCCTTCCGGATCTCGGTTTTCCACAGACGCGAAGACAAGTGTGTTAAAATCATCTGAAGACAGGCAAAGTAGAGAACCAAACTTGAGGCGTTTAGATCTCTCCCACTTTATTCGCCTCACTTTGGAATGAGACTGGTTAAACTTGATTTTGAAGACCCTGCCTTTCCTGTTACATACAGGATACAGCACTGTTACACCATGGTACACGGAGACATCATTTGCACGCGGACTAGTATTGCTTGTGGTCGGTTCTAACAAATCTTTATCCTTTGTGAGCTGCTTAATGCCATCTCTAAGTGGCATTACAAAATCCTCTCGTAGTAACCGAAACTGGACATCAAGGTAATGATCAAGGTCGTTGAACCTTCTATCCGTAATGTTCTTACGAAGGAAAGGCCTGGAGCAAAGTAGGTCTGCCGCAGAAGGAATAACGCTTAGTTCTCTAAAATTCTGTGGGGGTTTTAACTGGGATTCCTGATCATGCCCAGACATTGCCAGGCGAATCACTTCATCTTTTAGCTCTGTTACATGTTGGAGTTTCTTTTCAAGATCGTCGGCGTTTTCGATCAGATTCTTTTCCTTTAATATGGCCAATGAGATCCTGAGCTGCGGAATAGGAAGACTGTGCACAATGCTTTCACCCAACTTCTGAATCATGGTCAGAAAAATGGATATAAGATCCATTATCACAGTATCAACCCCAGAATTGCCACCTAGATAGGCCATCTTGTTGATAAAACTTGAAAGAACTGTTCCAGTGAGAAACTTCTTTGCTTTAGTAGAGCGAAGTATCTTCTCTGCGTTTGCGGTCATGATGTTGTTTGATGAACACAGCATACGAAAAGAAGTTATAACAAGCTTTAACAAATCAGGCCTTATATCGTCCATGGATAAGAGTGCTTCGAACTGTCCGGCTTTTCTAGTTAATTCTAATACGGCCTTTTCTGGGAGTTCTTCTCTACAAATGCTCTCCAGCGCCTTGAATCCAATAGGCTTCGAGTCACGACCGGTCTTTTGTCCATCCTCTCCATTATTCATCCGTCGACGTTTCGGTCCCTCGTTCGCTCTTGGAACATCATCAGACCGGCGCTTTCGACTACGAAACGTATTAGGCCGTTCTGGGATCTTCCATAGTTTTCTGCGGCTACTTGACATCTAAGGAGTATCAAACCGTGTATAAAGATTATAGTTTTGCCCCAACAGCGTTGAAAAAGAAAAACAAAGAATCACTGTTAGCAGGTAGTCCTAAATTTTACTGACAAGACATAGCTTTTTGGGTTACTTGGAAAAAATGTACCAGAAAGTGGAAAATTTTTTGACTTTGCTCTTAAAGAGAATTGAGGGTTAAATGACGCCACACTGCAAATTTCAAGTTCGCTGCGGAAATTTTTATATTCTTGTGATACCATTAAGACATTTGCATCACAAACAACATTATACAACTGTTACAATGTCATATGTCACGGCACAAAAAGTCATGGATGTATTTCAAGGCAAAGAATTCACATTAACAATTGCCTTGTATCATTTTTCCGAACGTGGAACGTTTTGCGAAAATTTGAGAAAATTAAAAACCGCAATTCTCGTCGATTTTCGTTGCATCAGTGGAACAGTGAAGAAGACCTGATAATGAAGCTGGTATTTTTGTCGCAACCTGGATGGCTCTGGCAAGTCAATGCAGAAGAGGAACTATAATTTTAAGTGCTCAGGGGTTTTTGTATCCATTTTGGTTTAGTCTAAGAAGGTTTAAAATTCGTTTGGTCGTCAAAGACATCCAGAAAATAATTTGCTGCATAAATTGCATAAATTTTTGTAGCGTGCATGCTCCCATTTTGTATTGTTCAAGCCCACAAGGAAATTAACTGCATCAAAATCATAATGAACGCAATTAATTATGTCTTATATATTGTTTTTGAAGACTTAAGATGATCAAATCTAGTCTCTCAGAGATGGGTTAAATTTTTTTCTATTTCTTCGCTGTCTTTTGTGAAATTTCGGGCTCTCATATCTCAGCAATCAGTGTCAAACTAAAATTCTTGAATTCAAAGCTGAGAATAGTTAAAAATTTGACCACTTCCGATCGTCGATTAGTTGAACCCGATCCAGAACTTTGTGTCACTGTTCGGTGTACTTTGCAATTTCATGGCATGAACTGATATGAACTAGCCCTATCTGGAAAATTCGGTAGGCAAGTCAAAATACGTTTAGATGGTTTCCACTTTGACAGAGACCTGAAATTGTTGCAGCTTACCTTGAAGGCGAGTTATCTGTGCATTTTCTCAACAAACTCTGTGAAGGAACACAGTATGCTCCTTTTATTCCAACGAGAGCTATTCCGAGAAATATTCTTCTTCCTCGGTGATTTCCCAGAAACATCCTGTGACATCAAAACAACTTCACCTGCTTTCTTTTAATTGGCTAGTTGGCTTCGTTATTTTTAGGTACTGTTTCTCAGAAATAAGACAAGACTTTTTTCGTCCTGTTTAATTTAAATGACATCTTCACTTCGTGAACCATTGGTAAAAATTTCCGACTTTTTCCATGTTGTTTTTCACTTCATTTTTTATGTATCTATTAAGGTCTAGAATAAGCTCTAACGTAACACTTAAATTCGACTTCTTTCTTTATAAAACTACAATCAGTATAAAGCCCAACTCATTTCACACGCTTGACCTCATCATCTCAAGTTCTCTTGACAAAGAACACTGACATCAGTCCTATTCTTCTGCTTTTCACTGAGGATTTGCTTTCGTCTTCCATAATTTACTGTCATTTTGGGTAAATATGGGGTTTTGAAATTCTTCCGCCTCTGAAGTCGCCGCATCGTATTCACTGAGTTATTTTCATTATGGACAATAAAAGGCTTGTTTGCCTGCTTCGAACGAACAAACCATTAAAAGACGTCAAGTTAACTTACATTTAAACACCAGCTAAGTCATTTCCCTAAAGGACCACGCGAGCATTTATATATTTCAAGAACTGAAATGTGTCCAAACGCCGATTTTTTTCTGCAAAATCTGAGAGACGAGGCCCACAAACTGGCCAGTTTGTTTTACAGAGGAAAAGAAACATTTAGCTAAAGGCACAAAATTTACATACCGGTTAAGATAAAACATTCAGCTCATCGACTTACCTTCAGGTTAATTTTTAGTGCATTTCTTGGTAAAAACAAGAAAAACCATACGAGGAACAGTGAAACAAGTTCCCTTCAAATGAGCTGCCAGGGCCTGTTCAAAGAATAATCAGTCTGGATTTCCGAGAAACCTACCGCCTCTAATAATAACATGGCTACGTTAAGCCCTTTCATTGGCTAGAACCTTGAGCAGCAGCCAAATGAACTGGGCGCTAGATCACACCCCAATAATCCAAGTTGTGCTAAGGGTATCCTACGAACATTTATTGCCAATCAGAAAATTCTATTCAATTCTTTATTTTACACTGTACAAGGCATTTACAAACGGTTTTATACAAGTAGTAGAGGTAATGTACATATGTGCAGTGCAGTGTTCAAAGGAGCAAGAGCTTTCTAGTTGGACACCGTCACGTTAAGATGAATGGTAGCAGAAAAGAAAAGAAAAACACTCAAATTACATCAGTGATGGAGAATGTAAAGTAAGTAACCTATCCCTTCAATAACCGTGCGGCGGCCGTGTTCCGTTTTCATGTAGGCTTATAAAGAACAGAGAATTTTCCTTTTACAATGATGAATCGAGTGCGGCTATTCATATTTTGAATGATTTTCATGGTTGACAAGCGGCTAAACACTCTGAATACCTGACGGTCCGATTGGCTTCCCAGACGTGTCCCCAGGAAAACCGAGTACCCACCAGAAAATTCCTCTTTACAACCCAGGCCCCCACTGCAAGCAGTACCTATTATCCCACGAAGACGGCCGCCATTTTGGTTTAGAACTTGATGGTAGTATTTTATTACATGTTATATTCAGCGTGTTAACAAATACTTTACTTGTGCTACTGTTACTTTCCACATACCTGTCACGATGAAAAATTATCATGGCTTTTTTTCTCTTCCTCTTGGCTTGACGATATTGATGAAAGTCTTAAGACGTCTAACTTTACGCAAACTCATTCCCGTCAAAATAGGAAAAATGCTGTATAGTGATGAATTGCCGCTGGTCATTAGGAAGGTAAGAAACCAGCAAGGTGGGGTTAGGGGGTGTAAGAATTTTTGACATGGGCTCATTTTGTGCATTTATGATCAACTGACCTCTTGCCTTCGCAAGGAACATTTCTTAACTTGCATTTCTTTTCTGGTGTGAACAAGACGACTAGCTAACGTACCCAATGAGTTTCACAAGATAACTTCTCATTTTCGTCCCCAAAGCTAACCGGCTCTTTCAAAAGATCACGTGGCTGAAAGCAACGGAGAGCGATTGAGAAGTGATTCTATGAGAAAATGTAGTTTGATTGAAAATAACTTCTTAAAAATAAAGCACAACGAAGAATGTGGTTTGAATGAGAATAACTTCACCTTGAGAATTTCCCCCTAAAATAAAGCAATACAAGGATTTTGTTGTACCTAATCAAGTCGTCCATCAAACACCTCTTCAATCAATTTAATGGCAAACAAACCAACCGGCCATTTCCGAATTGCCCAAGCAGCCTCTTTTCCAAAGCTAGACAAAGTGAGAAGCAATTATTGATATGAAAATGATTTTATTCTCATGCAAATATAACTCCTTGTCACCGGGGGGAGGTTTAGCACTTAGCCTCGTTTTGAAAGTGAGAGTATTTGGGCCTATACGCCACTTCCACATTTCCCATAATGCACCTTACTTGCCCCCCTCCCCCCCCAAAAAACAAACAACCAAAAAAAAAATTGCACCAGCATTGTTTTCAATTTCTTTTGGGACGGATGTAATACACAGAAGAAATGAAAAACAAAGGTTATGCAAAATTTTGAGGGTCAAATAAGGTGCATTATGGGAAATGTGGAAGTGGCCTAATGACGTAAATGGACTAATCACTAAAAAATGTTAGAAAGAAGGGGGACAAGCTGTGCGTTGCTTTTACAATTTATTCTGCATTGAAACAAATCCACTCCTATCTTAAACAAGTTACGTCTATAATGCAATACAAGTTATGTAACGCATAGTTTTCATTGAATTGAAATGCAACATTTGTAATCTTCGAGGTTATACACAGTCTGGGCTTTGTTAAGATTGCATCTACACTGTGGCGTTTACACTTTCACTGAACTGATAGAAAGAAGAGGAAAGAAAACATTTTCACGTCTAACACATGAAAGGATGACGACGATTAACATTATAAATCACTGCGTACCTTACAGAGCAAGTAACAAATACAAAATTACTACTATACTTTTCTGGGGAAATGTTTACTACACTATATCATATTATTACTCTTTTTTATTTATATAAAAGCTTCCATTTCAGTCAAATGACAATGTCTCTGTTATTAACCTGTGACCAAGGTTAAAAATTCCAAAAATACGAAAAAATATTTGACGGAGAAACTGGAAGCTTCTGCCCCTCTCGCCTTTTTTTTCAATTTTCCATAAATAAAACATATTAACAACAGCTGCTTAAGCAAAATAACTTTACATGTAATTGCAATAAACAAATCATCATAACTTTGTCGCATTTACATGACTGAATAATAAACTCTATACCCCCAGAGTCAAAAGAGGTTATATGAATGAAGTAAGGAAGAAATCACATGGTGTGAGAATTCTGATGAAATCTCCCTGACAATACTTGTGCATGTTACTACAGCATCTCTCTCTTTAGATACCCAACAATACATTCAACTCTCTACAGGGACACCTGGAGTTTGTTCTCTCTAAAAGGCAGACACCTTTGCAAGAAGGACACAGGGTATAAGTCCCAACATTCAAGAGGGTGGTAAGAATTGACTGTATCAAAACTGCCGGGATTTTTTAAAAGTAGTTCATCATCATTAGCAACCCTAAGAGTTTAAAATAGATAACCCTTTAATAAACAGTGATAAACAAGTAATTTCTCCTTGTGATGTCGCTGCCAACTCCATCAGTAAGACAATGAAAGTCAATACTTAAAGGGGATTTATAGCCTAAAAAATGACAAACTTGCATTTTGATTTCAGGGATTAAAGGGTCATTGCCATATAGCTGTATGTTACAAAGCTTACGAGGCGCGTATTGTAATATACAAATTATTGTTTTATACGTTGCATAAAAACTGTTAAAAGAAATTTGAATTGAACATTATTGACACTACGGGTAGAGAATACAGATAAACAACTTATGCATTGCTGTTTTTTAGATATTTCTTCTCCAGATTTTGGAATTACAAAAAAATGCATTTGGCTTATCCTCTAATTACAGAAAACTGATGACCATCTATTCAACCAAAAATCATTGAAATATGGAGAAAAGAACAAACGAACAGACCAATAATATTTTAAAGTAGAAGTGTTGAAAGCATTGAGTAATATTTGGGAACAAAAATTATTGGAACAGAAAACTGAGTAAACTTTTGAATAACTCAAAAAATATGTGAAAGTTACAATCGCAAGTTTTTGGTTGGCTGGATGGCCTCCAGTTACCACCTCTTCTTTTTGCTGTTTTTCCCAACTTCAACCTTAGTCAACCAAAACAGTAACAAAAAATTACTGTTGACTGTTTTTCTTGGAAGTGCTAATATCATGTACGGTGGCTCCCAGACTAAAAACTAATAATGGAGGTTTGCTTGCATAAAATCCCTAAACTTGCGATAAACTTTGAGATTCTTCTTTCATACTAGTAAGCTATTCTTTAAGGGTAGCATTAACTCTTTCACTCCCACACCAAGTAAATATAGGGAATATCTATCACTGTAACTTTTACACCTGTGGGCAGAATCCTATGATGTCACCATTCAAATGAAACCTCTTTGGCAAAACTTGTGTATGGTGCTATTTAATTCTTAGGATGTTACAATTTTCAAATGTTGTGAATTTTTTTTTTTTCAATCTGCCACCATCAGGAGTGAAAGTGTTCCGCTATGAAACGATGCCAAGCATGTACAACAAAGCTAAGCCAACATATTATTTTACATGACTTTTGCAGCATTGCTTACTTTTAATAACCAAATGAAACTGAGCAAAGCGGTAACAATCTTTACAATTCCAAAGAACATTGGAGAATATAACATATTAATGACCTAAAGGAGGACGTAAATGTGAAGAGCCACCTTAATCTACTGTAAATCAATAAAGAATTCTTGTCAACTATTATCCTCTTTTGTAAGAGCATTTTGAGTTTAAAGTTACAGCAGCAAAGAGCATTTGCGATTCTTTTTTCCATGTAGTGACCTATTTTCGAGCCTAGTTATTCAGATAAAATGATGGATAAGAAGCTGTTGAAAGTCAACGATCACGGAAGAACGATGGCTTTGCTTTGCTTGAAGACCAAAAAACATCTTAATGAGATATGGCCTCTTATAAAAAGCCAGTCCTTGCTAAGGGGAATTGTGATAGTATATATTATAAAAGACCTTTCTAAAAAAGAAATTCCTTATGTAATGTACTCATACCAGCCAAACTATAAAACTCGAAGATTTAACAGTTCAACCAAAAGCAGACGTCTGTGGTCAGTCAGGATTCAGGATTTCAAATCTCCACCTAATAATTTTAGCTCCAATTATGCACATCTTCACTTTGACCTGGAAAGACTGAATAAAAGTCAAAGCCTACAAAGCCCAGTGTTGTGGCCGATCTAAAACAGTAACACTAGAGACAATGAAGGAAAAAGGTTAGAAATCTGAGAATAAAATGTGCTCAACCATCACCTGTAGAAATAAAAAGAAACTAGAAAGTTAGAATACGTTTTTGCTTTCAAAAGAATCTCAATGAGAGGGGTATCTTATGGTTATTTTATCTCCAGTATGAGTTTCCAATTTGAAAAGTACCAAAAAAAGTTAGCATAAGGTTCCAATTTGAAAAGTACCCGAATTAGCGTGGTATCCCATGTTTCTCTGTTCCCTGATTTATTGTGTAAATTCGGTTTGAGTGTCAGCGGTTTACACAAAATACGTTTCAACACCTATACACCACTTCGAATTTCCACAAAAAAATCAGTTCCCAAACAAACCAGGATTTCTATTGTCCACGTTAATAATTTTAGATTGGTATCCCTACGTTTCTCCGTTAACTGATTTATTGTGTAAATTCAGTTTCAGTGTCAGCGGTTTACGCAAAATACGTTTCAACGCCTATACACCCTGTCGAATTTCCACAAAAAATCACTTCCCAAACAAACCAGGATTCCCATTGTCCACGTTAATAATTTTGGATTGGTATCCCTTCGTTTCTCTGTTCCCTGATTTATTGTGTAAATTCGGTTTGAGTGTCAGCGGTTTACGCAAAATACATTTCAACGCCTATACACCCCGTCGAATTTCCACAAAAAAATCAGTTCTTAAACAAGCCAGGATTCCCATTGTCCGCTCTGATAATTTTAGATTGGAGTAAAGTGGACCTCCTTCTCTCTAAAAAAAAAAAAAGCGGAAAAAATAGAATCACGGTCAATAGAGTTTGCTTGGCAATCCCAAAGCGTGCTACCATCACCTGTAGAGATAGGAAAAATGTTAGCATAGATGTTAGCATAAGGTTCCAAATATTTGAAAAGCACCCGAATTAGCATGGTATCCCTACATTTTTCTGTTCCCTGATTTATTGACTGTGTAGTATCGGTTTGAGTGTCAGCGGTTTAGGCAAAATACGTTTCAACGCCTATACACCCTGTCAAATTTCCACAAAAAATCACTCCCCAAACAAACCAAATTCCCATTTTCCGCATTGTCAATTTTAGTTTGGTATGCTTACATTTCTCTGTTTCCAGATTTATTGCATAATACCGGTTTGAGAGTCAGCGGTTTACGCAAAATACGTCTCAACGCCTATACACTCTGCCGAATTTCCACAAAAAAATGAGTTCCTCAGCAAACCAGGTTTGCTATTGTCCACCTTGATAATTTTAGATTGGGGTTACCTTGATCTTTTCTATAATAGAAAGAAATTAAAGGTAAAAAGGCCAGAAATCTAGGAAGCTGAAGACTTGTAAACTCAAAGCACTCACTTGTTGATGCTGAGAGTGAAATTCCTGCTAAGAACTCCCAGGAACAGAAGCTTTGATATCAATTCCTGCAGTTTGGCAGCGACAGGAACTCTGAAATAATAATGAAAAGTTGAAATACACATTGCACATCTATTGATAGACGCTAATCGGGGTTTGAAGGATTTTTTGTAGCAGTCGATGATTTTTTACTCCAGAGATAATTGTCTGTTACATCATTTCCTACACAGTACTAACAAAGTACATGGCAGATAATAATGAGATCAGTATTAGGTATGTACGTTTACTTAATTACACATTCTACCCTCGACGCGATCTGCCACACAAATTACCCACGACTTGCTCCACGCAGGGTTCACGGCATAATCAGTAGAGCAAAAGCAGATCCAACTTGGAGATCGTCCGTGGGTGCGAATCATGCCGAGGTCAAAACACTTTCTCTTTGCCTCGTGTGGTCCCCAAATTCCTTTTACTTGGTGTAACGCTTATTGGGGCTTATGGGTTGAACCTACCAGAAGTTGGAAAGGTATTAGTTCCTTCCATCCCTGTCAACCTTTTTCATATGGACATCTTGGTTGAATTCTGATACAACTTTCAACTGGACATGTATCATTTCCCTTTGTCAGCATTTTACTCCTACAAAAAAAGACAGTATAACATGAACGTTGTCCTGGAGAAATAATGGTTACAAAAATCGGTAGTACTGTTTACTGAAGCAGTAGCCAATATGAGATTTGCATTTGTCTTTTTTATAACAAGGTTATTTTGCTTGAAGAATTTTAAAACTCTTTTATCCCTCTACGGCCTCCTTTTGGCAAGTGTAATGTGTAGTTTTAGAAAATATCCATAATCCCCCACAAAGGGCAACGGAAATTCCGAGGGGAGGAGGGGGGGGGGGGGGGGTGTCAAAAAGGAGGCAATTTCCAAGGGAGTCGGGGGGTTGCTTACAGAGGTCTTTTTCCAGGGCGTTTGAGTAAGATTGGTCAGTTAATAATAAATAGCAGCTTCTCTGTTGTGAAAGCTATCAGTTATTTACTGTTACCAGTGTTTCAAAACAAGTATTATTGTTAGCATTGATCATGTTTTACCTACGGTCAGCTAAACGCTTTTTTCAGTAGTATTCTTTAATACAATAATTGTCATCGGTTCATGGATAAACCTTCAGGTGTTGTTTACCCTGCGAGCAAGTTATCCTAGCTTGCCCAATTAGGAGAGCATACTCGTAAGCTAGGTGTTGCTTTATTACACAATTGATTCACCATAATTTGGTTGTGTTCTAAGCCTTCTTGCAACATGTTCTAACTAAAATGAAGTAATGAAACTTCACGTGGTGTTTAGTTTGAATGTAACTGGTTCTTTTGTAGATGACATCTTTCGTGTAGTCCGTAGTACAAGGTTTTGCCTGTTTGGTTTATCATTAGGTAAGGACGTTTTTGAGATTATTAGCCACCTTATTAACATGAATGATATGATCTTTTTGCATTTTCTCGCAGAAAAAAAAAATTATCTTTCGCATAAAAAAACATAGTGCAACAAATACAACATTTTTGACACAAATATACTTCCCAGAGGGTACTCAACCAAATTCCAGAGAGTGGGGGACTATAACAAGCAACCCCTACAGTATAAAATGGAAATTCCAGGTGGGGGGAGGGGGGTCTAAAGTAAAAGTTGCCTCTGTGGGGGGTATGGATATTTTTTCTGGAACTGCACAATAATAGATGTTTTCAGTATTTTACTGACTGCTTCAGTGTATGTGGTGTCTTGAGTGATGGCTTCAAACAAGGTTCCTATTGATGTACATGTTTATGTGGTAGTTATTTTTTTTATCTCAGGTAATTTTTATTTTTCAACTTCATTAGCAACATTGCCATACCCCAGAACAAAAGAAAAACAAAATTTGCCTGAGATATATTAAAAATTAACTACAACATATACATAAATTGGTTTGTTAAAGAGTGAATGGTTTTAAAACATTTGCATCATGCATTGTGCTTGGTATTGACGCAAAAACAGCAAATTTGTCTTCAAGATAACATTATGTAGTAACAGCTGCGGGGGGGGGGATCTTGCATTGTTACCTACCTGTTCAGATGATTAAGGCAAGCTTTTGGTTCAGGTTTTCATGCCCCCAGGAGGCCTCTGAGAATTACAATGAGTGCTTCATGTTCAATTTGCCATGCACAGACATTTTTCTGGAAAATTAAATGTGTTTTACTACCAGACAATAACTTCTACTTACACTGAAGTAGTAAGTTACAATGACTAACCGTATTATAATAATATAATACGTTTTAAGGCAACTTAGGTTTCCATGTTACATTTGTTCTGTTTATCAAGAGAATTACTCTAGTTGACTGACTTGTTGATAGAAATAATACTGTTAATTGTTTGAAAGTTGCTTATCCAGGGAAGGAAAAAAAAATCCACTTGTCTAGTGGACAATAAAATTTCAATTTTTACTTAATAATAATAGTAATATTACTTGCACAAAGGTAACACAATGCCTTTTCATCTGTACAAAATAATGTGGTTCTAACTACATTGTTGTCTATATTAAGTCATACCTGTAAATATTTTGAGCAAAGTTAAAGGATTAATAATTTAATGAGGGTAATTGCACGGTGGAACCACAGGTAATCCAGGCTCACTATTTGTGTCACATACGGGTTTCATATAGCATGAGTAAATATAAACAACATACAGGGCAAAGTTTAGGTCTGGAAATTTGTTAGAAAATGGAAATAAAAATCAACAAAACTTACCATGTGGCGAGTTGTTGTCGTCCTTTATATGCACATGAAGTTTCGGGAAAAATAGTCTCCTTCATCTTTCCTACATAGTATAGTGACAAGGTAGGAGGCTGAAAATAGTGTTGAGACTCCGATCAACTCCAAACAAGCACAATTTTTTTTTGTGAAAATCGAATCCAGTTGACAACTGGACCAATTCAAAAATGTCACTGAGCTCGAGGTGCCTGGTGACAAGTATAATAATTAAGTCCCTGTGGAGGAAAGGGTGCAGTCAGATGGTGAGTGGTACTCCCTTCCCTCCATAAAGACTCATTATACTTGTCACCAGTATCCCGAGCTCAGTTGGACCAGTTGTGATTCTAACGGCTTCTGGCTGTCATTTTAATAGGTAAACATATAAGTTCTACAGAAACTACTGGCTTTGCGTTGCTAGCTGGAGTCAGGGTTTAGAGAAATTCATGTTCCACGAGCCTGACCTGTTTATGTAGCAAATGGATTTGATTTTCGCAAAGAAAATCATGCTGGTTTGGGGTCCATCAGAGCCCCAGTGCTGCCGTCAGCCTCCTACCTTGTCACTATACTATGTAGGAAAGATTAAGGAGACTATTTTTTCCGAAACTTTGTGTGCATATAAAGGACAACAACAACTCACCACAAGGTAAGTTTCATCGATTTTTATTTCCATTTTCTAACAAATTTCCAGACCTAAACTTCATCCCATAAGCTCTCTCATAAATCTCAAAGATATTTTCTCTAAAAATAAACCTGCTTAAATGTGAGCACAATTACTGGCACCACACACTGTAAATGTTTTACTATTAAAGGAATAGTGAAAAAAGCTCGACGGATGGTTTTTACCAATTCACCTCACATATGTGTAAGGCACATGTGAAAAATGAGCAAAGAAAGACAAAAATCGTGTAGAAAATAAGAAGATAAAAACAATGCTTGAAAACTTATTTCATTGCAATGATTACAAGCTGAAAACCTTTTAATTATAGCACGTTTACCCCATAAGCTTAATTTTAACCATTAAATATGATGTCGCATTCGTTTAGCTTTTGTCTTTGTTAGTCAAATGCCAGTTTAGACCTCTTACTTTAACCGTACCTGCTCACATGGCCCAGGTAGTTGTCGCTCTGCAGCTAAACTGGACACAGAATTAACGTGAAGTACTGAAAAAAACAAATAACAAAAAACTGTCTCGTTTCTCAAACCCCACATGAAACATTTCAAGTGTTAAACCGTTTTTGCGGTCAGTTAAGCACCTTTTTTAATTGTGCGTTTCGCTTTTGAAGGGTAGACTTGAATCCGTACAAAAACCTCTGTAAAAAATACGAAACCTTTTCCATCCACCGACTTCTCCGCCATGTTTGCTTGTTCTTGGTTTGTACCACGTGTACGGCGTTTTCCCAGGATCTTCGTTTGGACCACGTGACCCGAGACGCTCTGGCCGCGCGGAATAATAATGAGGCCCAGGAACTAGTTGAGGAACAAGTCAACTTAGGGGCCGACCCAGGGGGGGGCCCACGACTCCAATAGCGTTCGGTACTTGTTTCGTGTACCTATGATCCACCGATTTATGACATCACATCCGGTTGCAGAGTTGCTGCTCTGTTTTCGCGCGAAGCACCAAGATGGACGGCCGATGCCATTTGGTTTTCTCGTTATTTTTACCCACAGGCTAACGGAATTATGTATCTTGAATGCCGAGAATGTTGAGAAGGTATCTAGCCGGCCTTTCAAGCAAATTTCATGACCAAACAAAGAAGTTTTAGTATTATTTTAACGATAAATAATATGCAACTGCGGGGAGTGTCATGGCGAGTCTTGAGATGTTTTAAAACGAGTGTCGTTAACGTTTTGCGGCTTTTGCTGCGTCTGATTTAGAGAAGTCATCAAACAAAATATAATTTCCTGAGCGGGAAAGAATGGAAAAAACGCCGATGGCCACATTTTAAAGTGTTCACTGCTGGAAGGCTGTATCACGCCCCGTAAAGTTGCAAAAACTTCTACTCAACTGCATGGTTTTGAGGGATGTCATGGCGAGTCTTTCGCTCTTTGTAATCGAGCGTCACTCAAGAGTTTGGCTTTTGCGGCTTCTGATTCATCGAAGTCATCAATCAAAATTGCCTATCCTGAGCGGAATGGAATGGGCAAAACGCCGGTGGTCATAGTTTAAAGTGTCAACTGCTTGAAGGCGTTATCACTGGACGTAAAGTTTCTGAAAGCTCTACCCAACTGTCCTGTCATGGCGAGTCTTTCGCGAGTGTCCGCTCAAAGGGTTGGCTGTTGTAGCTTCTGATTTACCGAGATTGTCAAACAAAATAGCCTGTCCTGAGTGGAATAGAATGGAGAAAAAGCTGATAGTCACAGTTTAAAGTGTTGATTGCTGGAAGGCTTTATCACTCGTCGTAAAGTTGCTCAAAGGTCTTCACTGTAGGTTTGAGCAATGTAATGGTGAGTCTTTCTCTGTGTCTAATCGAGCGTCACTCAAGATTTTAGCTTTTGCATCTTCTGATTCACCGAAGTCATCAATCAAAATACCCTATCCTGAGCGAAGTACCGTGGAGAAAAAGCCTATGGTCACAGTTACAGTGTTAACAGCTGGAAGGCTTTGCCAGTTGACGTAAAGTTGCTGAAAGCTCTACTCAACTGATTTCGAAACGGTCACATGTTGCGAGCTTCTGGAAGGTTAGTGTTGGATTTTTAGCATTTAAAAATTTTTTAGCCTTTGAAGATTTATGTTTAGAACAAGAGTTAAGCCCAAAAGTAGTCCAATTTGTCATTATCTGAGAGAAATCAAGAAAGTTTGTGCCCTTCCTTTTTTTTCTAAGCTTGCAAGTGTAACATACATGAAAAGAAACCCTTATGCACTACTAGTCATATTGTTAAAATGACTAGTTTGAAATTACTCCTTATCTTAACTGATAACTACAACACTTATTTAACAATGAATCGCTTCCGAACATGTGTTGATTGGTTCTTGACCTTTAAAGCTAAAAAAAAAACATACTACGACTTACAGTGATTATAGTTATAAAATTAATTAGTAAAGTAAAAAAGAGTGAAATTTATAAAGTGAAAAAACAAACTGCTGGTTTAACTGTTTTAGAGGTTTGAAGTTCTGGAGGGATCACCAGAAGTGTAATATGAGACTCAATAAGAGGTCTAGTTACTTTAGAACACGTTAGAAGAAATGTGTAAGTTTTTCCTGCAGCAAAACACATATTATGGCTTGGTAATTATTACTTGTATTTCTTGATGTAAATTGCATTTTATGAATTATTAATAAGTTTCAGTTAGGGTCATTCATAATGCTGTACTGCACCTTATTTTATTTGACGATTATCTAAGGTATAAAAAATGAATTTTGTGTATTTTTAAAGACTTGAATATAAACTTACTTTTGAATTTATAAACAATATATATTTAAAACCTACACTGTAAGTCTGGTTGTCAGTGTAGCCTGTTGCAGACATAATCTATTGCCAGTTAGTAACATCTGCAAAGCCGTGCCAATATTCTGGGCTCCCAATCCCAATGTGTTTCGATATTCCCTTCAATAATGGTATTTTTAACAGGCCAATCATAGCACATATGCAAGGGCTAGTTTACAGGTGGGCCAGGGGGTGCCCACAACCAGGATTTCAGTGCTGTCTCACAGGGGGACTTAACCAGAAGATTAGTTCTGTCTGTGGCACAGGCTAGTCCTCTGGGCATTAATGTTTAAATTATGTATTTTATTTTGCTTAGCTGGGAAGACAAAAATAGATGACAGAAGAGCACAAACAAGAAAATATCAAGAAGTATTAAAAAGTATATCTACCACACAACTCGTAAAGAGAGATAAAAGTCAATGAGGACAAAAATGTTGTTAATAAATGTTGAGTACAACTCACTGTCAAATATTAAAGTTGAAAGGAAGGAAGAATGCTGACATTTCAAGGAGTACACTTTTCTGGTTTACAGAAAATCTGCAGCAACAGAAGACACTGAAATCATGTTGAGCTGGTTCAGAATGTCAATTCTGTTTCGATGGAATCCTCTGACAGTGTCTAGGCCAGTGTACAGTAGTGTGCTTCGAAGCTGGTCCTTGGTAAGACATTTCCTGACTTTACATGCCAACTCTCTTTCAAGGACCTCAAGGATAAGTGTCTGTTTCCCTGACATTCACTTTCTTGTCAGGGATCAGCAGTATTTAACTAGACAACTGTGTTAACTGTAGTTTTTTTGGTAAGACTTAAAAAACTTCACAGGAAAGACTGAAACTAATGATCTT
Organism: Porites lutea; assembly: GCF_958299795.1. Classification (NCBI taxonomy): domain Eukaryota; kingdom Metazoa; phylum Cnidaria; class Anthozoa; order Scleractinia; family Poritidae; genus Porites; species Porites lutea. The sequence goes on from NC_133214.1 coordinate 518,225, forward strand.
GCACTAGGAAGCTTTGAAGAAATCAAGGTTTCTAAGGGGGAAGGGGGTGAGCAGCACTGTCTGCTGCACATATTTCCCTCGGAGATAAGAAGGCAAACACCCTAGATGCAACTATAGGAAACCAAACTAAGCTTGAATTTCATAGAGAGTATTCACTCACGTGGCTTGCATCTATGCAAATTTATTGGAACAAAAGAAATCATTTGCATAAGAAAAGAGTTCAACTCCCACAGGATTAGTTTGGGACACCAACATGGCTGCCGTGACGTCATGTGCGTACTCTCTATACTTCAATCAGTTTCGCATGTTTATTCTCCATCCCTAAGCATTCTGTTCCTCCTGTGGAAAGGAGTTGGTGGTTGTGTTATGACAACTTCATCCCTTAGTGTTCTTCATCCTTCAATTAATCAGTTAGAGTAAAGGATTGTTAATATGATCCTGATTAGGAGAAGAAAGCTTTCTATTAAAGGCACCATGGTCTAGAGGACTAAATGTAAATTCCCTATCTGACCTCACTGACATGGAGAAACAAAAAAGGGATTGGCTGACACCCAGCATAGTGATGTGCAGTATTAAGCTCAACAAGGATACAGGAAAAATCCACAACTAAGAAACTGGTTTTTAAGAACCTGTCAGGCTAATTTTCCAGCTAGGCTGTCTTTATAAAAGAGCACTCAAATTTGAAACAGGTTATTAATCATAACCATTACAATTTCCTCAAATTTGATTGGTGCATTAACTGCTTTATTTTTCTTTAATCATTGTGTATGGTTGTAATCGGACAGTTGGCTGTAGTCGGACAGTTGCCTGTAATCAGACAATTACATTAGCCAATCATTTTAAGTGCACTGAGCTAAATCCACCAATAACAGAAGTTATTACAATAACCATAGCAACAATCACTTACCCAAACAAACTGGGGATTAATCCAAAATGCATGAATATGCAACCTATAGGCAGTGTCTCCCCCTGTAATATTTTCCCTTATTTTGGACATTTAGTATGAACAAATGCTATTTCTCCAAAAAGGAATGCATATATTTTCTTGGAAATTGTAACGGTTACAGGACTTTGTTTTGTCCAATTCAATCTGTAATCATACTCATGATTAAACAAATCCGACTCCTGCTTCGTGGTTGTCCAATTTTGTAACATGTGTATGATTACAGACCGAATTGGACTCCACTCAGCCCTATTACCATTATTTATAAAATCTCTAAGAAAAAACTTCTGCGCAGTGTACACGTGGGAAAGTAAGATAAGTCAACATACAGGGTCCTCTTTTGAGACATAGGTGTCCAATAATATTTATCATTTAATACTCCTACTGCAATGCAATGGTATACAGGTTTCACATATACCAAGGAAAGAGCTGAATGCCACTAAATACTTTTAGCTCAAAGTTACAAAGTATTTTTTTTTTTCAGAAAATAAGGACCTATTTGAGACTGAACCTAAATAATTGGTTTTTATGTAAGAACCTGACTTGTTTAGGCTAACTTGGAAAAATACAGATTCTTAGTTGCAGGTTTTTACTAGTAACTAAATTTGATGGGAAAAGGATTATCAAAAATTAACATAGTGAGATGAGCTTATTTACAACTCCATCTTCAGACCTGCAATTTATTTAAGGCTGTCTTATAAAGGAACAACAAGAACAGCATGTGCTTTTTGTCAGCTTTAATGAATTCCAGACTATTTAAATGATCTGTTTAGAAAATCCTCTTAACAGATGGAATAGTAAAATGTGAATTAACAAATCATTTCATCAAACTGTCTTCTACTTTCCTCTTGCCAAACCATGTTTCCCTACAGAGGAGCAAAGGTTGTAGCAAATATCAGGAAAAATAAAAAAAAGACAAGAGGCTACACCTGAAACCCCTCTTTACTGTTACTTTAACACCCAGGGAGAAGGTTGTAGTTCTTCTATACAGGTATGTGCCATGGAATAGGAGATGGGTTTTGAGATGATCAGTCTTTATGGTACACTACTTGGCTTGGCTTTCTGATCCTTTGGTAGGGTTCCTTTGTAAAATTATACTAGCTCATCGTCAGTACATAAACTTCAGGGATTTCAAAATGTTTTAAAGTATCTGGAGGCTGGGGGTGGGGGGGTTTTGGACTACAGAATTGCTGGCAACATACAGTCAAGTAGCTGATGGAACTCCAGTGGTCACCAGCTTGTTTTGAAACCACTGAAACCTCTGTTTAAAACTGAAGATACATTGATGGGATCAAGATATGAACTTGAGCCTAGAGCTACTGAACAATAAAAAATACTCTTTTTATGCAAATCAAGCTGTTTGAAGATTAAAATAGGAGTGTAAACACTTTTTGACACAAAAACGATGTTTATGATTATCTACATTTACTCAATATTTCCTAGACCTTCACTTGTTGGGGGATTGTGTGTTAAAACAACTCGGAACATTGCATTGAAAGCATGTTGTCAAGGATACAACTAAGAAGAGATGGTATTTACAACATACCTAGACTGTATTTTTCAGTAGATACTGGAAAAGAATCAAGAATGCATTGTGAATCTAAGCATTAAGATTTTGAGCCACATACAGGGTCAAAAGACATTAGTCAATAAAAAGGAATGTGGATATTTTTTGGGAAAAAGGAAATCAATACAGCTTGAATGTCTCAGGGCTGGTTTGCATGTTTCTAAAATCCATACATGTAATTTATTGATAATATTTTGATGTTTCTTTTTTTAGAACAATAATAATATCATTGATCAATCAAATAAAGTAGGTGAATAAAAGTTCAGTATTTCCTTTAACACTAGAAGAAAAACTGTTGTATACATACTAATAATTTATACACAGCTGTATATCGTTATTATTGTGGTTCAATTTTATCCCTGGATAATTTTACTTTCCTTTGTGTCATACTCATTATCATACATTTTCATACCCCAAAAAACAGGAAAAATTTACTTGAAGTATAAAGGAAAAAATAAATATACCGTCCATGTATGGCCAAAAGAAAAAAAAATGATCACTGGTTCACTCAAAGCTGCACTGGGTGACTTTTTCTCCTAAAAAGGTTTGAATTCTCTGTTGGATACTCCCTTTTGCCCCACCAGCTACAGGTATATACCCCTCCCCCCTCCCCCCTCAGGCATGCCATTCAACATAGATACTGTACTAAAAGAAGACCACTGTCAACCTTATTAAAAAGTTACCAAGTAAAAACATTGTTACAAGGAAACAGAAAAACCATTCTACTGAAGTGAATTATTGCAGTATCCTTCAAATTTTGGTTCCATTGCTTACATGTATTGTTTCTAGTAACAAAAAGTGCAAGTCTCAAGATGAAAGTTTCACGTTACAGAACAAAAACTATCCTTTCTTTTTCCAGGGAGGCCGTTTTCTCCCAACAACTCCCTACCAGGTAGAAATTTCATTCAAGTTTCATATTACATACCTTTCGTTTGTTTTGGCCATGAAGACCCTCTCTCCTTACAACTTTTAAGGACCCTAGAATCAAACAATGCAAATATCCCTTATGCACAACTGTCTTACAATATAGATTTTTATGCTCAGCAAGAGAAAATTGGCAAAAAAATATACTTCCAGTCCTTCACACATAATTGAACTGTCTATCCCCTACTACACAGAGAGAAATAACTGGCAATGTAATTTTGCTTATCTGTGCAAATTAAGTTTGCTGTCATTAAGTTTCACAATCCCCCATAAGCAACCATGCAGTCTGTCTGGAGGTGTGCTGTTACCACCCCTGAAATCCCCTTAGCAAAAACCTTGCATGCCTCCCTCTAAAACAATAAATTATGATCACAGCAGTTGCAGGCATGTGGTATCTTTCTGGTATACTATCATACTCAAAAGAGACTACTAGTAATAATAATTGATAAACAAGATTATTGTTTTGGTTATGATATTGTCCTTCTTGGCTGTAGCCCCTCTTAATATCTCCACCTCTCTTGGGGCACCACCTCCCAGAGCAAACGGCCTATTCTCTGTCACATTTTTTCTATTTTATGTGTTTCTTACCCAATAAAATACAGTTTTAGAGATCCAGTAGAAAGTGCTGTGAGAAAAAGGGTAGTTCTTTAGGATGTTTTACTGCCCTTTCCTAATAGTACCACCTGTTCTTTGAGAATTCCTCTTTCATCAACCATTTAAAAAATTTGATATCTAATTCTCTTAACAAAAGCTCACGCTCTAACATTGAATAACTCTAATATTTCTTTACTCTACGTTCCTTGTAATTCTCTCACGTGCACTAAAAGAAAAATCCTGGATCAGCAAACCTACTAACCTTAACTATGCGACACCATGCCAGAGGGTGTTCGAACAGTAGAAGACCGAGCCCCTGCAAAAACTTTACGTCGAGTGGCAAAGCCTTCCAGCTGTTAACACTTTAAACTGTGACCACAAGCTTTTTCCCTACGGTATTTAGCTCAGGATAGGCAATTTTGATTGACGACTTCGATGAATCGGAAGCCGCAAAAGCCAAACTCTTGAGTGACGCACGATTATAAACAGCAAAAGACTCGCCATGACATTCCTCAAAACCGTGCAGTTGAGTGGAAGTTTCTGCAACTTTACGGGGCGTGATAACAACCTTCCAGCGGTGAACACTTTAAACTGTGGCCATCGGCGTTTTTTCCATTCTATTCCGCTCAGGAAATTATATTTTGATTGATGAATTCTCTAAATCAGAGGCCGCAAAAGCCGCAAAACGTTAACGACACTCGTTTTGAAACATCGCAAGACTCGTCATGACATTCCTCGCAGCTGCATGATATTTATCGTTAAAATAATACTAAAACTTCTTTGTTTGGTCATGACATTTGCTTGAAAGGCCGGCTAGATACCTCTTCAACATTCTCGGTATTCAAGATACATAATTCCGTTAGCCTTTGGGTTAAAATAACGAAGAAACCAAATAGCACTGGGCGTCCATCTTTGTGCCTCGCGCGAAAACAGAGCAGCAACTCTGAAACCGGATGTGATGTCATAAATCGGTGGATCATAGGTACACGAAATTTCGCTAAGTCGTGGGCCCCCCCCCTGGGCCGACCATTTCACTCTTCAGGCGGGGGTGGGTGATTTTGAAAACAACTTTCCTGCAAGCGCTTGTCGGAAGAAAATAATTGCATGCAGCACAAATGTAATAGAAAGCTTATGGGAAAAAAAGGAAAAAAATATCCTACCCACCAGATTGCTAGAAAAAAAAATTCTTGACGACCAGAAATCACCCACCCCTTCCCCCAAGAGGTAAATGGTCGGCCCCTTAGTTGGAAGTTCTTGGCTTAGTTCTCGGTTCTCAGTCTGACCGAGAGTTAGCCGAGAGCCGGCCGAGAGTTTCATAACAAGGATACTACACCCCCTCCCATCCCACACCACGCAATAAAGGCTACAATGAAAAGGTATGTCCCAAAAGGTGAAAAAAGGAGGGAGGGGTAGAATACCATGACAAAAATTAATCTTTGTCTAGCATGGGGTTGTAAGGCTGTCACATACGGCGTTTTTCTGGTATGTGAGTTTGTCTTCTGAGAACTCTCGCAAACGCAACGGCAACGGTAGTAAGCCGCAAAAAAAGTCTAGCAAGATTTCCCCTGCAGAGGTCAACTTATCGTAGTCTTTAATATCCATGGACAAAACCTAACTGAAAAGTGGAAACGCAACAAAGATTACTAACTCAAGCCCTGAATAGAGCTGAACACCGCTTAACTGAAGTTTATAAAATATTGCGTTCTAGACTGGGTCTGGGAAAAAGGTGAAAAACGGGGTCAAATAGCAAATAGGAAAAATATCGGCGAGCGAGCTTTTTCTCACAATGCTGAGCCTGTTCCCAGGCTAACAGCGTTCGTTTTCAGCTGTTAAATGCAGAAAGTTAAGCTATAAAGATTTCAATTTTGGTCGGACGAGGAGCCGATTTTCTCACAATGCAGAGCCTGGTCCCAGGCTACTGGGATGCACGTGTTTGCACGAGATCGAGGCAAGTAAGGGTGAGGTTGCCTAGCCATATCCTTGGTAGTTACAGTCAATTTGCAAATTCAAATATGGGCTGTGTTTAAGTGCTTTTGGTATACTTTATAGCGGGCTGTTCTCCCATCAGCTGTCCCATGATGTCCAATTCTAAATGCACCCCTAGTAACCGGTATACGGTATCCAAATTAGCAGCAGACTCGCAGAGAACGGAGGCCAAGAAAAAAAATCGTTTGACAGTAGGTGGGACTTAATGAGATAACGCCCTCCTAGATTTGCAAAATCTGCAAATCACATTCAACCTCATCTAGAGGCATTATAAACATCTTAGCCATGCACGCCCCTCGGATTCGTCCACAGGTATCGCTTTGTGAGGAATCAATCAATCAACCAATCAATAAATTTAACAATCCTTTATTAATTCCGACATGGTAATTATTGGAATTATCACAACAAGTCAGTCTATCGTTGCTTGCACAATTCACTCCGCATTTCATCAAGTCCACTTCTCCTTGACAAGTTAATTTTTTAATTAAGTAATTTTAAAAAACGTTCTCACCATGAAGACTGGCGTTGAGCGACGTTAATTTTGCAAGCCAAGTAAATGAAATGAAATGAAATGAGAACTTTTTTTTGGGTGTCGATATCTTAACTTTTGCAGCTAATCAAGAAACAACTTTAAACAATTCCCTAATAAAACGAGGTAAAATCATAGAGCATATACATTCTTTGCATCTTCCTAGCACTAGAATTATTTAAACCTATTTGTGTTCTTTTGTGGATACACAATTATTTCCGATTCTATTTCTTAAGTCCTCATTGTTTCGACCACATTTTTGGCCCAAACGTGAAAAACGATTTCTTTACTTAGCCAGATTCTTGTGGCCCTTAAACGGTAGCAGTAGTCACTTTTCACAGTAACTCATCCATTAAATTATAATTCTGTAGGTTTGCCTGTTCAGACCAGGCTGCGTGTCTTGCTCCGTCCATCTCAGGTGCTAATTCATTTCCCTCTTCTAGTCTATGATTTGCTCCACCAATCACAGCCCCGCATTCATTACACCTGCTTCTCTCCATAGCACCACCGCATTCACCAATGGCGTAGACGTGTCCCTTGGGACATCTGAACCAGTGACCTTGCGACAAACCCATGGCTTCCACGATCTGTTTTTTCTCCTCTTGTGTCAAAGGATTAAGAGCCGAGTACGCTCTCCTATTAAAAAAACATGGTTTCTTAATGACAATCAACCATTAAAGGCTATAAGAAGATAGACGAAAAAGCAATCCAATAAAAAGCGAAAGTAAAATCAGTCGAAGAATTCTCACATCCGTTTTTCCGCGCGTTCCGCTGACTCCTTGTGCCTTGGCTTCCAGTTAGATATAACTGGTTCACTCGACTTACTGAGTCAGCTGTGATACGATTGGGCTGAGTAGATATGCTTATTTTGGTTGTACGTACTGGATAAAACTCACACTACCAGAGAGATCTTGAAACAAAAAACACTGTGCTTAAAGAAATATTAGTTTAAGGAAGATATTTTTGTCACCTGGGGTATAACAGAGCCGGGATCGACTCGTTGATATATTTCGTGAGCCCTTGTTTTTTCCCTTAATGAATCAACCTACAATCATCGTCGGAAGACTGCTACTTTTTACCTCTTTTTTCCTCCTCCCCCCTTTCCCCCGCTCGTGGCCTAAAGTTGAGCAAAACGTTAATGTTTGTGCACGTAACTGTTCTGTTATATCCCAACATTGAATAATGGGGACGGGGGATTTTTAACAAAAGAGAAAACTCTCTTTTTTGAGGATTAAAATGGACTACTGTTAAGTTGTACAACCTTCCCAACTAGTTTTGTCCGGGATTGTAGTCTGATAGACTAATTCTTTTATTACAAATGTATCTAATTTAATTTAATTTAATCAAATATTTATTATGTAAGAATACATAAGAGGAAACGTCAGAGGTTATCCCTATCGAGGACGCTCCCTACATAAAATATAAATTACTTGTATTCTGGGTAGAACGTATTTCGTAGAGCGCTCAATTCATTTACTTGAAGAGCATTCAGAACTCTAGAGTAACGTAACTAAGACACAATCCATCTGTTACCTAGATACTATCTTTTAACGCATTCCTATATTTTACTGCCAGTTTTTAATTTTAACGGTCAATCGTTGAAGTTGCCTCATGAGTGTGGTCCTACAATTTCGGACCATACGAAACAACACTGTCGCAATAAACGATCAATGATTACTCCTGAAGCCTGAACTCCTGTGATCATTAATAAAAATACTACAATGTAAAATTTAACAATAATTAAGAAATGGCTAAAAAAAAATTTTATCGTACAATATATGAACAATTGACGATCATCTCTGTTCGGACTGCTTAAGCACAATACTTTTGAATAGTGTTGCCAATAAGACAGACTGACGAACCAGTCAACACTATTTATACCTTACCTAATGGCTGCAAGATTATTCATCATCTCATCAAGCCTCTCATCTTTTATGCATTTGCCACTGGACAGTGCTTCACGTATGGTAGTTATCATGTCGCAGAAAGACTGATCTATCTCGACTTTCTCGACTGTGATATCATGAATAAGTAAACACAGTTCAAGATGGAGGCTTAATCTTGAGAACTCTGTGTTAACTTGTTGGAGTTCTTTTGTCGTCGATGTTTCCGCCATGAAACGCTTTAAGAGATAAGCCAGGTCATTTGCAACTTGGCGCCCTGTTGAAATAACGCAATAGATATTAGAAAAACAATAAATTAAAATCGGCGACAAAATTGTTGATTCCTATTCATCCCACAGGTAAAAAAATAAATGGAAAGTAAATGCTATGTTTTTTTTTCCTGGAAGTGTACTCGGCTTCTCTGACTAGTTTAGACAATCCAGTCAAGTAATTTAAAGCAAATAGTCCAAATAAATAAAACATAATAGGATTAAGATTAAAATTCTAGCTGGCAGGAAGCAATCAGTTTCTTACTTACAAGCATGGCAAAGAAACTCGGGACAGTAGCAAACAAGTTACACTGGTCAAAGGGGAAGGACTCTTACCGGTGATCCCCGTATTGTTAGTCTGACATGCTGGCAATTCGCGATCGCCTACACTGCCTCCCTACCGCTCTGGTAACGTACCCAAATGAAAGCCCCTTCCCCCCTCTTCCCCATTGCGCCCCAATTCGTTGCAGTCCAAGGGTCTTCTGTCTAGCGATAGAACATTGCTTAAGAAACGTGGGGGGGGGGGGGGGGGGGGGGAGGAAGCCAAAGCACCCTTGTTAATTTCAGTCCAATTTTATCTCTTAGAAAGTGGACAAGATGTGTTTCGGCTTAAGTGTTTCAACTAATTTTCGGGGAATGTAGAGATTGATACACGCTTAAAATTTGTCGTCAAAAAAATCACGTTTCAAATGACCTACCTTTCAAAAAATTTGCTCTGCATACTTCTTCTGGAAGCAATTTTAGATATTTTCCTGCTTTTTCAGTCATTAAGCAGTAGCGTTCCATCAGCATAATTTTGTTTTCAAGAACAGGAGACATGAGCCCATGTTTCAACCAAAGAACACCTTGTTCCAGCGTTTTCCAGACATGTTGGTAGTTTTCTGCATTGAACTTTTCTGACAAAGTAGTTACCCGACCCATCAGAAACCGTTTCTTGTTTGATAGTCCAAAATTGGCTTCGACGATTATTTTTCTCTTCACTTTCTCTATATCTCGAAGCTGCCTCTTAATGACGTTACCATATCTCAGGCAACAGCGGATAGGAGTCCTACAACGAGGGCATGTTTTTAATTGAATCACTTGACTTTCGGTGGTGTCGTTCTCTGACGTGTCCATATACCTGAAACCCAAAAAAATAACCACAAACTTTACGTTTCTTCCCAACGTTATCATTATTATTAATTCCTACAGCACAATTTTTGTTGGATGAACAAAATAAAAAGGCGTTTTGTTGGTAAAGTTGATCCTGTTCCCACTACTTCTAGCACTCCGTGTAGTATAATAGATATTAAGTTAGGGCTGGTCTTATTGTTCTTATTGGTCTTATTGTTCAGATTCTTGGGGTAGAAACATGGAATGTTGAATAGTCTTTTGAAGGATTCATTTGCATGGCATTGCCGAAAACAAGAACGCTCTTAAAAGTCTCGCTTGCTTGGAGATAAAATAAGAAATGAGGAGGCGATTAATAACAAACGAAACAGGATTTCCTCGCTTGAAGTTTTTCACTTCCTAGTTTATCGACGGTGGAGTATTTTTCAAGATATTTCCTTTGTATATCGTGATTCAACTATGATTGAGTACGCGTGAATAAATACACGAAAATCAATGCGAGGAATGACATCATTGCCAGAGAGCAAAAACTTGATGAAGATGGCGTGTCATTTCAATCATCGCCGAAAATAAACCGCATTGTTATCAAAAGAATCATTTGCATACAATGAAAGTTTACAACACCCGACTAGTTTATAGCCTCACCATCGAAGTTTTCACTGATTCACTTGTTCCAAAGTAATCAACTCTTTCAAGCGATACGATTCGTGAAAAGCTCGACATCTTTTGTATGAATCTTTCCTAAGCCTTCTTCACAAAATAAAGCATGGTGCTGTGACACGTCGCATTTCTTATCCCCAGTTTTCACGGCCTACGCTAGGAACGCTTGGGACCATGACTTCCCCCACTTTGGCGGGCACACACGAAAAAAAAAAAAGAAAGAAAGAAAATCTCGCAGCTAAGACAAGCGGGACTAAGAAGGAGGTGAAGGTGAAGTCTGCGCTCGGGCCAAGTAGCGTAGTGGCTGGAGCTACTACGCCACCCCCCCACCCCCTTCCTCTTCCTCTTCCATCTCTTGGGTAGATTGATGCAGCGTGGATGTAGCGTGTCTTGCCCAAGAACAAAGGAAAACCTAGGAAATTGCGTTGTTGAACCAGATGTGAAAACGAATGTCACTGTAACGTGCATTGTAGCTGAAATGTCTTAACCTGGCTTTCAGTTAACTGTAGGAATTCACAATTGATATGTTCTGCCTGCACCACTGCAGCGGAGGGGGGCGCCCGTTTAAAAGTGATTGGGTTAATCATAGGCATGCTTTTACATGTGACTACCGTAGAAAAGTGCCGGATCCTCGGTTTTAGAGGGGTGGCTCAAATTCGCCTTGTCTATCACATTAACACCGTTAACAATCTTAAAATACACCTGGATTGCTTCAACATAACCTCAAATTTATCACGATAAGCTTTAAAGAGATTTTGCGCGTAAAACAAAACAGCCCGTCTCAATAACTATGCAGGCATAAAAATTCAAGCGCAAACTTTGGAGGAGAGAATTATCTACTTTTTTCCGAATTAAATAGTGGGACACCTCACTTAAACTGATGACTAGAACTACTTATGAAAAATCAACCTCTACGTAGGGTAGTACGTACCTGTCAAGATCAGACACCGCAAATATGTGTCCACAGTCTGGAAGCTTCAAAAAACGCGCATCCTCATCTTCCTCTCCACCTAAGAAGATCGTCGTAATGGGATCACCGTCATTCGTGTCGCACACGGTACAGATGCATTCCTTCTGGCACTTTAAACCACGACAAACATGATAGCACGGGAGAATTTTTTTGCAGGGTAAGTTACATCGTGGCCTATCACACATCTCATGGCACCTCTTGAAACATTTGTGATGGCGACATTCCCAAGAACAGGGCTCGCGACATGGTACACATGAATTTCCACACATTTTCTCACATTTACTGTGTACGCAACGGTTTTCACATGGTCTGAAACATGGTGGACAAGGCATAGAGCAAGTCTCTTCGCACAAATGTGAACAGACCAACACACGACGGCATCTCAATTCGCATCGTTGGTGTACTCGACCCCCTCGACACTGGCCACAATTTCCAGGGCACGGGTGCCCACAGTCCAAATTGGCCCTACAAGGGACTGGGCAGTCAGAGGGCGTGACTAAACAGGCAACAGTAACTTCATGTCCACAGGGCCAATCAGTTCTCTTCACAAGCTCCATACATTCAGTGGTACATGGACGTTGGCAATAGTTTTGACAGCGATGGTTGCAAGACAAAAGGTTGCTACATCTTTCTCGGCAAGGAATTCTGTTGAGATCAGTGAAGCATTTTACTTGTGTGATGTGGCCACAATTAGGCAACGCTTTTTCTACAAGCACCTTACATTGCTTTTCACAGGGCTCTCTACAACGATTTGGACACGTGTGAGTGCAACCTTCAATGTTTCTCCCACAAGGCTCCCCGCAGACGTACTTCTTATGTTTAGGGTCACCTGGATGGCATAGGAGTTTGCAGGCGTGACCACATCTCAGACGTACCTCACATTTCCGTTGACATCCCCCGTCGGGAACTTTTTCACTAAAATCTTTTGCTGTTTCAGCTGCCTCTTCATCTTTGTGGGTTTCACAAACAAGAGGCAAGGCATTTCCGATGCTGTCACTCGCTTTTAAATCCGCCACTATCTTGCTCCACATCTCATTGTGCTTAGAAAGAAGATCAAAGTTTCCAATGCAGTAGAACCCCTTCTTGGCACGGGAGAGCGCCACGCATGCGCGGTTCACAATCTTGATGAAACCAACTTTTTCGTTCTTGTTACTTCGCACCAGGGACAGAAGGATGATGTCATTTTCTTCACCTTGAAAGTTGTCAACGGTCGTCAGGCGAACACCTTTGAGTTCTTCGTTGTTTTGCTGTTTGAGGTAGTCTCTGATTGCAAACATCTGCCCAGTGTAGGTGGTCAATAATGTTATTTGTCCACTACTGTAGCCTTGTTGAAGTAAGTAGCGGCACAGGGCAACCACGAATGCAGCTTCGTGCTCGTTAGTGTGACTGTGCGATTCATCATTACTGTTTTCCAAATGACTGTGGTTGACAAAGAACATGTTCTTCTTAATTCCTTTGATGTCTTCATATTCTTTCACTGACTCGTGATTCTCAAGATCTGGGTAAATGTGCTTTAACAGAGCGGCAATTTCAGGCCTCATGCGATGTTGAACAGATAGTTTTTCGCACGAAATTCCAACTTTTACCATTCTCTCGAACAACGACACCTCCAGATCGTACTTCGTAGCCAATTCATAGACAGTGGGGTTGGGTCTAAGTTGCTGATGATCGCCGATCAGAATCAAGTGCTGGCATCCTTTTGACAATGACGTTATAAGATGAGCCTCCAACACTTCAGCAGCTTCTTCAACCAGAACGATTTTCGGGGAAATCCGCTGCAGAATGTGACGGTACCTTGCAGCGCACGTAGTTGTCATGCCAATGACACGTGCCCGTCGAAGAACATCGTATTCTATCACGTTGTCCAATTCTTTGTCACGAGAAAGAGCTTCTTCGAACTCTACTTGACAACTTTGCAAATTTTCCTGTTGCTTTTTTTCTAGCCTTTGACACCACAGTCTGTATAACCTCCACCGGTCTCGTCTGTTCAGCTTGATAAGAGAGCCAACACGTAGCTCTTCGTGTTCACTCATTGCTTTGTTCTTGAAATTTCTTTTCATGTATTTAGGATTATCCGAGTCCTTAATCGAGAGAACGGTTATTTTCTGAAGTGTGGTACCGGTCATCCTATGTCCATCGATGTCTTCTTCGTCGCTGTCAAAATCGTATCCAGGGACAGATACCTCCATCAGAATATCATCTCCGTTATCATCTTTTGCATTCGATTTGCCATTCCTCGAGATGTCAAGCCACTCTAACAGCTGATCATTGATGAATCGTATTCCAGCCAAGGTGCAGAATTCCCTGTAGTGTCTCCTTTGTATGCACTGTTGGTCTCTAAGGAAGTCTAAGGAGATGATACTTGAATTTAAGGCCTTCATTAAGAGAGACGACTGCTGAAAGGATTGCTTTTGCATTCTGACGTCGTTCCTCGTCGTTCCTCTGGCATGGGCAACAGTTGACGCCTGCATGGTTTTAAGTGATTTTAGATTGAATTGTTCCAGAGTTTTACTTTTGCTCCGCCCACCAACACGAACGATACCTGGAAAAAGATATATGATGAAAATCGTTTCAGAAATCCGCGTAAAGAAAATGTGTACTCTATGATTTGTTTTGTTCAGTTAATTTCTTTTTCAGGCCTACATTCTCGTCTTTAAAACACAGTGATTTGCGCAGCTGCACATAATGTGGTGAAAGTGACCTGAAAGTATAACGCCTAAAATACTGTAAGGAAGATTTTTAACGGAACGACATTTTTGCTTGAACCAGACTTAGTAAACAACTCTCTAAATATCTAATCAGCAGAGATCGCCTTTTATGTATTTCAAATCGGCAAAGATCATCTAAAATCTAAAAATGTAGCATCAGAAATTTTCTGACATATTATTCCTCTCTTTTCCCGGTTAAAGTGGTTTAAACTCGTCTGAAACCCTAGGAGTTCTTTTGTATTCTTTGCATTTTCGCATGTCATTGATATATTATGGTCATTAATATTTGATTGAGCGAAGACATTTTTTAGACCTAAATTTCCAATCTCACCTCGATTGGAGATTAGTCCCTCTAGGAACTGGTCCAAGGCGTGATTCGTGTATGAGACCATCAGGATTGGAGAACTTCCCTTCTCGTCTTGCCAAAGTGACGTGTTATCTAGAAATGCTTGAGCTATTTTCAATCCAACAAAGGTCTTCCCTGTCCCCGGTGGTCCTTGAATTAAAGCGAACTCTTTGGTTAGTGCCAGTTTAAACGCCCGCATCTGTGATTCGTTAAAGCCCAAACTTTCTCTATCAGGCCAATTGAAGATTTCATGAGGCATTTCCTTGTCCTTAACATCGTCTGGATTATTCAAGGACTCGGTACATGCTTCTGATGACAATTCTCCCGACCCCTCTCCCGGTTGGCTGGAATCTGTCTCAAGCGCATGCTCACTGGCCACCTGTAACGATTGGTGATTACTGACGAGTGTTTTTGGAGATTTCTTCTTTGCCAAAACAGCATCAAATTTAAAGGTGAAAGAATTATTCTTTTCATCACCTTCCTTTCCATGCAGCTGATACGCTGGGGGTCCAACGTCCTGACAGCATTCCACAATGTATCGCTGAAATGGAAATTCTTCAGGGTTGATCTCTTTCAGCCCTTCTAGTACGTGTCTGTAGGATTCGTAGTAAGCATCAGATTCTACCATTACAAACGTCTCTTTGCTTTGAATAAACCGATTGACATCCGCAGCTGCAGTGTCTTCAAACCGCACTTCCAGCTCTCCGCCACTAAGCCCTTCCGGATCTCGGTTTTCCACAGACGCGAAGACAAGTGTGTTAAAATCATCTGAAGACAGGCAAAGTAGCGAACCAAACTTGAGGCGCTTAGATCTCTCCCACTTGATTCGCCTCACTTTGGAGTGAGACTGGTTAAACTTGATTTTGAAGACCCTGCCTTTCCTGTTACATACAGGATACAGCACCCTTACACCATGGTATACGGAGACATCATTTGCTCGTCTAGTATTGCTTGTGGTCGGTTCTAACAAATCTTTATCCTTTGTGAGCTGCTTAATGCCATCTCTAAGGGGCATTACAAAATCCTCCCTTAGCAACCGAAACTGGACATCAGGTAATGATCAAGGTCGTTGAACCTTCTATCCGTAATGTTCTTACGAAGGAAAGGCCTGGAGCAAAGTAGGTCTGCCGCAGAAGGAATAACGCTTAGTTCCCTAAAATTTTGTGGAGGTTTTAACTGGGATTCCTGATCATTCGCAGACATCGCCAGGCGAATCACTTCATCCTTTAGCTCATTTAAATGATGAAGTTTCTTTTCAAGATCGTCGGCGTTTTCGATGAGATTCTTTTCCTTTAATAAGGCCAAGGAGACGCTTAGCTGTGGAATAGGAAGACTGTGCACAATGCTTTCACGCAATTTCTGAATCATCGTCAGAAAAATGGATATAAGATCCATTATAACAGTGTCAACCCCAGAACTGTCACCTAGATAGGCCATCTGGTTGATAAAACTCGAAAGAGCTGTCCCAGTGAGAAACCTCTTTGCTTTAGTAGAACGAAGTATCTTCTCTGCGTTTACGGTCATCATGTGGTTTGATGAACACAGCATACGAAAAGAAATAATAACAAGCTTTAACAAATCTGGTCTTATATCGTCCATGGATAAGAGTGCTTCGAACTGTCCGGCTTTTCTAGTTAATTCTAATACGGCCGTTTCTGGGAGTTCTTCTCTACAAATGCTCTCCAGCGCCTTGAATCCAATAGGCTTCGAGTCATGACCGGTGTTTTGTCCACCCTCTCCATTCATCCGTCGACGTTTCGATCCCTCGTTGGCTCTCGGAACATCATCAGACCGACGCTTTCGATTACGAAAATTATTAGGCCTTCCTGGGATCTTCCGCTGTTCTCTGTGGCCACTTGACATCTAAGAAGTATCAAACCGTGTAAAGATTATAGTTTTGCCCCAATAGTGTTTAAAAAGAAAAAAAAAAAAGAATCAGAGTGTTTGCAGGTTATCCTAAGTGAAGAATTGCTTTTTTGGTTTGCCGGAAAAAAAAAAGCACCAGAAAGTAGAAAATGTTTGAAATTTGCCTTTAAAGAGAATTGAGGGTCAAATGATACCATACTGTAAATGGTAAGTTCGCTGGGCATAATCTTGTGATATCAGTACGATATTCGCACCTCAAACGACTCTACAGTGTCACATGTCACGACATAAAACTTCATGTATTTCAAACGAACGGATTCACATCAACATCTTGACATCAACAATTGTCTGGTCAAATTTCTTTCCAAATGTGGAACGTTTTGCGAAAATTTGAGAAACAAATTAAAAACCATAATACGCCACTTCCGAGTTCCACAAACCCTCGGTTTCAAAATGAGGCCAAGTGCACAACCTTTCTTGTGAAAATGAGTCTTTTTGCATGAGAATGAAAAATCATTTCCATATCAAAAGCTGAGCACTTGACCTCGTTTTGATGCAAAGGCCCCGGGGAACTAGGAAATGGCTCTTTCATGTCGATTTTCTTTGCATCAGTAGAAAAGTAAAGGAAACCTGATAGATTGATTTTTCTTAACTCGTGAAATAGGTAGTAGAATATTACGCACTTTTATGCACAATTTCCATTGTTTTCTTCTGTTTACCTCTTGCTATTTTTGCACTATTTGTTATTACTGATCTGTTTCACGGTTCAAGTAAATTCAAGTAAATTTGGTTATTACCGTTGACGCAATCTTTATGGCTTCGCCGGCTGGTCAGTGCGAAAGAGGAATTATATTATTAATTGTTCAAGGGGTTTGTAGCCATTTTGATTTAGTCTAAGAAGGTTTAAGAATTCGTTTGGTCATCAAAGCAGAGTTCTGTCAAAGAAATCCAGAAAATAACTTCAGCAACTTGCTGCATAAATTGCATAAGCTTGTGGCGTGCATGCTCAGGTAGGACTTTGCAGGATGTTTAAGCCCGCAAGGAAATTAGCAGTTTTTCAGATCCAAATCATAATCACCTCAATTAATTATGTCTTATATATTGCTTTTGAAGACTTGAGATGCTCAAATCTAATTAATTAGTCGATTTTAGGTGATAGTTTCTCAGAGATGGGTTAAAACTGGTGCTTATTTCCTATTTCTTAGCTATCTAATCATTTGTGAATATTTTGGGCTCTCAGATCTCAGCAATCAGTGACAAACAAAAATTCGTGAATTCGCAGCCGACAATAGTTAAAAGCGATTCCCAATCGTCGGTTAGTTAAAACCAATCCCCAAAGTAATTGCATCTGCATACAGTGTGCGCCGCTGTTCGATGTATTTTGCAAACTATGAACTGATTATGAACTAGCCCTTTCCTGCAAAATTTCCTTAGGGAAGTCGTTATAAAAATATTAAAGTTTGCATCGTATGGTTTCCTTCTTGACAGAAACCTATAGTTGTTGCAGCTTACCTTGAAGGTTATTTATCTGTGCATTTCCTCAACAAACTCTGTGAATGAACACAGTATGCTCTTTCTATTCCAACCAGAGCTATTCCGAGAAATATTCTTCTTCCTCGGTAATTTCACAGAAACACCCTCTGACATCACAACGACTCCAGCTGTTTTCTTTTTGATTGGCTAAAACATTTCGAGTTATTTTTAGGTACTGTTTCTCAGACATAAGACAAAACAACTTTTCTTTAAATGACATCTTCACTTTTTTCTCGATTTTTTCCATCTTTTTTTTTCACTTTACTTTTTACGTATCTAAAAGGTCTAAAATTAGCTCTAACGGAACACTTAAGTTCGACTTCTTTCTTTATGAAAACTACAATCAGTATAAAACCCAATTAATTTTACACGCTTGACTTCATTATCTCCAGTTCTCCGTGACAAAGATCGCTGAAATCAGTCCAATTCTTTTGCTTTTGTATCAAACAGTCAAGATTTGCTATTGCCTTCCATTTTACTGTTATTTTGAAAAATTGTCCCCCTCTGAAGTCACCGCTTCGAAGTCATTCTCTTGAGTCATTTTCCAAAAGACAGCCTCGCCGTTCTTTAAAAGGCCGGATTAAACCTGCTTCGAATCAACAAACCGTTAAAAGACTCCAAGTTGACTTAAATTTGAAACACTAAATCATTTCCTCAGAGGACCAGGCGCGAATGTATCAATTTCTTTTGCATACCGGTTAAGACAAACATTCAGTTCATCGACTTACCCTCGGGTTGATTTTTAGTGCATTTCTTGGTAAACAAAAGAAAAACCATACGAGGAACAGTGAAACAAGTTCCCTTGAAATGAGCTGCCAGGGCCTGTTCAAAGAATAATCTGGATTTCCGAGAAACCTACCGCCTCTAATAATAACATTGCTACGTCAAGCCCTTTCATTGGCTAGAACCTTGAGCAGCAGCCAAGTGAACTGGGCGCTAGATCACACCCCAATAATCCAAGTTGTGCTAAGGGTATCCTACGAAAATTTAGCGCGAATCAGAAAATTCTATTCAGTTCTTTATTTTACACTATACAAGGCATTTATAAACGGTTTTATACAAGTAGCAGGAAAACAAAAATAAATGGTAAGTAATCATTAAGCTAAAAAAGAGGTAATGTACATATGTGCAGTGCAGTGTTCAAAGGAGCCCCGGGGGGGGGGGGGGTACTGCCATACATGGGCTATATGGGTATGTGCCGCTGTGAAGGGTATGGTTTTCAAGATGTTTACTCTAGGATAGGGTATATAAATCAGAGCGTTTGGGTCTAGAATAGGGTATCATTTTTCAGGAAACTGATCAGTTAGCCTGCGTGCAGACGATAACTAAACTCTGATTAGTACCGTCTGCGAAGCAGCGCAGAGATCCTTGTTCTGGACCCCCAACGGACTCAACGAATTACCCGAAGTGCGTTTCGAATTTCCCTTCAACCTGATTGGCGATCACGACAAACAAAACAAAGGCCTTTTTTAACTTGCCAATCGTGGCGCGTACTCAAATCTGGGTACACAGCTGGAAGTCCAGAACAAGGATTTCGGCGCTGTTTCGCAGACGGAGTTAACCAGAGTTTAATTTCGTCTGCGCGCAGGCCACTGATCAGTTGGTTGAAGATTTTATCTAGACCGGGAAAACAGCTACTCTAGGATAGGGGGACTTTGGGAGTTTACTCTAGTATAGGGTAGCAAAATTCAGCTGAACTATCTCTGGTATAGGTCAAGGGTTCCAGGGTCCCAGCGGCACATCCCCACCCAGAAATTCCTAAAGTGCCCCCCCCCCCGGGAAAGGAGCAAGAGCTTTCTAGTTGGACACCGTCACGTTAAGATGAATGGCAGCAGAAAAGAAAAGAAAAACACTCAAATTTTATCAGTGATGGAGCATGCAAAGTAAGTAATAGCCGTGCGGCGGCCGTGTTCCGTTTTCACGTAGGCTTATAAAGAGCAGAGAAGTTTCCTTTTACAGTGATGAATCGAGTGCGGCTATTAATATTTTCCATGATTTTCATGGTTGACAAGCGGCTTTACACTCTGAATACCTGACGGTCCGATTCACTTCCCAGACGTGTCCTCAGGAAAACCGAGTACCCACCAGAAAATTCCTCTTTACAACCCAGGCCCCCACTGCAAGCAGTACCTATTATCCCACGAAGACGGCCGCCATTTTGGTTTAGAACTTGATGGTAGTATTATATTACATGTTACTATTCAGAGAGTTAACAAATACTTTACTTGTGCTACTGTTACTTTCCACATACCTGTCACGATGAAAAATTATCATGGCTTTTTTTCTCTACCTCTTGGCTTGACGATATTGATTAAAGTCTTAAGACGAATAACTTTACGCAAACTCATTCCCGTCAAAATAGGAAAAATTCTGTATAGTGATGAATTGCCGCTGGTCATTAGGAAGGTAAGAAACCAGCAAGGTGGGGTTAGGGGGTGTAAGAATTTTTTTGACGTGGGCTCATTTTGTGCATTTATGATCAACTGACCTCTTGCCTTCGCAAGGAACATTTCTTAACTTGCATTTCTTTTCTGGTGTGAACAAGACGACTAGCTAACGTACCCAATGAGTTTCACAAGATAACTTCTCATTTTCGTTCCCAAAGCCAACCGGCTCTTTCAAAAGATCACGTGGCTAAAAGCAAGGGAGAGCGATGGGGAAGTGATCCTACAAGAAAAATGTAATAAGATTGAAAATAACTTCTTGAGAACTACCCTACAAAAAAAAAGCACAATGAAGAATTTAGTTTGAATGAGCATAATCTCTTGAGAATTTCTCCCTAAAATAAAGCAATACAAGGATTTTGTTGTACCTAATCAAGTCGTCCATCAAACACCCCTTCAATCAATTCAATGGCAAACAAACCAACCAATAGACCATATCCTAGACAATGTGAGAAGCAATTATTGATATGAAAATGATTTTATACTCATGCAAATATAACTCATTTTCACAGTGGGGGGAGGTTTTGCACTTAGCCTCGTTTTGAAAGTGAGAGTAATTGGGCCTATACGCCACTTCCACGTTTCCCATAATGCACCTTACTTGCCCCCCCCCCCCCCCCCCCCCCCCCCCGCCCAAAAAAGAAAATGCACAAGCATTGTTTTCAATTTCTCTTGGGAAGGATGTAATGAAAAACAAAGGTTATGCAAACTTTTGAGGGGAAAATAAGGTGCATTATGGGAAATGTGGAAGTGCCCTATTGACGTAACTGGACTAATCACTAGAAAATGTTAGACAGAAGAGGGACAAGCTGTGCGTTGCTTTTACAATTTATTCTGCATTGAAACAAATCCACTCCTATCCTAAACAAGTTACGTCTATAATGCAGTACAAGTTATGTAACGCATAGTTTTAACTGAATTGAAATGCAACATTTGTAATCTTCGAGGTTATACACAGTCTGGGATTTGTTAAGATTGCCTCTAAACTCTAGCGTTTACACTTTCACTGAACAGAGGTTATACACAGTCTCGGATTTGTTAAGATTGCCTCTAAACTCTAGCGTTTACACTTTCACTGAACAGATAGAAAGAAGAGGAAAGTAAACGTTCTCACTTCTAACATATGAAAGGATGACGACGATTAACATTATAAATCACTGCGTACCTTACAGAGCAAGTAACAAATACAAAATTACTACTATACTTTTCTGGGGAAATGTTTACTACACTATATCATATTATTACTCTTTTTTATTTATATAAAAGCTTCCATTTCAGTCAAATGACAATGTCTCTGTTATTAACCTGTGACCAAGGTTAAAAATTCCAAAAATACGAAAAAATATTTGACGGAGAAACTGGAAGCTTCTGCCCCTCTCGCCTTTTTTTTCAAATTTTTCATAAATAAAACATATTAACAACAGCTGCTTAAGCAAAATAACTTTACATGAAATTGCAATAAACCAATCACCATAACTTTGTTGCATTTACATGACTGTATAATAAACTCTACACCCCCAGAGTCAAAAGAGGTTATATGAATGAAGTAAAGATCAAATCATATGGTGTGAGAATTCTGATGAAATGTCCTTAACAACACTTATACATGTTACTACAGCATCTCTCTCTCTCTCTCTCTTTAGATACCCAAAAATACATTCAACTCTCTAGAGGGACACCTGAGTTTGTTCTCTCTAAAAGGCAGAAACCTTTGTAAGAGGTACACAGGGTATAAGTCCCAACATTCAAGAGGGTGGTAAGAATTGACTGTATCAAAACTGCCGGGATTTTTTAAAAGTAGTTCATCATCATTAGCAACCCTAAGAGTTTAAAAAAGATAACCCTTTAATACACAGTGATAAACAAGAAATTTTTCCTTGTGATTTCGCTGCCAACGCCATTAGTAAGACAATGAAAGTCAATACTTAAAGGGAATTTATAGCCTAAAAAATGACAAACTTGCATTTTGATTTCAGGGATTAAAGGGTCATTGCCATATAGCTGTATGTTACAAAGCTTACAAGGCGCATATTGTAATATACAAATTATTGTTTTATATGTTGCATAAAAACTGTTAAAAGAAATTGAATTGAACATTATTGACACTATGGGTAGAGAATACAGATAAACAACTTATGCATTACTGTTTTTTAGATATTTCTTCTCCAGATTTTGGAATTACAAAAAAATGCATTTGGCTTATCCTCTAATAAATTACAGAAAACTGACGACCATCTATTCAACCAAAAATTATTGAAATATGGAGAAAAGAACAACCGAACAGACCAATAATATTTTAAAGTAGAAGTGTTGAAAAGAAGCATTGAGTAATATTGGGGAACAAAAATTATTGGAACAGAAAATTGAGTAAACTTTTGAATAACTCAAAAAAGATGTGAAATTTACAATCCCAAGTTTTTGGTTGGCTGGATGGCCTCCAGTTACCACCTCTTCTTTTTGCTGTTTTTCCCAACTTCAACCTTAGTCAACCAAAACAGTAACAAAAAATTACTGTTGACTGTTTTTCTTGGAAGTGCTAATATTATGTACGGTGGCTCGGAGACTAAAAACTAATAATGGAGGTTTGCTTTCATAAAATCCCTAAACTTGCGATAAACTTTGAGATTCTTCTTTCATACTAGTAAGCTATTCTTTAAGGTTAGCATTAACTCTCACTCCCACGCCAAGTTATGGTGGGAATATCTATCACTGTAACTTTTACACCTGTGGACAGAATCCTATGATGTCACCATTCAAATGAAACCTCTTTGGTAAAACTTGTGTATGGTGCTATTTAAATTCTTAGGATTTTACAATTTTCAAATGTTGTGAATTTTTTTTTTCGATCTGCGACCATCAGGAGTGAAAGTGTTCCGTTACGAAACGATGCCAAGTATGTACAACAAAGCTAAGCCACAACATTATTTTACATAACTTTTGCAGCATTGCTTACTTTTAATAACCAAATGAAACTGAGCAATGCGGTAACAATCTTTACAATTCCAAAGAACATTGAAGAATACAACATATATGACCTAAAGGAGGACGTAAATGTGAAGAGCCACCTTAATCTACTGTAAATCAATAAAGAATTCTTGTTAACTATTATCTTCTTTTGTAAGAGCATTTTGAGTTTAAAGTTAAAGCAGCAAAGAGCACTTGGGATTCTATTTCCATGTAGTGACCTGTACTAGAGATTCATTGCCACCACATTAATTTTTTCCACATATGTACAACAAGGACACTGCTATTCTATAGCTTCCCTATCTTCCTTTGTACTCTCGTCTTGTTTGACCTTCTCCTGTGAAAAAACAAAATAAAACACAAGCATTAGAAATAAATTACAATTTCACTTGCTGTTGAAAAATTGGCACTGTGAGGAGCACCAAGCAACTGTATGAACAGTTAACCTAAAATGTGGGGACTCCAATAGCTTAACGGGTGTGCAAAAAAAGTCCCAGCTAGAAACCCTCACAAAAAGGAGAATTTCATTATAGTGAGGCACTCTTAGAGGGGGGAGGTATATCCCTCGTCCAAAATTCAAAACAGGTCATTTTGCATATTGAGGAGGAGGCCATGTCGCTGTTGGTTTTCACTATTGTAATTGCAGTGGTCCTTGTTACTGTTACTATTTTAACCCATCTTCACGTTGTTTGTCAACATTTAAACTGTCTGTCTTCATGTCACTGTTTCAAGGCCATGTCACTTGTCATAATTTTACCCTAAGAGAGCCTCATTAGTTTAGGCATATATATTTTTTGGCTAGAATTTACAGCAGTTGTTTTTCATAAATTCTAGTGTAAAAAAGAAAACATGATAACTTGCTGACAACATTGCAGTCACAGTACTGCAACTACAGAGAGCTTAAAGAGATTCAATCTACACAAACGGCTCAACTTCCATTGACTTACATTATTCTTGGTATTGGCTTCTCTACTTGCAAGGCTTTCTTGTCTCTCTAGGATGGGAAGAAACAAAGAGATGTACATACATGTATACAATGAGACAACTATAATATCCACCTACGTAAATACATTGTCAAGGCTGCTGCCTGAGTGAGGATAAAATTCGATTCTTTTGTGATTGAGCATACTGGGAGAAGGGATACATGCAAAACTTCAGGTGAGTATGCCTTGGTTAAGGAAACCGCATACACTGTAAACATTTAAAGTTTCAGAATCCCACTGTGAAACAAACACTCATCCAAAAATGGGAAGAGAGTTCACGTTTCATCCGTTGTAAAGGAACTGCCACATACGTTGACAAAATGTGACTACTGCCTAAAATTAAACAGTTTTCACCTTCAATATTTGTCTCAATATGCAATGAGATTATGCATGTAATCTTCACTATGAACAGGTTATCACTTTGCCAGAGCTCCAGCTTTGAAAAGTAATTTACAGAATTATGGCAATTATGCTTTTTAATCTCAAAGTTGTTCATACTTACTTCTAAACCTGGCTCTTTCACTTTTGTCAAAGTACCACAGCGTGATAGCATATCTGAAAACAATAACAGAGTGTTTCGAGTAAATCATCTGTTCACTTTACGTCTGAAAGGGGCCATGACACAAGAGCCTTGACAAGCCACAACCATCACTTAACATAGCACAATATTAAAAAAAATTATATGACTTTGTGTAACAATCTCTGGATCAACTAATTACAAATCAGTAGGGTGATACCACA
This sequence comes from Porites lutea, assembly GCF_958299795.1. Taxonomy (NCBI): domain Eukaryota; kingdom Metazoa; phylum Cnidaria; class Anthozoa; order Scleractinia; family Poritidae; genus Porites; species Porites lutea. The sequence continues at coordinate 543,245 of NC_133214.1, forward strand.
ATGAAATGTAAATAAGTAGTGCTGTGTTCTGCTATTTAGTCTGATTTAAATGTTTCGGGCTATTTTTCAAGAGTGTTTTAGTTTTGAGCCTTAAGATTGGAAACCCTTTAATGTGGTGCAACATTCTAAACACAGCAAATCAGGCTTTCTGAGGTATTTTGCCACTTTGCAGCACAAATAATACTCATTCTTTGGTCCCAAACATTTTGCATAAGAATTGTCTTCAAGTTCTCTTGGCATACTTGTCACATGCAAGAGAATTAGAAACAAGGTGTGTTATAAGCAACAAGAGTGTGGCAAATAAAACTTTTGTGGCAGCAAAAACTGAAACAGCAGTTTTCTTCCACTTTATATACTATGTATAAGAGAAAGAAAGTTCATTCTTCTGCTATTCCATGCATGATTGGTGTCTACCCAGATTGAAATAAACATTCAAACCTCCATTTTTACTTCTTGACTTCAGCAGAATAAAAAAAATATAAACTGTGGTCTAATTACTGGGAAAAGATCTCTGTGTGATTGGCTTGGTGGTCTTCTTAACTCTTAATCAACAAAAAGTGAATTTCTTACAAACAAATACTATCACCATTGAAACTACTAATAACAATTATATTGATACTTGCTTTAATAAACGTCTACGAATTTGAGGGGTACAGGCAAATTAATTGGAAAAAACCAATGGTTTGAAGGCACGCTTAGGGAAATCACAGCACTGAATATGAGTTCGGGAGTCTGAAATTAAACGTACCTCACATCATGAGATGGCTCTACTTCATGTGGATTTCTGCGGTCTGACCAAAACAGCAGCAGTCTGTCTAGTTTAGGCAAAATTTTGACATACTCTTCACCACCACCAGGATACAGCTTTAACATGCCACCTCTCTGCAGAAAGGAACGACAATAGATACATCTTCATACATAGCTTAGCAAAAAGTGTTAGGATTCAGTTCATATTAATTGTTTACACAGCTCTAATGTCATTTGTAAACAACCTGTTACCCTTGTAATTCCAAAAATATAGAGTTAAGGAAACTGTAAAATGCGATGAGCACCAACTGAACCAAATGGTGCACATGGATAGAAAATTACATGGAAGAGGTTTCCATGAATTAGGATCAAAATAAGGATTTTGTCAAAAGACTCAAGAATCAGAACCAAGTGCATGTCTCTGCACCTCAGGCTTGGAGTGAGAGGTTAAAACACTATGATAACTAAAAGATGACTTTGGGGTCACTTGATACCTTTAAAACTGATATCATACATGATGACCTCTGAAATACCGGCATCTGTCAATGTTTGTCCCTTTAGTCTCTACCCTATTATCATCATTCCTTGAGGTACTAAGAGCTTGCCCAAAAGAACATTCATATACCGACTGTACACACATATAGTGTTTTATATCATAAATTCACTTCTTATCCCATTATCACAAGAATGAAATGTTAAGTACATATAGGACAACATAAAGTTGCTCACCTCTTCCGTCCACCCTGGGTTAAGGTAATATAAAGTTGTTATGCAACGGCCATCCTCATTTGGGTTATCAACATGTCTTTTGTATCCGCTACCCAGACCTGGATAACAGGCAACCATAGCCTTCAAAAAAAATAAACATATATTGCTATTAGTGAATACTTCTGGACAAAATAAATAATTGTCCTTTTACATATCATCCATTCTATTGGACAATAATATATTATTAGAAAATTTATGGGGGGAGGTGGGGGAAAGTACAAAAATTATTTGTGCAAAGGAAAATAGACTGAAAAGATACGAGAAATGTTAACGAAATCATTCCTACCCCCTCTATAACTTTTCCAGTGCTGGCTCCACCCCTTCAAGATACAGAAACACTTCTTTTCAGTGTGAACAAAATGTGAAGTATCAAGATGTTTGTCAAAATACGGGAAATTCAAGTAAATCGAACCACTTATTCTCACTGTTCGGGCAGCGCCCATGTTAGCTGTGGGCCAAAAGTGCATGGCTGTATCATGGCTTATCTTTATCGTTCATTCTATTTTTATTATTCATTGTTTTCTAGAAAAATAAATGATGAACTGCAGCAGCTATTTTAGGCAGCAGATATCCACTGAACTTTTTCAGAAATGAGCCAAGACACATGCAAATAAACGGTGTGAAGAAACTGTTAAGTGTTTATCATAGCATGTTGCAACAAAGTAGAGGGAATTAGAGCTTTGCAATCACAAAGCATGAACTTGTAAGTTAATTACACGCTCTAAGACAGGAAGGCCACACAGGTCCCTATATGCTGTTATCGCTGCAAAGGAGTTAACTGAAACATTTCACTAAGCAGCTAATTTTCTTCATGACTAGCTAAACTCAACTAAGATAGCAGGTCAATATATGAAGAAGCATATTTCACTGAAGAAAACCTTTTTTTATGACGATAGAGCACATACATGTATGACCCTATACACAGAAAATCAACTTGCAAAGTCCAAGGAGGAATTACAGCGCTGATGTATAACATCCACACACCCCCAAAATCAAAATTTTAAACAAAAAATTTCAAATTTTGAAAATGTAATTGGCTTTGTAAATGGCCAAAAAATAAACAGCACCAGCTAAAAGTAATGCCACAGAGCTTTATTCAAATCGTCACACTACTGGATTTTGATCACGAGCTCAAAAGTTTGAACCGCATGACATGGGTGGAGCTCCAGGAAAGACGGTGTCTATCAATCTCACAATCTTACATAATAATACAGTTTAATGCAATGTCAGAGGTAAATGATATACTGTGTCATATGTAAATTCTCTAGAACAATCTAGATATTAAAGTTCAGCAAAAATTAAGTTATAATATCTAAAGGCCAAGGCTAGGTATACAAGATGCAATTCAGCTTTAAATATTGCTTTTATAGAAAAAGTGTAGCTATGGCGTATTTGAGTCTAATTTTTATTTTGCAAATTTGATCAAAACGCTCTTAGAATTTATAGCAACGACATGGCTACTTAAGGTGAAAGGTAAAAGCAGCAAGGTTCGGAGAGATGATACTACTTGGAACTCCAAACAAAAACTACCTAGAACGATATGCTTTCATCATTCATCATTTTTCAATTTTCTCAATGTTATGGTTCTGACCCTGCAAAACGGCATTTGTGTACGTGAAGTAACGCACGTCGACGAAAACACAAATCCAGGGGGGAGGGGTGCGTTATTTGTGTCCCCGATGCAGTCTATGTCAACCGAATCGAGAGAGTTTCTCCTTCCCTTCCAAAATGTTTGAATAGATTTTCCTGCCCAAAATTTTATTTAATCATTTATTTGAAAATGGCTTAGCATGCAACATGACGAGTAAAACACAACTTTTGTAATTAATCGTATATTCAAATTAAACACGTCACGGGCGAGGTAGACGGTCGAGGTTTTTCGACGAAACGAATGATTTTGTCGAACGTTCTAATCACAAAAAGAACGAAAAAGTCTCACCTTCGTCCTGTGTTCGATGTCGTATTCTTCAATAAGTGCATTACAATTTCGTATCAGCAAATTTACAGCGTTCATATGAAACGAAATTGTTTCACAGTTATCTTCTTTCCCGTCTATCCATGCTATTTTATCGTCCCGTATTTTCTTGTTTAACGTACTGCCGTTGCCATTTGAAGAAACTAACTCTCCGTCGGTGAATTTGCGATCTTGATGCAAGGACTTTACCTCGCTGAGAATTTTCCTGGCAATGTCATCGCCGTGAAAATCGTCGATATAACAGTAGCCTTTGTCTCTCAACGTTTCAACAACAGACTTTGCCTGTTCTGTAATACTGTTCTGAACGAAGTCCATCACATTATAACTGTTCATTCTCGTAAAATGCGTTCCTGTTCTTGTAGTTGGCTGTCCCATGCATTTTCTCCTATGTAATTTCCAGTCATTTTTCCGATGTTCCGTACAACAATAACTCGCAAGTCTACAGTGGGAACACGTTAGAGAAGCTTCTTGGTTGCAGTAATCACACAACATTTTCCTTTCGTGAGGGCTCAGACGGGACATCCGCAAATACCCGCCTAAAAACACAGAAAATACAGAACGAAATTAGCAGTTTCACAACTTCAAAAGAAACGCGACATGACATTTTCTCTACCCGGTTCCCAAAAGTCACGTGTCCAAAGAGTCTACACTCCACGTGATCAAAACATAACCTTGGCCAAAACGTGATTTTTGAGAATTCTACATCCGGTTACGACGCAGGTGCATAGAAAGAAGGCTAAAAATCTTGTCATTTTCAAGTTTAATAAATGACTTTTTAAGCAGAGAATGGAAAAAGTTGAAATCTATGCATCTTTTCAAAAATTTCTATGAAAATTACAATTCTTGAATGAATTATGTAACGAACGTAGTCAACGCACCCGACACGTACAGTCAACATTACATTCCCCGCTCATACGTCAACAAGGTACCCGATCACGCAAACAGAAACTCAGCTCGTGTGAATCTAACTTCACTACTTGTAGGCTCAAGACACTTTTACGATATTAAAGATATCATTCTTAGTTTAACTGTCACGTTTTTGGTGGTTTTAAGGGCCCTTTAAGCCTTTGTATCTCTCCCCCAACCATTCAGCGCGTTCTTTTGTTCGCCAACACGTCACGGAGATTTGTCGCGGTAATTTATGCGTCGTCTAAAAAAAGTAACAGGAAATACCGCTTTCAATCTGTGATGCTTTGTTAAAGAAAGAAGGCGATTGAATATATTACACCTTACAAAAAATATATAGACGAGATTCAATTTTTTAACAAAACAAGAAACAGAATATTACAACCGGGCAAGGGTTTAATAATGGGGGAGATTTTTAAAAAATACAAAAATGAGAAGGCGTACATAAGGCAAAGAACAATATTTGGCTACGCATTTTTTAACACTTTCTAGAACATAACTTCCGTGTAAAATCAATTCCAGTGACCGTTCTCTATTTTTAAATTAAAAGTCTGTCTTTGTTTGTACTCTCTTTTATATCCGTATGGTTCACGGATGACCCGTTTGCCCTAAAAGTTCTAAACTAAGCTTTTGATCCGAATTTAAACCTTGTTTATAGCTATGATAAATGTAGTGATGCACGACTTTGCAGAACTACTACCGCTCTGACAGTTGGAGTCTCTAAACACAGTTTATAATAAAAGTCGAAAATTAGCCTGTGTAGCAAGCGTTCCAATCGAGTTCGCGCGGAAACGATTGCTACACAGGCTGGTCGAAAATTTAATCCTACACTTTTGATCAGAAAACCGACACTCAACGGAAAATTCAATTTTTTTCTTTTCCGTATTAATTGGCTGAACATTTGGGAATTTACTAAACCAAAGGTCTCTGTGATTTCTCTTCTCGTAAAAACCTTCCTCTTCCTTCCGGATAATTTGTCAAGCTGGCGTGACACAAGTGTGCCCACGCTATCAATAGGTGGGGTGGTCATGGCCTTGTTTCCTATCCACTATCTGCTACGATGGTTAATTGCAATGGTAAGGCCCTGGAATGAAATCTAAACATACAGTGACGCATCAGATTCAGTATGTCGATTCGTTCTCCGCTCTCGTTTCATTTTTTTCGAGTGAAAGCAATTTTTCTAAGGCTTAGAGGCAAATCAAATCGAGGACAGGACATTGCAGAATAGAGCAAAAGAAACAGTTAGTAAAATATTCCAAGCACGAGAAGCGCAGCTTTGATGGCCGTGCAATGAGTATCCAATGCGCCCGCAGTCTTCTCGTGCCCATGTCACCTCCTTCAATAACAAACACTCAAAAACATACTTTGAATATGCTCAACATGGTTTAACCATATCGAAGTCTCTATTATGCAAAATTTGGTTCTAATTTCTTTACAGAACAGATAAAGAACTGTTAGATTGGAGTCTCTCTGTGAAAAGTCAACAACTAATTGACTGAATTTGATTTGCTGCACTGAGGAGATCACGAAGCGGCCGCAGCGCTAAAGATTTCCAACCGTTGTATCTTGAAAGAATGATGATAGACAACTCAATAAAAAAGCTGGCATAAAGATGACTCTTTCCGAGCGAAAGCGGCGTTGTTCAGCTTTTACAATTTTGATGACAAAGCGAAAACGCTGTTAGGTTGTACTCATCCGTGAAAATAAAAACAGGGGCAACCAACGACAATTTTTGGAAAATATCTGTTCGGAAGACGATTTGAGATCTAGAATTTTCGGAACATTTCTTGCTTACCTGCCTCTCCTAGGATTCTCAAACATCTAAAAAATTGTATAATTGCCCATTTTTAACGGATTTTTATCCTAAAAAGTCACCTAGATTTTTCGAGAGCCTTTTTTCTGGCTGAAATTTTCGAAAAGGTAAGTTCTGATCCCTATAATTTTCGCATCACTAGACTTTCAGCTAGGAAATCCGAACAGATGAAAAATTTTTAGGGGATAAAAATATGCCTATATCTACCGTTTAAATACTAAAATACGTTCAACAATGCTATGTTTAAGTGGTTTTGAACTATGTTCTCGTTGGGTGCCCCTGATAAAAATACCGGAGTGGTGAGTCTTTTTACTTGTACGACGGGAAGCATTTTAATTTAATGAACAGATTCTGGTACAAGATGAAACAGTCGCAGATTTTAGGTGAGTTTGTAGAAGGACATCTGGAGGTGTTACTAGACTATCCAAATAAACCAGGTTAAGATACTGACTTGCAGTCGCATTTCGCCAGCGGAGCTGTTACACATGTAACTTCAAATCTAGACGACTGATGTGAGCCTTTGCCTTATAGGAAACGTTATTTGTGGCTCTGAAACAGTATGGTTAATTTCCACTCCATTACGCTAAGCTATTCGCACTGAACAATCCACTGAAGTATTCTTTTGTTCTGATCTATCCAGAGAGAGACAGAGTAGCAACTGGACGGTTCTGAAGGCTCCACTGATATATATATCTTACAGAGATCCAACTCAGAGAGCGCGAAGTAGTTTTTCTAAGTTACTTCTCTACATTTTACATCTGATTTACCCCTTTTCTAAGAATGAAAAAGTGCGGGGTTGAAACTGAGTAAAAACAGAAAAACAACTAAGTTTGTGTTGCTGCCACTTTTGTAAAACCTGTGGTGCGTCTAACTTGACCGAGATGACCATTCAAATGATTTCGATAACTACGCAGTACTTTCGGTGCATTCGTTTGTTTTGAAAGTTATACTTTGCACAATTCTAAGCTATGATCGAATTCTTTCCATTGCAAGACCATTAGCAAGAGAGAAACTCCGTGTTTAAATAGATTACTCTTCATCACGACACATCTAAACAATAAATCTCGAGTAGGGGTTTCATAAGTTTCTCCGCTTTTCAAATGAAAAGAAAAAGGAAATAGATTGTTTCTGTTATGGTATTGATGTTTATACTAATAGCACAGAGCAGATTCTTTAAAATTCATCCCACTTAATGTCACTGGACACAACCACAAGAGTTTGACGACATGCGAAGGACCACGCTTTCCATTAAAAGGAGTAATGTCTTCACAAAACATGTACCAGTGGTAGAATCTGATGATTTTGTGAACGTTTGGACTATTATTAGCTGTGGAAAATCTTTCAGAATGAAATCGCTCATCTAAAAATCGTAGCCGCCGGTATTAAAGACCAACATTTTACGGTAGCTATGGGAGGGGTAGGCTTTTTGTTTACAGTCGAATGTAGCTGACACGAAATCAAATAAGCCGACTAAGGATACTAACCAAGTTAACGCAACTTTGATCGATTTAAGTTTATGCCGGAATAAATTTGATTTGCCTATAACTTTTTCTTTCCGTGAAATTCATCAGAGGAGAGCCGATTCTGGGTTTGTACTACTTTGAGCTACTTCATGTCAAAAGACTCAAAACTTTCTGTTTGGTTGCCGACTGCAACAGGTACGCTAATGGCGACTGATTCCCGTTTGATCTTTCGCTAACCAGCACAGAGGCTGAAGTCATCAGTAGTGAATAAAACGTTTTGTTAGGAATTCGTTGCGATATTCAAGTTAAAATTCATAACAGCACAAATCATTCAAACCTTATCGTGCTTACCGGCAGACATCTTTGCTTGAAGGTAAAGTTGTGAAAAATATTTTCGACGGTCAAAAATTCGTGGTTCTCCAAGAGAAATTTTTGAACCAAAGAGGCCCACACTTGGTCCTCCCATGTTGTTGTGTTGAAATAAAAGTTTGGCGTACATGTTGGCTTTAAACGAAGAGAACGAGCTTTGTGTTTGGTTGAATTCTCGAGGTTTTGAATAACACGTCCATGAATTCACGACTTTTGTAAGTACACACTTCCTACAAGCGCTGGACTGGGCACGAGAAGACGCGCGCGACATGTAGAGTTGCACGAAAGTGAGCGCGGGAACCCCACGTACGTGAAGACATTTAAACTCCACGATAAATATTCGACATGAACGGAGTTTTTATTATATACGATAAAAATTGCATTTCTTTTTTTTATGCTACACAGCAAAGAATAAGTGCAATGTTGATTAGCGGCTTTATAATTAAACATAAGTATAAGAAAACAGGCCGAAAATCACGTGTTCAATTCTCTTTTGTCACGTTTTGCGGTTCATAATAATAATGACTCGCTTACAAAAAGGTCTCAATGCGAATGAAATTTTTGGATAAAGAGGAAATTATGTTACCCCCAAAGATTGTTGTAGTTATGATAACAAAAAAAACTCGAGAAAAAGGAAAGAAACCATTTTAAACGCTTCGTTTTTCAAAAACTTCACCCAAAAGCTTTGCGTGTCAAGTAGAAATTAAAATAAAACAAATAAATTTCAACGAAAATCGAAATCTTCTTTTATCAAAGTATGGTTTCAATGAAAGAAGTTTTAAATTCCGCAAAATGATTGTAAGCTGTTAAAGTTCGAACGTACCACAAAAACGAGCTGTTATAGAAGGTTACCAGCATGCGGAAAGACACGTCTAACTTAATGGTCGCGGGGTTTGATTCAGGACATTTTCGTTTCTTGTACCAACGACTTATCAGCAACACCGTGAAAAAGCTCATGGACTCTCATTTGTGTAGTAGATAATACTAAAAGCTCACTCGTCGAGGAACTCTAGTGTACAAAAAGCCGCGATATTCATCAAACCGGTGTCAGTTGCTAAGCAGGGTGCAAAACTGATGAACGACCCGTTTCTTTAAAAGCTTTTTGATACAATTCACATAGGGTAGGAAATGACATGTTTTGACACTCAGTCTAAATGAAACGGTCGTTATGAATGGCCTTCCTCCATCATTATTGTCTTCTAAGATGTCATTTTATGAAAAACGAAAACGTTATTATATTCAGGAAGTTTTCTCAAATTGTTAATCTTTATAGGAGAGCAAGATAATGTGTGTACTTTAGTTTTATTAAGTGAAGCCAAGGGTACCCAAGCCTATTTTTCTGCGGAAATGTTATGTGACTGATACACTGTTCGAGTCGAACTATTAGTGAGATCCGTGAAATAAGCCTCGTCCAATTCAAAAGCCGCTGTCGACTAGCGTCTTGTGCGAGTGTTTCTACTACACAAGTCTAAGTATGGGGATGAAGACATTACTGTGTCTATTGGAGGGAATAGTGTAGAGAAAAAGTTTTTTTGGTTTCCTTAAAAGCTGTTTCTTATAACGCCGTGCAAAGTGGTTCCTCTTAAGAATATAGGTGATACCCTCCCTTATCGCGATGTTCAAGTTGGTTCGCGACCTTTGAATGACCATGAAGTGTAACAGTGAAAACTACACTTATTTCGCTGTTTGTTTTTAACGAATCAAAATACATTTATTAATTAGTATCTGAAGACATTCCTTATGGTTTTCAATTGGCAGTTTTCACAAGCTCAGATTTAAGTTTTACGCCTAGTTTTCTGTAAAACTGAGTTAACCGGCTCAGTGTTCATTCAAAACGACAACAGTCCAGCAATAAGCTAGCAATACAACACGGCAACCGGATTGTCAAAGGGGTGTGGCGGCTAACTCTCGTGGAATCTTCTCGAAAACGCCCCCAAAAAATCCGGCAAGAAAAGGAAACAGAGTCTCTTGAACGTCGAGGACTCATTCATCTATGTCATTTTCTCATGGTGGCATCATCCTTTTCTGGTGGGTGTGGAGTCTTCGTATGTAAATCAGTTGCCACGTTACCCAGTTCAGTTCAAGTTCGGTAGTTCGAATGGAACCATGAAGACTAGTTCATGTAAATTCAGTAACTTTATTATATCAGATTTACTACAAAAGATTTCAGTTCTGCAACCATGTACCAGACTGAACAGCTTGTGTTCTCAAGCTGCCCTGTTTAATTTAAACTCGCCGTGTTTGAGTAAAAACATTTGGTTAATATAGAAAGTTGATTTGATTTCAAGATTATCCGACTTGCAGGAACAATTGTTCAAATCAGCTCAAGTTAAAAAAACAGTCTTGTCCTTGATTAAATGGATATATTATTAACCGCTTTGAGCTCCACTGAACTTCAGCAGACAAAATTTCACCCGCCAAAACAAAGGAATGAGGTATAGGCGGTCGTTTTAAGGTAGATCAGTTATAAACACGTTTTCTGATCATATCAATAAAGTTGAACAGTGATGGCCCTATTGGGTTCGGCATTTGTCCGAGCTTAGAAAATTCGTACTGTCACTTTACGTGCTACAAACACGATCGAAACTGCTGTGATTCCGTTTCTTCACGTGTTTTGCCTATGTGCTAAGAGCTTTGCGTGTTGTGGTTTGATGTTAACTACCGCATATTTGAGTGACCGTTTCGTGTGAATAGTCACGTCCCTTCGCCTGGTTGATCCTGTCAAACAGCTTTCCTCTGGAAACATGGGGGGAAAAATGGCGCCGAATAAAACAAACGTTTTTCAAACATTTCAAAATCCGATTTAATACATTCTGCTTGATTTCCCTCGATTTCTACATAAGTTGAAGGTTATAAACTTCGAAATGAAGTAGATGTTGCTGTTTTCGGGACCTTATTGAACTAGTTGTTACAAGTGAAAAACCACAAGGGTAAAAACTGTCCTTACTTAACGCCAACCCCCAAGTGAGTAGAGCATTTGCTAAGAAAAATAATTGAAATGACTGCCAACAATAAGAAGTTCAAACATTCCAGGAAGTCGACTAAGAGAAAACTAGGAAAACAAGTATCACCTTTCATTTTGCCAACTCATAGTAAATAATGAGAGACAAACGGTGCTTCAGAGAAGTACAAGCTTGCATCTTCCACAGTCTTACTACTGAGTCTTACTACTCGCAGACTTTTAAGTTGGAACTCTGGCCTTATCCGGCACAATAAACAGCCTGAGACCCATTCTCAGAGTTCTGTATTTTTGTTGTTGTTTTGTTTGGGCATGGAACCTCTCCCGACCTCGTCGCTCAATCAGTCAGTGCACCACCTCATTAAAACTCGCCTCGCCGCTCGCTTTATAGACTTCTCTCGATCAATTAAGGATGGAGGGATTGATCATTTAGGGCTCTACTCTTAATCGAGGATCGCGGGCCTTTTGGGACGAAGCAGTCTAAATAAACAGTACCACAGGAGAGTACTGCTTAGTAGCTTCCATTTAAAACGACCTTGTACCACGGGAAACAACCGAACTGGCAGCTTACAACTGAAAAGTCCAACTTTAGGATTTCATCCACAGGCTAACTGTGACTAAAGAAATAGTCCCATTTTAGAATTTCATTCACGGGCTACCACAGGAAAATACTGCCCAGTGGTTACCGTTTGAATGGTCACATTTTAGGCTTTCATTCGAAGATCGACAACTGATCAGTAGGTTGCCAGAGTCACGTGCTAAAAAATTGTAGAAACCAAATTTTTCTTTAGCAAAATATCGCCTCCAAATGTTGTGAAGGATCGGAACATTTGACCCCGGCCTTTTGATTCGAGGGAATAAAAATTAGTGTTCTTAGGGCTAAAAAGAAGTCAGTTCAAATTCTAAGGATACAAATGGCATACTAAAATTTAGTTCAAGGGCTGAAAAAGTTGACGAAAAGACCCAAAAAGGTAAGAAAAGCCTGTTAAGCTTTCTTGTTATCTTCTGAAAAGGCAGTAAATTTCATATATATATGACGGGAAAATGGAAGATCGCTGTAACGTCTCGAGTTGTCCTGAACAATTTTAGTGAATTGTCCTGGTGTCCATGTTGTAGTCACAACCTTCACTTTGTTTAGCACTTCAAAGGTTTAGCGGAGCTTAGGTCCCACATTAGTGACACCTTAATCAACGTTTCCGTCATAGTCCAAACAGTGTCAGTAACAAGCATTTTATTTTAATAAAAAAACAAGAAACCTTGCCCTTTGAGCTTAACGATTGAATATTCAACTTCACATTTTCACTTGTGGTTTTACTTCCTTGATACGATTCGCAACTTTCACAATTTATTCCAAGCTGCGTCTGTTGCTTAAAGTACTGGTTTTGTCTGCCTTTTAAGTTCAAAATTGGTAAAGACAGGAAAATGAACGTCCTGTTTAACAACGTGACTTGTACTGCGAATTGAAAGCACGTTTTTCGAAGGAGTAGGCGTCAATTCCTCACTTAGTAAATATCACGAACCGTGTTTTTTCGTTTTCCAACGTTTTATTAAGACGAAAGAAAATTATCCTGCCGTAACTGAACTTCAATGACTATGTTCTGAGCGAAAATCATGTCTGGTTCGGTGCTTGGAAAAGCTAAAACTAGAGTCTGTACTGAAATTTCTTCTACTTGTTTTAATTACGTAATTCTTGGGGTATCTACCGCACGGTGAGAGTGCGCGGCGGAGTATGAATAGTTCTGATGTGTCATTCAGGCGTTTATTCGCTACCAGGAACCGATAAAATTATAAAACAGTAAACGTATTACAATTTCTCAATATAAATCAAGCGAAGAGACCTGTTCTACACAAGACGAAACTTACCGGTACGGAGTCTTGCTCGGAGAAAAAGCTGAGACAAATTTTGCTTCCGCTGTTCGTAGGAAAAAGGCAGTGGTCTTAAAACTAAACTTCGCCTTCTAGAATCAGCGGCCCACTGATTCAGCCTTGCCGCTGTATTTCTTTTAAAAAGTATCTTAGGATACATGCTGGAATAAGTTCGAGTGCTCCGGTGTTTCTCGATGTTCTGTCCAACTGGAAAATCATCCATGATCTTCCCTCGTTTTGTGTTGACAAAATTCTGGCCGAGAGAGACTGGAAAGAGCTAATTCAAAAGTGGGACATGAGACACTGCACGATTAACTTCAGTGCAAAAACAGCGGCAGTCAAGCGGGGCCTTTGTTGTTTCCTTTTGTTAAGATTTGTAAGAATCTACTCATTATGTATTTTTAGCTGCTGTAAAAAAAAACTAATAATTCTGTTTCTCTTAAGTTCTTCTGAGTGTGAAATTTTGGATTGATGCGAAGAAGTGAGAACGAACAACGTGAACCCAGCCATGTTTGTGGGAGTTGAATTTGTGGGTTATTATTTAATAATTTCTAGACAAAGGGATGTCACATTCGGACAGCTCAACACATCGGATCAAGATATTGTATTCAAATATGAAAACATTTTACTGATAGTTAATAATTTTATGCAGGGTACATTCTTATATTTTCATTTTCTGCGGGCATAAGTCAAGCTTAATATTTTTAATTAATTGACCAAACCTCTCGGCGTAGTGAGCTTGGAGCAAGCATGTGAAACTCACTTTAATTTTGGTTCAGGTCATTTGTAGGGTCAAAATAATGGAATAGTATTTACTCCAAAGTAGAGAGATTACAACGCTAAGTCCCCTTGTACAAACGAGAAAAAGAAACGCTACACGATAAAACTGTAATGAAAAACATTTTGACAATTCAGGTTACCGCGTTTTCGCGCGTTGGTTTGTTAGAACATGAACAAAAACACGTACGGTCGCCGTCACGTGGTCACAATTTCGTTTTCCAAACTAATGGGGTCGGTCATACCTTTGAAACTTCTACTGGCAATCAAAAAGGCAGTTTCACTACCTTTAGCCCCAAAAATAAGTAGAAAAATTGTGTTGATATTAAGATGATGACCAGATTACAAATACTTTCCAGCTCTAGATCCAGTCATTTGCGAGAGACGCCACACTTTAAAAAACTACAAGAAGCCTTGCTGGTGTAAAAGCGGGGCTATATGGTAAAAGGTTAACGATTTTCAAAGCTGGCTTATCGTTTTATTGTTTACCCTATATTTATACAAAGGGAAAATCATAAACAGCTAACACCTATAGTTTCGGTTGCTTGAAATCATGTACTAAAGGAAATGTGACTTTTTAGGTCACCAAACGAAGCATTTTTCCCTGTATACGGTTAGTTGCTCGGAAATAATGAAAACGAAAAGAAACAACACGCCACTCAAAATTCCTCAAGCCAGCGACAACATGACATGAGGAAGTCTGCCCCCGCGCTCTTTGGTCGTTCCTTGCAACGCGGTACCACACTATGAATTGATGGTTTGGAAAAAATTATCGGGGGAAAGGGAACCTAGTTGTTTCAAGCTCACCTGTTTCGTGCGTTTTTAGCGTTATTTCACTTTTGTCAACCTCATTACTTTGCTGCAGAGGTCGAAAGACCTCCAGTGTTGGTAAACAAGACATTCGTTGACATGCGCACTATAAACCCTATAAAGCGTTGCCTGCTGGATACGAAGATTAACCGAAGAAAGCGGAATATATTCAAAATATTTTAAACTCATATATAAGTGTAAACATTACCGAAATGTAGAGTCTTTTGTCTGGTTTATTATAAAAACATGTAATTACTGAATGCAAGCACCGTACAAATCATTCTTTTTAGTCAGGTTTTTGGCTTCAAATTACTGTCAATCAACAGAATTTTTCGCAGTAGAAAGAAATAGAGAGTCGTGCTGTTACTCACGCAGAGATGATGCGGCTTTTTTACCGGCTCCAAATAATAAAACTACTGTCTAAGTTTACCGGCTCAATAACTTGAAAAGAGAATGATTGATGTTGAGCCCAGCTGTATTGAATCGACAGGGTCGCAAACACTCAAGTCAACAAAAAACCGTCTTGGCCTATTAACCACTTTGTTGGTGTGTCAACTGTGTCTGGGCAAATCTAGCTAAGTCATGGTCAAGACGCAGTTTTGTCTAAAAACTGATTGGAATTTTTTAATGAAACCTACAAGTGCTACACTTAGTTTTGTTGTTCGTTCGATTAAAGTGAAAAGTATTGAGCAATTTGTGGGTGCTAGTCAATATCAAAATAATTCAACGAAGTGTGACCGATGAAATGTACGAAATAAAAACGCGATGGGAAGAAATTTGCTGTGTTCCTACGTCCTGAACAAAAGTTTACATATGTACAGTGAGCAAAATTGGACAGTCACTGAGTATTTCTGCATAATACGGTTAAACTGATACACATGTCACTTGCTTTTTCCTGTATCAAAACATTTGAATGTAACCTAATTTTAGTTTGTTATTTATAGCAATCCTATTGTATAGGCGATATTCGGCGTACAAAGACAACACGAGGTCGGGTCCAACACTTTCCAACTTCACGTGTAACTAAAGGTTTAGGAACCATATATGATAATTACTTTACTCTCAATAAGCCCGAAGTCAATATCAAGACAAATCCATTCTTTTATGATCAAAAGGTATCGAAACTATGACACATAGTGCCGGGAGAAGACACTACTGAACTGGGTTTCATTTGAATTGTCGAAAAATTAATTACATTTTATGTCTTGCGTCTTCCTGATTAATCTAAGAGGAGGGGGGCGGGGGGGGGGGGCGGTGGAGAGGGGATTCCCATATTTAACATATATAGATATATAGGTGTCAATGTGCCAGTTGCAGTCCTTATCAGAGTCCTTACTAAATAAGTTATTCTTTCTGGTATTGTGGTCTTTTCATACGGTGCCCAAAAGCACAGGACCTAAACCATGGTAAAAACTTTGTAACTGACTTCCTCTTAACGTACTACAAACCTTTTAAGCCCCAATATCCACATACAAATTTTTCAAACTGATCTCTGCACATTTCCCTAAAGAATTAGCTGAAAGAATTTGATCAAACATCAAAGATTTTTTCTCATTGAGATCATTTTATTAATTCTCATAGACTTTGCTCTTGACAATCTATGGAAAACGTGAGGAGAAAATTGATGTTGGTCACTATTGGAACTTAACGGTTAAAGAATTCGAGTGCACTTTGTGAATGAAGTCCTTTTTAATTCTTTTCTCTGCTTTCCCTTATTTTAAGTTACATTAACGGAGGTTCATCATGGCTCATGGTGAAGTTTGATCGACGCCGTCCGTCCGTGGGGCCGGGGGTCGACTGCAATGAAACTTTCAAAAATTTAAGGTGGCTCTGAGCAAACTCCCATTAATCATGTGTTTACCTATTGTTTTTTTGGTCTATAAAAAGCGGTGGAAACAGGGTCCACAAACTCACGGTATCAAACTTTGCCTTTGGATTGAATCTAAAAATTATGTCTTTGCTTTGTAACCTATAATGTCAAAACGTCTTTCTTCTTATTGTCAAGGAAGAGGCTTGTAGCATCGACTGGGGTAACTTTAGATAAACAGCATTGATTCATCAAAGTATACTTGCTTGGAAATGTGAGAAGACTTAACGATTTCACTCAGAAAAGTGCCATTCAACCAAAACATTCCAATTTTCAAAGTGTAAAATACTAATGCCAAGCTGTCACTTGAATGGTCACAGTTTGAGATTTTGTTCACGGAGTTAAAAGGTAGAACAGCATTATAAATAGTACCAGAGGAAAACTACTACTCATTTCATTTGAATGATCACACCGTAGTCGACCTTAGGATCTCTTACACAGACTCAAAAGTTAGAACCACCTTTACAGCATTAAAAAAATAGCACCAAAGAAAAATACTGCTCAGTAGTTTCATTTCTGTTTTCATTTCCTCCATTACGAGCTTGCTATTAGAGAGGGTCCTCAATAGGTTTTACGGGATTCGGGATTTCCCTTATTTGAAGCTCGGGATTCGGGATTTAAGAGCAAAATCGAGGCGAGATTCGGGATTGAAATTATGTGGGCGAGTTAGAATGCCCGAATGACCCTCGGGATTGCACGAAATTTTAAGTCGGGATTACGGGATTGAAGAACCCTATTGGGGACCCTCATTAGAAGCCGACAAGCTAGGAAAACAAAATAATATACACCATAGTGTGTTTGTGACGTAATTTCACTTGCCTTAATCAAGTGCCTGTTGAGTATTTGACGTCAGGCATGTGTTTGCCTTTAAAAATGCGTCCACAGTTATGTATATATAATGCGAGTTTTCAAACTTTTGATCTGAATCTTTCTAATAACCATTCAAAGAGCTAAAATCCTGGCAGAAAACTAAATGAATAAAACCAACCTTTAGAAAACTACTATGGATATACAACATAATTCCATGATTTTATGGCAGTGTATTATTGTTGTTACTATTGAGATGCTTTCTTGACGTTACTTTCGAGACTATGTTTTCTAAACGTGATTCCTAACACATTTTTCTTACGTGCGCTCTCACACGTTTATAGTAACTTATAAAGCTCGAATTGTCTCAAGGTCTTTGTTTTCAAAACTGTGTAGTTGCTGAAACTACCGCTCGTGTGGCAAGAAGAAAAATTTATCATTCGCGGTAAGTTTTTAGTTACTTTCGACAATTTTGTTACAGTAAATTATGCTTAGTGGTAATCCATTGTTTAGGCGTGTGGCATCACTGTGGATTATATTGCTTTAGCTTGTCAAATTGTGGCGGTTAAACAAAGCATTTCTGTGGTAGCATCAATCGTCTGATCGATCACGAAAGAACTTGACTAAGGATATTGCGGTCTTCAGAAATATATTACGAATTATTTAAGCTTGACAACATCCGCAGCAGTGCCTCTGCGTTACAAAGTACTCTCTGTTCAAAATCTGCTTATCCGTGACGTCATACGGGAGGTCAAAGCTCACTATTAGAGTGTGCCATTCCCGAATATTTTCGTGTAATTTTCTAGGTCAAACCGCCCAGTTTGGTCCTTGCTTCCAAAACTAAGTTTGAGAAGTACTCTAGACAGGAAGGAGGGGGGTGGGGGGAGTATGGGACTGTGGGAGCAAGGAGAGGAGGGTTATTAATGAACCCTAAACATAACCCTATCGTTTCCGCCGTCAGTCTAACCGCATAACCACAGGCAATTTGTATTCTTCGGTTCATCAGTCACGCGGGAAAACAATTTATCTCACTCTTTGGTATATTTCTTTGCCGTCAAGCATAAACTACGACGTGAAATTTCCTAATCGGCGAGGTTTTTTATGGATGTACACAACTTGGATTCAACGTCAGGAGAATTCACCTTTTATTTGACAAATTAAACCAATAAAATAATCACCATGAACTTCGATAGAACATGATTTTCTAAGCGAAAATCCCGCTCCCAGGCGCCTGTCGGCGTTTTTGCTACCCCCGCCGTAAGAGTTGCTTTTAAAAGGCTCCACAATTAGCACAATATAGATTCCTAATCTTGACTAAAAGAACAAAGTTTAGCATTTAACAAAGAGAAAAAAAATACTGAAAGTAATGCTAGGGAGGCTTCATTTGAATGGATAAACAATAGGATTTCGTCACAGACGCAAACGCCACAGCTACATCGTATCCCTGCAAAATACACAATGGTCTGGTAGTGAAACAGTGCCGACCAAACCCTGCGTTAACTTGGGAAAAGGGGGATGGGTTCTCCGCCCCAAAAGGGGTATCTCGGTGCCTCAGCACTTCAGACCTGTGATCTAAGCTTAAGGGGAGTGGGTGGGGGTCCTTGGGCCCCTTCCCTAGATTCTCAGTTAAATAAAATATCCTTGCCTTGACATTTGTAATGATATTGATGTCGACATTACTACTGTACTATGCTGTTCTATTATTAATGTCGAATGACAATCTCTTATTACTGTTCTCCTTCATTTCTTGACGTATAAGTTAGGGGGATCTGTCCCTAGGAATTTCACTCAGTTGAAAATCAATGCGTTGATTCGCGTGATCTGTATGTTTGTTTGGCTCATTTATGAACACGAGGAAGATCTTTTATAAGAGCATTATTTTGGACAAAATACCAGAGCGAAGGGTCGGCTTAAATAACGTATTCGAAGCGCAATATAGATAATATTTTCAAGTGGATCACGTTTTTATTCGAGAGAACCCACTTAAAAAGGGTGTTAGTAGCCGGAAATGTCCCATTCTTTGAAAAATCTGTTTATCCACAAAAGTGGTGTACCTATACCTGGCCTTGCTACTCATGTCTCCATAGCAACCGCCAAGTTAGCATCTCACCTTGGCTCAGATCAACAATGGCGGTAAGCAGTAAAAAAATCATTCTGTTGCTGTCACTTCTGTAAAAAAGGGCTGGCCAGATCAAATAAACGATAAAAATCTACCTGGTGACATATTGAAGTGTTTGTACTAGTTTAGATCAGTTTTCTCTTTGCTTGCCTGTGCGTGTGTGTGAAATAAAGCGACACTAAGGATAAGTCCACGTGAGTTACCGTGCAGTATGCGCGACTTGCCGCGTGAGCTCTTGAGAGATTCTTATTTACTTTCTATACTATCACACTTTCATATCATATTTAAAAAAACCGTCTGTTTGCCACCTGTACTACATTCAAAGGTGGTGAATTGACCGGAAAGGTTTCTATGTAGATAGATCGTGCGTGACGGCATGTTCCGAAGATCAATAAGGTTTGAATAGTTACAAGGAAAGTCAGCTGAAACGGCTCTCGTGACAAAACCCTGCTCCTTCAGCTGCGCTCTAGTAAGACATGTGATAAGTCATGCACGAGTTGAAATTGAGAAACGTAAAGCTTTTTTGTCTCTGCTTCTAAGGGTGCTTATAAAAAATTTGAAATAGCTTAAAATGGTGCTAAAAGAATGCCGGTTTTCTGAGATTGTGAATTAATTTGAAACTTAAGTGTGATGGACAACTCCAGTCGGCCATAAGACTGCCGGTAAACCGGTGGGGATGTTTTAGTACGACAATTCTTTAGCCTGTCCCCTACTCCACTGAGCAATTCTTTGGCTCGGTCCAGGCTTCCTCTGTTTATTATTGGGCTGCACGTGAGGGCAATGCCCAATCAAATAATGTAGGCCGCGTCGTCTGTGCAAAATGGCGGACGAAACTCCCAGAAGGCTTTGCGTAAACCATTTCCTTTCAGTGGGGCCGATTTTTTTGGGGAGGGGATGGGTCATTTCAGGTTGTCTGGCGAACAGATTTGGAAGTTGATTTGAACGAACACAAAATTATTGCGTGGAGTTTTTGGCCCTATGTCTACGCCGAATGACTATCTAAATACAGTATTCGATGACGTCGTTAGCCTGTGCGAGAGCTGCAGAAACAGCGCCCTCCTACGGCCCCACGGGAAAAGCTTTAACTTGTTGCAGTTCTCTCCCTGCGCGTGAAAAGTATTTCCTTACAAGAAAGGAACTGATTCTATTTGTAGATCGCTTTAAATGCAATAACTACCAGAAATAAAACTGAAACTTTAGTTTGATTTGCGATTTTTAAGAACAGAAATTCAGCCTAACTGTCAAAAAAAATATTCAAAACACCAACATTGACCTTATCACATTTAAAAAGCGTAGAACGGCAGTACTTTTTTGAATTTCCGGTTAGATCAGATTAGTCACGTTAGTAATGTCATGCTATATTTTTGTCGGCAGAGAGATGGGAGTGAGTTAATGTCCCAGTTAAAAATAATTTCAGTCGTTTGTTGCTTCAAAAGGCTATCTCTAGGTTAGAAGTAGCAATACACTAAAGCTGGTAAAAAGTGTAATTATAATCTGTACTACCCAAACTAATAAACCACTGCATTACACAGTCGGTATCCCAATATAACCCCTTACACATGGTCTTGTAATCTCTTTGCTATCCAACATTCTCCCGCTCCGTATGATAAACAACTTTCATTTGATTCGTCACAATTTCCGGTTTCGGTCAGATTAATTTCTTACCACTTTAAGCCCCAATATCCACATACAAATTCTCCAAACTGATCACTAAATATTTTCTTGATGAACCAGTTGAGAGAATTTCATAAAAGATCGAGGCATTTTTTCTTGGTGATCATTTTGTTAATTCTCATAACTTTTTCTCTTGATGATGAATGGATATCATTAGGAGAAAATTGATGTTGGTCACCATTGGGACTTAAAGGGTTAAAACGTTATACATAACGTTCGTTTGAATGGTCACATCTTTTTTAATGGTACCGCACGAATGAAGCTTTTCTGTATAGAAACTGCGGTTAAATACGAGTTTCGAAAGTAAAAAGTGAGAACAGAATCCTTTTAGACCGTGTTGTTTTTCCTAGAGACTTTTGTTCCTCGGCCATCGGAGTTTGATTTGTGATGCAGTTACTAGAAATCCAGCCAGTACGCTGAATAACTGAAATAACCAAACTATTTGAGTTACCTGTATGAGATTGATGCCTGACTTTGTATCTCGTGCTTTTGAAGAAGACACCCAATTAGGAGGCCAGAAGGCTTGGGTTAACTGTGAACTGCACGGCAACTCCACCAAAGGCTACAGAAGTTGCGTCCTCTTCCACACAGTACAAAATACCAACACTCCATCGACCATGCCCTTCATAAAAAAGTACAATACCTATGAGCTTTCTTTCTAAGGAAAAGTATCCTGCGATGAGAGTTAAGGGTCCTGAAGGAAGCGGGCGGGGATTTTAATCCAATTTCCTAGTGTCGATTTTTCAACCTCGTCCCCAGGGCGTTTCCCTAAGAAATGGCGGGGTGGGGTGGGGGGGGGGGGAGGGCGGGGTCGGACGCTCCTCCCCTTTTCTTAGGGAAGCCCTGAGGACAAGGTTGTCAATTTTTTCCACACTTTATTTCCTAGTGTCAAAATCCCAATTTAGAGAAATTTTCAGTGATGCACACATCAGCTCTGTTCTCTAATGTGACTCATAATGCAACAGTTTTCTACATTTTTTTGAGCAGTTTTATTTTAATCTTTTCGCTTTAGTTTTAGCTTAAAGCATCATGAATCAGAAACAAGATCTTTAAAGCCCGTTATTTTGCTGTCGAATTGTGACACCGTGTTTAAGTACAACCTTTTATGACCAGCGTAAGAGCCAACTTGTGGGACATGAGAGAGTGGGTATGGGGAAGGGATGCTTAAAGGAACTATGTTAACCCTGTAAGTCCCAATACTGACCAACATCAATTTTCTCCTGACAATATCCATACATTTTCAAGAGATAAGGTTATGAAAATTAATAAAATGATCACCAAAGAGGAATGCCTTGATCTTTTATCAAATTCTCTCAACTACTTCTTAAAGGAAAAGGGAGATTAGCTTGCAGAATTTGTATGTGGATGTTAAGGCTTAAAGGGTTAAGTCTGGTTAAGTCATAACTTACTGTCTTTACCCATACAAAAAATACTCCTGGGCTGAGTAGTTCAAAGCCCGGTTAAGATAACCCAGGGTTAGTGCGAGACTTGAATTCAGATTTGAAAGCTTAAAAAGAATTTCAGTTTTAATTCTTTTTGTCTACAAGTTGATGATTGAAAGATCTAAATATAAGAGAGAAAATTATCCTAGAAAATGCTTTTGAACACAAGAAACATAAACCCGGGTTAAGCACTGATCAGCCTTCGAACAACTGGGCCCTTATGACGAGAGAGAGAGAGACAGAGAGAGAGAGAGCCCCAGGGGGGGTACTCAGGATTTCAATTGATGGGGATGATCGAAGGATTTTTTTGGGTTTGAAATTTTCGATTCCGGGATTTTTTTGGGTACGAAAATTTGGCAAGTATTTTTTTGGGTAGCTTGATTTGAGTAGGTATTTTTTGGGGGTATTAAAAAGAATCGGTAGTGCCCTGGCTGCGTAGTTATAGCATTACCCCTTTCTGGAACTTTTAAGGGCCACAAAATTGGCATGGGATTTTTTGGGGGTTAATTTTTGGTCCAGGGATTTTTTGGGGTTTTGCTGGAAGCCCTAGGGATTTTTTTGGGTCTTGACTTTTGGCTCCATTCGATCATCCCCGTCACTTGAAATCCCGTGTACCCCCCCCTGGGGAGAGAGCATTATTGATAATACCTTTTTGGTTATTTGTACAGGCATAGCATTAAAACTTTTTAATTTTTAATCCATGTTCATCCCTGCCACCTGTAAAACAGACGAGAGGAAACATATAGGAGGACATCCTAGCACCATACATAGAAACAACACTAGAATGTCCTCCTTGGGGGCCCAGTTGTTCGAAGCCTGATTAGCGCTTAACCCAGGGTTAAATTTAACTCAGGTTTCTTTATCTTTTGTTCAAAAGCATTTTCTCGGACAATTTTCTCTGTTATTTTTAAGAGCATCTAGTCATCAACTTGTTGACAAAAAGAATTAAACTGAATTTACTTTATAACCTTTCATATCGGAATTCAAATTTTGCACTAGCTCTGAACAATCTGGCCCAGGATGACTTATACTATCCCAAAAGCCAGAACAAATTATGGAATTTTTAACATAAGGTTCCAGGGTGGTAAAGTCTGGAATGATACAAGTGATGACATCAAGCTCCCCTCTCTCTCTCAAACATTTTAAGAAAAAGCTAAAGTCATTCTTATTGATAGATATTAACTGTAGATTTATCAACACTAATTTTTTTCCTGGCTTTCCGTTGTTTAATACTGGCATGCTTAGCTTTCTTTTTCCACTAGTTTTTGTGTATGTGTTTTCTGTAGCTGTGTGTGGTACCTGACCCTTCAATATAATCATTTTAATAACCTAAGTAAGGCTGGCCCATCTTTTTAGCCGTTAATGGTCATCATGGACAGCCTGTGCTGTCTCCATATTTTATCTGATTTGTTTTGTATCAATTAAATCAATATGGGGTACAAATAAAGTTGTTGTTGTCATAACAAAACTGGCTCTTTACTTTTGGAATTCAATTGATGCGAAGAGAAGTTTAGCTTTTTAAAAAGAAAGCAAAAAGCGTGACATAGCCACTTTGCAAGTTACACATGCTAAACGAGACTACAAGCATCCCTCTATTTCTTTCATAAGAGTTCCTCCAGGGAGAGGTTTTGTGCATTCTGCGCATGCTTGTTGAAGGGGATACGTCACCTAAAGGATATTGCTGTTTTAGGTCAATCTGTGCTGAAGTCATTACTTTGGACCCTTTGCATTTGTCAGAACTGACCGACCAGACCATTCCCGTCTCAATGATAAGTTCCGTTTTAATCAAAACTCTCTCTCGCTCCGTAGGTCGGGTAGGAGAGAACCCTGGGAACGAGGTTGAACTCTCCAGCCACATTAGTCAAAACCTAAATAGTATACACGAAGGAGATGGTTTTCAGCAAAAACTCGTGGAAAAAGCCTATTTCATTTTCAAACTGAGTGGTGGAGCAGTGGTCCGGCCGGCCAGTTCTGACAAATGAAAAGCGCCTGTGTCTTTACCCATGCACAAAATGCTCGTGCAGTTATGAAGATAGCTGACAAATTTAATCAGGAACTACCAAGACTACCAGCATTAAGAAACGTTTTCAAGTTTCATGTCATGTTCATCCTTGCCAATTCCGTTGCAACACACGACAGGAAACAGTTTCACTGCCTGAATATATTCTTAAATAACAAGACTGGATCATTATTTTGGAATTCAATTGATGCGAAAAGACTTTAAGCTTTTTAAAGAGACAGCAAATAGCGTGATGTCAGAACCCCTTTAAACACGTGTATGAAATCATGGTGTTTTCCAGTCTCAAAAGAGCGCCTGACGCGTTCTGTGCATCAATCGAATGGAGGTAGCGGTTGCTTACAAAGTTTCTCAGTTTAACATGCGGTTAGCCAAAGCATGAAAACGTGGCTGGACTAATTTCACTGGTATACTTTATAATTACGGTCTAATTACTAGGACGTTCTTTTTATAGCCGATGCCTTGTGTCCCCTTTTTTTTTCGCGTTGTTTTCTACTAACGTAGACGCGTTAACAAAATCGGCGCTTACCAAAAGTCAAAACTGGCCGACCGAACCGGTCATTTTGAAAATAGAATAATGGTTTTTTTTCTCGAAATTTTCCCTAAAATCCACCCTTGCCGAGCAAATCATTAATGAATAGAGTTATCTGGCAAGAAGGTCGTGATAAGTGACAGTTTCTCTCTACGGGTATGGGTAGACGAGCATGTTTGTCACCTAGTTATACAAAAGGTGACGATGCATGATTTCCCAGACGTGATAATGGCGTCAACCTTCTACCGGGTAGTTTATCCGTTTCTCCAAGGTAAGAGGCAAATTACCCGTATTAACGGCTAGGCGTACGGTTAATTTACCCGTACCAGTACACGGAACCGCGGTGAATCTGTCTCTATTAGTAGTGGAATTCTCTTAACTACACCAGTATGACCGGCGAGTTTTAACAAATGGAAAGCTCCCTTAGTTACCGAACAAAAAATTAACTGTAACTCGGGTAGCATTTAGAAGCTTAGAAACTACTAAACACTTTGCATTACCTGTACAAGCCAGCTTTTCATATCCCATCCTTTTCAAGAACGAATCCAACCAGGAGGCTCGAATAGCATCGGGCTTATGAAAAGTGGGAGTAGCGGGGCAATTCCACAGCAGTTCGGCTGTAACTCCATCATCCATGGTCCTTGATAAAAAAGAGTTAAACCCTTTTGAGCTTTAAAAGTAACAGTAACTGCTATTGTCAAAGATCTTTTATTCTCGACAAAAATCCCTTTAAACTTTAATTCAGTTATTCAAAATGTGACCCCCGCTTAGCGTCGAACATAATCATAACCGAGCTTCACGATCATGCACAGGACACTAAAGGTACAATAAAACAGGAAACAGAAAAAAAAAACATGCAACTTGTTTTGCAACATTACCGCAAAACGAGTTCAATAGCGATGTTGTACGTTTTACCACCAACAAAAAAAACCTTGCAACCTTATTTATTTATTGTAAGACAGTTTCGAACGTGGGTTGTGAAAAGCGGAACATCGCTTTTCAACTAGTTCTCCAGCAATGTTGCCAAACAAGTTCACGTTTTTTGTTGCCCGTTTTACTGTAGTTTAAATCACCGTCAAACCGACGTCTTTTTCGACCACCACGCCCTTCGTCGATACTGCAGTCGACTCAGTCCCAGAGGGAAATTGAAAAAAGTTCGAGTTATTGGGAGCTCGAAGCAAATAGCCAGAAGTAAGGGAAAAACCAGTTTTCACAGTACAGTGAACATTTTAATCACATTTAATTGTAAGAATGCTAAGTGAAAACTGAAAGATACTTCTAGATTATAAATCAGAAGGTAACGTTTTACTATTTTGAGACTAAAGCTGTTTCACGCTAACAACATCAGCCTCCACCAGTAAACTATATGCCTCAATTCAGTAGAAAAATCAAAATCGATGTTTCGAACGCCGGGGCCCAGTTGTTCGAAGGCTGATTAGCGCTAACTTGGGGTTAAATTTTAATCTGACTTTCTTTTTCTTTTGTTTAAAAGCATTTCCTCGGATAGGTTTTGCTATTCTCTTTAGCGTATCCAATCATCAAATTGTAGACGAAAAGAATAAGACTGAATTTGTTTTTTTTTAGTTTTTATATCTGAGTTTAAATTTCGTACTAACCCTGGATTATCTTAACCCAGGTTTGAACAACCCGGTTGTTTTTGTTGTCACTGTTTTTTCCCTCCTTTTTAAGCGATCAAAACATGGTTTGAGTTATCGAGGGTAACATTATATAGAAATGATCTGTGGGGAAACAAAAATTACTTCGAGTTAGCGGGAGGATCGAGTTAGCGAGGGTTCGAGTTACCGAGGGTACAATTACAGTAAATGTATGAGGGAAAACCAGGGGAAATCGATTTTGGTTCGAGTAAGCGTGAGGTTCGAGTAAGCGAGGGTTCGAGTTATCAGTCGACTGTATTAACCAATGACCCATACTTCCTGAATGCTTTCCACCATGTCTACTAACGCAAATGCCCGCCAGAGTGAAGAGTCGTGCGTTGTGTGCATGGTTGTAAAACTCGTGAAAGGAAGCATGGCTGATGTTGTTTATTCCTACTGACTGCGCACACGTTCTGTGCATCACGCAAGAACTCTGGGAGCTGCTAAGGATATTTAAATACGGCGATTACTAATGCACTACTATTTTTGCGCGACTTATGGCTATGTGGATAAAGGTTTTAGAAATTCAAGCAAAATTCTGGGGATAACAAGGACGTTGTCACAGGTAATGAAGGTTCAATTTTTCGTGAAACAAAACATGTTTTCTACTTTAGTTTAGGGTTTTTTCATTTACGAATCTCTGCTTAATTCTCCTGGAAACATGCATGGACAACTCTCGATTCCCTTAATTGATTTCAACAGGTTTTGCCGTTCAGACTGCTAATTCAAGAAATGAGAAAAAACGTTTTTCAGAACGCACCGTAGCAAAAACCTTTTAAATACGGAATTTTAAGATATCAAAAAGGCAACGACGGGGAAATTTGGACATGGAAAACAATCTTGTCAATTTCAAACTGCTCCAGTGGTTCTTTAACTTGTTTTCAGTGACTTAAGTGTCCATGGTAAAGTTTTGTCCATGGCGTTTTGCAGAGGATATTGGAGAAATTTTCCAAAAAGTACAACGCACTTATAGGGGCACGTTTTGCCTAGCATGCAATCCAACTGTATTTATACTATTCTTTGTGCTCTTGGTGTCGTCGTATCGTAACCTCCCAATTGAATATCTTTCAATGTCCCGTCGTTTGCCTCA
Organism: Porites lutea; assembly: GCF_958299795.1. Taxonomy (NCBI): domain Eukaryota; kingdom Metazoa; phylum Cnidaria; class Anthozoa; order Scleractinia; family Poritidae; genus Porites; species Porites lutea. The sequence goes on from NC_133214.1 coordinate 570,901, forward strand.
CCGTAATAACGTCATCGAAAACTTTAATTTATGACAATAACACGAAAACGGTTACGTTTTGAAACGGAAGGAAATGTTCTCTAAAGTTTGCGAACCGCAGAGAACTTTGTCTCGTATATGATTGGCCCGCAGTTTAGTTAACAAGACAATCAACAGCGGATGCGATTTAAATCAGCTAAAAAATTATGAAACTACTTCACCAGCGAGTCAAACATGACACAAGTCATGTTTCTCTAACTTTCAGTACACAGACAGGCCCTTAAAACGTCTAAGGCAGTAGTTTCACTTTCTCAGTTCAAGGCTCATAGCAAGTAAGTTCAATTTGTTTTGACTATCACATCAGAGTAGAAGGGTTAACTGCTAAATGTGATTTTTTTGTGTGTGCGTTCTGAAGTCTTTGGTAAACTTTGCTCTTTAGTTGATCTTTACTTATTTGTTTATTATTATTTGTTTTAAAAGGGCCACCATTTTTTCCAAAGAATATTTTGAGTATTAAATAATATTATTGAAGGAATTCACGTAAAACGTTGTACAACAAAACGACTTTGTGAGGTTTCTCTTAGAACAGTTACGTGCTAATCTGGGGCAAAATCGGGAGGTTTATGGAAATCTTCTGTTCCATTACCAAAAAATGATCCCTGTATTCTTCACATGAACTAGGAGAACACATTTTTCCGGTTGAAATGAAGGAATTAATGACGTTTAAATCGCAAAAGACGACAGTTCTTAACCAGAATAATTCTGATCGTAGTGGCTTTAGCGTGTATAGATTGCTGAATTAGCCATGTTTTCAAGAGTTACTACACAAAAATCTCCGGATTTCCCACAGTAGAAAACACTATTTGGATTTTCTGTATTTTTCGCCGCATTTTCGGTAAACAATGCAATTCGTGTGAAAGGAATTATCTCACGTTGTTGATTAAATACAAAAGGTGTCAGGTGCATGTATAAAGCTGAAAGCATCAGTATTATGTAAGTATTATCTTTGTTCGCCAAAGTCACCTTGGCGAGATATCTTTTGCTTTAATGATAAGCGGTTTATGAGCTATCTTACTTTACCTAGAGAACATACGTAACCTTTTCTCAGGCATTGTAATAGAGCCATGGCGTTTCTGACTAGGCTTGTATGAACCAGCGTAGGGGACTATATTTTGCCACTTTGTTTGCACTTCCAAAAGCGTTTACCAGACTCGGCCAATTACGACGGTTTCCTCAACTTTACATCCACCATTCGTTTCAGAACGCTGGATTCACCCCCGTACCGTCATCACTTAAACCTCTAAATCTCCAATGCTCTGCTTTCGTCGCTGTTTTATAGAGGAGATAACTCGCGAACCAGTATAAAGGTACTCAGGAATACAAGGAGGGTAAAACCTGACTGAAATGTTGTAGTTTTCTCCAACCGAGTTGTTAACTTAGGTTCCTTACCCACTGAAAGTTCAGTTAATTCAGCTGTGAGCTGATGTTACAGGAGCAAGCTTTTGGTTGAAGTAACTCTCTATCTTCTGCGTGAGTTAACGTGATCATTTGTGATGCTCATTTGTGATGCAATCACCCTAACGAGTTTGCCACGAGAGCTTGAGTTATAAACGGTTAAAAGGGGAGAACAACTTCTTCAGCTGTACCACAAAATCCAAAGAAGAATAAGCATTCTCCCTCTCCCTGTGAAGCTCTCCAAAATTTGCGTCTTTTGCCAAACAGGATCGGATCTTGGGCAAAGTAATAATGTTGAGTGCAGAACAAAGGGGAGCTGGGCTCATATTTAGCACTTTTATTCTTGCACGCCTCCTTTTTTCGCTTGTTCTTTAACACGAAAGACCGACGGAGCCACCAGTTTTGCCGTCTTTGCTCAAGTTCCAAATACGATTTCTCGATAGGCTCAGCACAATATTTGCACCTTCAAGACATCCGGACAGATTACAGCCAAAACTACGGTTTCCTATCGTCTATTTACCTCCAAGAATGCTTGAAATCCCGAGCACCACAGCTTTTTAGTTGGGGCCAAATTTTCAAACAACGCCTCCAGGTTTCGTTCAAAAGTGTTACAGTGACCATTTCCTAACGGTTTCCTACGTTTTGCGTTATACCTCGCCACTATAAAGTAAAGACTATCACAGCCGTAACAAACACCAAACTGTAAACAGGTTCTGGAAGCGTGCTGACCGAGCGATGTTCCCATTAATGTCCATCCCATAATATTACTTACACGTCATACATTTACAAACGAAATGACTGACCACACGGCTTCGGAAAACGTGCCCTCAGGTGTTGTATATTTACATCCCATAATACCATTTGACGTCATAGAACTATTGTCAAACAGTACGAAGTAATATGCATATGGTATGTCATGTTCATCCCATAATAAGATCTATGACGTTGTACAAATTTTGTGCAAACGACTGTTTCACATAAATAATAAAAACTTCTGATGTTAAACCCTAAAGTAGTACTTAAATAGCTGTACAAACTGTACAGAAATAACCGACAACAAAGCTTATGCAAAAGTGCAAACTGTTAATTTTTTCATCCTGCGAAATTACTTATGATGTAGAGAAGTTGTGCAGAAATGACCTGTCTCACGTCTTCTGCAAACACTGGTAAACCCACGTCATATTGTTCAGAGATGACAGAGTACGAAAAGGCTACCCACTTGTGTTGCTTGTTTGACCTTTTCCTTGTTTTACCTCGTTTGCAGAGACTTCGCGCAGCATCCCAAAGATGACGGTCTTCTTGATCATGGTGGATTTCTATTGCTCCTTGGGGCGGAAAGACGAGAGGTCCTGGGAACAACAGCCCAATTTTGCATCAAACAACTCAGGATCTGGTGAATCTTGTCCCCAGGGTCTTCTCGTTATTAGAAAACGAGAAGAACCTGGGGATTAGGTTGAGATCTGGTGTAACTGTGATTCTGTGAAGTCAAGTCAAGGCTTTTCTTGCGTTTAATTCGTGACGAAAGCTAATATACAAACCTCTATGTGCGCGGCCTTCCTAGTGCAAGATGGTGATTCATTTGCTGCTTTACTACACGGCTCAGAAGCGACTTGTGATATAAAATATAATAAATGAAGTAATAAATTAAAGAAAGAAAAACGGAAAAAAAGGCGGTGGAAATGAATAGAAAGTAAGCCCTCAGATACTACGTGTACGGAATAGGTTATTGGCAGCCATTTTATCGCCGGTCTGAACTTCATCGACATTGAACAAATAATGCAGTGCGTAAGGCAGAAGGCCGACAAGAAATGAAATCCTATCACTAGGAAAAGGTCGGTATCATGAAAAGGGAAAGATTATAGGCAAAAAGCAAACTTGAAAGACAATAACATTAAAAACGAATTTCACAAGTTCTGGTTCATCAATTCTCTCTTTATCATATGTTATGTTCATACAGGTATCTCAACACCGAGAGTCATATGAATTGTAATACCCTGAACAGAGTTGCTGTTAAAAAATAGGCGTTGAGAAAGTATTTGTTTTATTTTCGAGTCCTCCTTTCGTTTAAGAAAGATTAGAAGCAAATGTAGGGTCATTTTTAGCTGACTGCAGAGGCTGTGATTTTAAACGGAAATGAATGAAAGGTCTTGTAAATAACTGTTAAGTAGCGTTCACAGTTTTCAAAGAGAAAAAGGAAGCTGCGCATTACTGAAGAACACTTAAATAAGTCTTGAAACTGAAAAACTCGAGGAACTCACAAGTGTGAGTAAGGTGTGTATTCGTGTAGACTTAACACAAGCAAGACCTGGCATAGATGAAATAAGGGCCGGGCAATACTTTGAATGAGAAGCCTTGATGTAGAAACTGAACTACAATATATTGTGTACTGATAAGTTTAACGATGAACTGTTGTGCATACTTTTTAACGGAATTGATCTTCTACTTATATGGCTTCGTTATCAGTAGAACTGTAGTTAGTTAATGAGTTCCCACTGAATAAAACTGATGTTCATACCTTCCCACACCTAATCGACGACACAACAGTTTCATCATGTTAACTGCTTTTCCACAAAATTTTAAAGAGTGTTATCACGATGCATTCCTTTTTCGGCAATAACTAGAAACTGGAAAACCATAGCGAAAAAGCCACCACATGCTACAGAAAACACAGCGCTCGTCATCGAGAAAAACTCACGAGAAAAATAATTTAAAATAAATTTGTTAACCGCCAATGCTTACTCCCTTTAACTGCAGGGAATGCGGCCACAGGAATGCGCGTTCAACACTCAGGAAATCCAGTGGCATATTTACAACAAATATATTTTTTCGTTTAAACACTTTATTCTTCCTATTTGTAATTCTGTATGTACTGTATCATGTACTTTAACTTACGTTTTTGATGCAAAAACGTAATATTATTTGTTTTTTATGTTCTGTAAATGTTAGTTTTGATATCTGTAATATTTCTTCAGACATCTTAATAAAGCATTGATGTAAGTTTCTTTTTTTAAGCGTTTTTGCTGTATTGATTTATCAGTTCATGGTATCTTTAACCCTCTATTGATATCTTTTCCACCTTTTGCCCATCATAAGAGAGACATTGAGAATCGTAATTTCAGAGACAGTCATTAGAATAGTTTCTTTGACTGATATCAGTGTGATATCTGCTCCGTTATGGGATATTCAGCAGTTTAACTATAATTATCGAGGTTACGATGTAAAACGGAAGGAAATGTACTAACGTTCCAAAAGTTAATATCATGCAATCAGTTTAGCTAAAAATTTCCTCCTCTCTAATTTTCAGCGAAAACAATTAAATGTATCGAAATTTCAGGGCAGTTTATACTGAGTATAATTGTCCAAATAAAAGGCAGTAAGATAACGCAACTCTATCACTCCCAGAGTCAAACATGATAAATGTCATGTTTCTCTGACTTTTAAGCCTGTGGCACAGCATCTTTTGAATGATATTTTTAGGAGAGTACTTTCCTATGGCATTGTCTGTTTTCCGCTGTTTTACAGCTGACAATTTAGGGTTGTCATTCATTGTAACAAAATGTCCTGATTTTTCCCAGGGCACTACAAGATTTTTCTCCTTCACATATAGATTTTCTTCAGCTTCTTTAGCAAGAAATCTTTTGACTACGCTTTTCACTTCCATTTTGCCTTTTGTTAGGACTCTAAATTGTATACAATATTTAGAGTATTGAAATCGATCACCTACAGAGTAATTTTACAAAATTATGAATGTCTGTACTCCGGTGCCAACCTGAAAATAATCCTCCTATGCCTTTTTACTGACTTTTCAAAGAGCTAAAATTTTCCCTGAACTATGTATTTCTCTTATTTTCCCCAGAGTGTTACTGCTCTGATCAATGAAGTTTGGACTGATTCTAATTCGACAACAACTGAGTGTAAAAGTGTTAAAAAGATAAACTTTTTTTGAGTGAACTAAGATATCTAATTACACCTTTCCCTTGTGTTTCAACAAAAAATATCAAATGGTCAAGGATTTTCACTCCTAAGAAGAGTTTCTCTGCGTATATTAGAGTATGATGCCGTTGACAAAGAAGCAGCTATATTTACCAAAAGTACAAATTGCGTCGACTTTCCTGTGAATTGGGCGCCATATTGAGTTCAGATAGAAAAAAGAGTGGCACAGGTTAATGCATTCTCAGTTCAGTTCCTTACAAAGTAACAAAATTAACTGGAGAAATTTTTGTCGATCGAACTGAAGATGATGATGCTAAAACCTTTATGCAAAAGTGTGCATTAGCTTATCAAGCAAAATAAACACCTGATGACGTGTCTTGTATGTTGGGTTGGGCATGTTTATATTGCACAATTGGTCATTTTTCTGAAGTTTACGAACATAAATCTCTCCCAACGTGAGACAATATTTTTCCTACCATTTCTCTCCAGTTTACGATGTATAAAAATTTACCTGAAAGAGAGTACTTCACATCACATTATTGACGTAATACGTACGGTGTATCGGGTGCAAAATGCAAACTTCAATATTGTCTCCCATGTCTGCCGAATAATTTACCCAGACACAGCTGAAATAGCTTCCTTTGGTTACTTATAGTTATTTAATCATCAGTTATCCGACAAGCAATTTTTGGGAAATGTGACTTTCCATAAGTGAAATATGAAGTCTTTTTACAGCATTAGTGATAGAGTGGAATCACTGAATATTTAAAGAATCTGCGAATCTGCTTAACTCTGCTCTTTGGTGTTTACCACTCGTTCAATTGAAACAGTGTCTACTAGTTCTTGAGCTCAGGACTTCTTTACCTTCATGAGCTTAACAACGACTAGATCTCCAGAGCACACCTTTTGCCGCTGTTAAAGAAGACAGCTCGCGAGCCAGTATAAGGGTATTGATTTCAAAAAGAGTGCATCTGTTCCTGCAAAAGGAAGCCCGGGAACAAAACATGGATCAAATAGGTTGGCTATGTTATTTGGCGACTGGATGAAACTCACCTGAGAGTTGACATTATCGACGCCCTTTTGGTCGAGTGAATCTCTATTTCCTTTATTTGAATTGATTATACCGCGTTTTACTCATTTTGTGTTGTAATTTCTTTAACAAGCCTGACGAGATAAACGGAGAAGAGCCTGTTGTTCAAGTGAACCACCAGGTTCAAAGTATGAAAAGCATTGTTCTTCTCCCTGCGAAGCTCTCCAAAATTTGGGTCTACCGCCAAATACGATCGGATCTTGCGCACAACGAGCCGCCTCGTTCCGTCTCTTCCTGCAACAGGATTTCTCGTCAGGATCAGTAGAAGTTTTGCATTTTGAACGCATCCGGACCAACTATAGGAAATATTACTTTTCCATCCGTTAATTCAAAGCCAAGAACGCCTTAAATCATGACCAGAAGAGTTGTTGAGGCTGTGCGCCACCTCTGAAGGAGGGACTCCAGAGTCTCACACGGTGGAACTATTTCTTAGCGGCTCCTTCGGTTTTAGTAAATAGCTCATCAATCCAAAGTAAGAACTAACGATAGCTATAACAAACTCCAAACTGTAAACAGGTTCTGGGAGCGTGCTGACCAACTTATGCCTCATTGTGTTCATCCCATAATATTACTTATGACGTAGTATATTTACTAAAGAAATGACTGACCACAAAGCATTGGAAAACGTGCCCTTGGGTGTTGCATATCTTCATCCCATGAAAATACTTCACGTGATAAAAATTTAAGGTCTAACCACATACCTACTCCAGGAAGGAGGACGCGTTTCTATTTGTTGGCTCAGTATGACCCACCCGAAAATTGGCCCATCCCATGATGATTTATGACGTCGTATAAATTACGCAGGAAAGACTATCTACTTGGCTAAAACTTGCTTTAAGATACACTAATGTTTGAACCCATAGCAGTTTTTATCTGGCGGTACAAATTGCTCAGAAGTGACCGACAACATAGCCTGCAAAAAAGTGCTTAAGGCAGCATACCTCCATCCCATAATATTAAGACAAAAAAATTGAGCAGAAATGACTAGGCTCACGTCTCTTCATAACACGCAGGCAAACCTACTTGCCGTCGTCCAACCTTTGCAGAAATGACTGTCTGTGATTAGGTTATGCACTTAATACATTGGACATGTGTTGCCCCTTTTGATCTCGTGCTTCTTAACACCTTGTTTGTAGAGTCTTTCGTGGAAGCTGCAAAGAAGATGTCCTCTTGATGAGGTTGGATTGCTATTGCTCTATGGGGCGGAAAGACGAGAGGTACTGGAAACAACAGTTCAGTGTGCGGGCGTCAGTTCTGCGGGTGCGAGTGGGATAGTGGGATTCCTTTGAATGAGTCAAGGCGTTTAAAGCATTCGTACTGAATTGCGTACACAAAAAATATCCTGCGCGGAACACTAAAATAAGATGGTGACTTTTGGATTATCTGGATACTTGGCTTTAAAAATGAAAAAAATTGTACGAGTCAGTTTGTGGCATCCATTTTACCATTAAATTAGGAATATGTGTATCGCACGGAACCTCGTGAGGGTCGGGGGAGAAGGTTCGTGAAATCCAGGGATGGAGGCGGGAGAAAATTGAGAAAATTTTGTAACTACCAGCTCTAATATTGGAAGCTGAGCTATATCAGAAGTATATAACCCTTCTGGATATACTCAATCTCCTTTTGGTTGGAGTAAATTCATTTCAGTTGTAATTCTTTTTGTCTACAAGTTAATGATTGGAGGCTCTAAAAATAACAGAGACAATTATCCGAGAAAATGCTTTTGAACAGAAGAAAAAGAAACCTGGGTTAAGCGCTAATCGGCCTTCGAACAACTGGGCCCTGGGATTTAAATGGGGTTGCTTTTGTTAAGGACGCAGTCTTTGAGTAACGTTTCCGACAAGAGAAGAAGTTGTACTGCCAGTTGTAAAAAGTTGTAACCATCACCCGTTCCAACCCGGCCTTTTTTTGGCGGGACAATTCTTGTTTTTTTTTTAAATCGATCTCAGGGCATAACATCCTTTTTCTGTGAAAACAAACGATGTTTAAACTTATTAAAATCACTTCAATTTAACTATTAAAAAATCGTTTGAACAACTTTACATAGTCTCGCGCCTAACATGACATTTCCTAATTTTACCGACCGACCTGGCTGAACTTGGCAGAAATTTAACATGCAATCGCCGAAATCTTAAGTGTTGCAGCAAAAAAATATATTGACGAGAAAAAAATTCCTTTCAGAAAACAAAAACCTGCATCAGAACTGTTCCTGCGGAATACTGAGCTGAACTTCATGCCCCGATCGGGTGGCATTAATAAAAGCCTTTGTCTCCCAAATATTCAAAACAACTTTCCTAGAAAAGACGGAAATGGGCAAATCAGTCTTCGGAGAAAACTGATTAACATACTGAGACCTCTTCTTTACCATCACTGCGTTTGTATCTGACTTTGGTCTAACTAATACCTTTCTAGCTCAAGTTGTACTTTCTAATAACGAATGGCTAGGAAAACCTTGTCAACAGAGTTGGTGGACTTTTCCAAGCCCTGGGACCCATTTGTTGACGTTACTTTGCTGGTGGAAGGAACAAGATTCCATGCTCACCGAAATATCCTTGCACTGTGGTCTCCAGTGTTTTCAAGAATGTTCACTGCAGACTTCAGAGAGAAAACCGCTCAGCAAATTCCCTTACCAGGAAAGAAACCTAATGACATAAAGGAGCTTCTTCTGGTAATTTATCCGACATCGCCCAAAACTATAGATTAAATAAGCTTGAAATGGCATGCGTCCACAAGGCTCAGAATATTAACTTCCTGGAGCTAAAAAATCATGAAGCGTATGGTAAGATCAACCTCTCCAACTATCGTAAGATAATGGAGGCTCGTTTAGAAAATATGGAGAAAGAGCTTGGAGCCAAGGAAGACGCCGTGTGGCGTTTGAAATCAAAAGCCTCCGAAGCCCGCGAGGAGTTCCAAAAGATTGTGTCTGCTCTTGTCTTTAAAATCCTCCGGTCCCCCAAGAGATGTGGTGTAAACCTGGAATATTCTGATTTCAACCGTACTTCCAACTCCTTACAAGATAAAGCGAATTTTCTTGATTGTGAATTGGTCCCATGGGGAGAGTCCAACGATATCTTCAGCAAGCTGCATCAAAGCCTTGAAGCAATGAACTCGACTAGTTCATGATTACCTCGCATCAGCGGTTGCAGTAGTGACGGCAGTAACTCACGTTCAGAACAAAAGCAAGCCAATTTTGAACCTTGGACTGCCATTTGTTACTTTAATAACATTTTATGACTTTAACTTTCATAAATAAGCATCAAAACATCTTTACGCTGATTGTTTTTTCTTCCTGTCTGGTGCCACTCTCGAACTATGCAGCTTAATATTGCCAACAGAGAGCTTTTAAAATTAAGAGTGACAGAACAGTGAAAAGTGCACTGTGTAAGGAGTGGTAAAAACCCGCGTTTATGTTTTTACTAAATGCACCATTAGTAGTCCAAATATTTTATGAAAAAATGTGTAAACCTCCTATAATATCCACGTTTAAGCTTAAATGACACGATTTCGATTTTCAGCATTTATGGGTAGCTCCAAAAACCAATATGGCGATTCTCATCCAAAATCCAGCTGTAGGCGCGGCTACATAAGCCCCCAGCATAAATTAGAAAGCGCACGAAACTGATCGTTGATCGTGCACACATCACATCTGAAACTAACTGCAACAATTCTGTGCGTCACGATGACATGCCCGCGGGTATTATATCAGAGAGAAGTGACATCCGTACACACCTTCCGAGCTCCACTTTTGTCATAACTTCTATCAGCGCTGATTAGAAGAAGATAAATTTTACCATGTAACCTGAAAAAACACCAATGATTCGATACCGCCAAGTTCATCTAAAATTTGTACAGGTTTATTTCAACTTATTCGATGTTTGGTCCGGTGTTTAATCTAATATACACAGTTTTTTTGGGAAGGAGATGGGGAGTAAAATGCTACAATTTCTTCATCACATATGCAGAAGTTCTTCTCCATTTCCTAAGAACCTTCAAACTATGCTGACATATAAAGAATAATTAGAGATACAAACCTAGTAGAACTATTTGTAGTTTACACAATATGACGGCTTGCCATGAGACGTGGGGACATAGGTCAACAGGTTGCGTATTTCCCTATACGCAAAATCTCGAAACATTGCCGAGACTGTTTACAAACAAACTTCATTATTCAAGTTAGTTATTGATGACTATACCTTCCACTATATAGTCAACGTAAGAAACGGTAGCATGGGGTCAAGATTTGGATAGTAAATTGGTTAAACTCAATTATCATAAAGAATACATGTATAAATTTTTTACACAGTATACTTTGTTCAGTTAGTTCTAATTTTATGGTAGTTTTGATTGACTGCAGGTTCTATTGCTTCTTAAAACACACTTTAAAACATTAAAGAAGCCCTTTAGGGTTCACAGTTGCTAGAAGCTGTACAGGCAGAACTGCTATTTTGGCAAATAGCGAAATAAAGCTATTTTTTTGGATTAAGAATAAAGTAAAGACGGTTCTTTAGAATCAGTTAACATGCAATACAAAAACTACATTTTGACTGACCGCAATTTCCACCTCAATGATCCGATTCATGAGTGCACGTGCTAAATCTAATGGTGATCTATGACACAGTTACAATATAGCTTCCACAGTTAGTAACCATCGCAAAATAAATGACGACGCACGTGACATCTTACAGGCGGATACGTGTGTGTATCAGACCTTTCGTATTCAAACTGCTTTCTACTTGTTAATTGAAGAAAACTTTCGAATCCAATGTTACAAATCAAACAGATAGAAGCAGTTCGCAAGCCAATCCCTAGTAGGAGGAGCCTTCGACGAAATGAATTGCTCATAGAACGGCTTCAAGTCAAAAACCTCACAAAGAACATTATGGGCGTCCTTTCGGTAGTTAAACATGTTGTCTTCCGGCAGGCTCCAGGTGGGTTTTTATTAAACATTAAATACAAAAATTGCGGAAGCATCAACAAATGTATATAGTTACAATCTTTTTGGTTTCTACAACTTATCAGCTTACAAATGATATACAGTTTGATATGGTTTCGTTGAAACTAACGCGTTTACTCAAGATTTTACGGTAGTCCGCTCGTTAATGCCTCGTGGCAAAAGTTGTCCACTTAACCCTTTAAACCCTAAGATCAAAATTTGAATTCTCATTTGTTACCCCTATTCATTTCCTGTAGAAGTAGCGGGGAGAAGTTGATAAAATATCAAATAAAAATAATATCAAGCAAATTAATCTTGTGTGATCATGTCCCTGATTCTCATGGCCACTCTATTTTACAAAGCATTGATATTACAGGGAGAAAATTGATGCTGATCACTCTTAAAAAGGTATATACACTATACGTATTCATGTACAGCAGTATTCTTAGAATCTTCGTCAAGAATTATGAAAACTTGGTTGCGATAACTTTGAGTTTACTAATAACTGAATTAAAATTTCAAATAACTAGGCTCGGGAACATAAATTTCTTGTGGGACGAATCAAAGGCATGGCTCTTTATACACTCGCAAACTGTTGGCGTTCTATACGTGGCCATTGAACCTCTTATCACCAAAATTTCCTGTTTTTCTTCACTACAACTTTGCTTTCTTTAACTGCCAAAAAAACAACTATTTATGTGATAAAATCTGGCATCTGTACCGGCTTGTTAGGATCAGCTTTCCGTCTTTTCTGTTTGGAAAGATCGTGTTTAAGACACTGTACATGACGAGAGTCAAAACATCCTGAACGTGTTTTGCTGGCGCGTGTTTTTTCTTAGGTTGTTTCTTCCGAAAATAACCCGGGCAATATTCAATAACACTTCAGAAGTCCTCGTGATCAACATCAATTTTCTCCAAGCAAAGTCAATATATAACCAAGTAGGAAGGTTACGAGAATGAATGAAATGATTATCAAAGAGAAAATGTTTTAATCTTTTCACAAATTCTCTCAACTAATTTTTAAGGAATCTATGCAGATCAGTCTGGGGAATTTGTATGTGGATATTACCAGGTGCTTAAGGGTTAAGACGTGACCGACAAATAAAGGGCACAGCTGAAGTCATTAGCCCCGGTCTGCGTTCTTTTGTCACTGCGTATGAAGCCAGAGAGTTATTATCAGAGCTTTCAATTTAATAGTCGGTTAATTTGTTCCTAAATTACTCGACTTGTTTTGGAGAAATCTTTTGTCCACTACTGCGTCAAATGCTGAACGAAAAGGGACTCTTCGCAGGAAAAGTGACTACGGAGAATCAGAAGGTGTTTTGAGGTACATAATGGAACATAGTAACGAATTTCAAGTGTGTGAAATAAAGCATTTTTCAATCGATGAAGGTAGGCTTCGGTCTTAAAATATGTATCGTTTTAAAATTTTGCATAATTTGTGGAACGATATGACTATCACATGGCGATTTGGCTTGGATCGACGCGCCAGAATCTGCACTCCGTATCCTCAATACTGAAACCATTGTTTGAGAGATACTGTAAACACCTAATATCAGAGAAGACTGTGAATCTTCATCGAAATATTTGTCTTTGTTCCAAGAGCGACGTCAAGATCACTGGCATATAGGTACGATTCACGGAGCACAGAGAACGTGACATTTAATCGACACTTTTTGACTTTGGTATTACCACCTCCGTGATTATATTTTTCCTCTTAATTTTGATGTTTACAAAGCTTGTTTTCTTTTTGACCTTTCTTTGCTTTAATCATGAAAAGCCAAATTAATGGAGGCTGTGCTAGTCGAACAACAAAGCCGAAAAACAACTTTCATGGTGGGATATGGGGATACACCTCTTTTAAACAATTTGTAAAAACATGATTGTTCGTGTAACCTACCTTAATCTTCTGTTTCAAATACATGTATAACAATCACCACGGAAACGTCGTTTCTTGAGAATGCCTTTGGCTTTATAGTTCCAGAAAATGTAAAACGTACGGGATGTTTTTCAAGAGCCAGAACAGTAACCTCTAACTTTAACACTAACATTTTCCAATCAAACGTCTTCAGCAGGAATCACTTTTTTTTTTCCTGTCACTACAACTTTGTGAAATCCTTAAGCAAAATTTTCTCTTTCATATCAAATCTTTGTTTATATGCTTTGGGTTTTTTGCGGGGTTATTAGAGGATATCCGTGAAAGCTGTCAAGAACAAACTGGTGGCTTTGATCAGTCAATGAAATCCCAACTGAAGAGACGATTCAAATAAAAGATTTGAGTGAGAGTTCCAACCATGTTGTTTCATTTTTACCATTTGTCAAAGATTTTATTTTTAGCTTTTTTATTCAGTTATCAATTATCAGGAGTACTTCGGAGACGTGGCCACGTGACAGACTATAATCTCATATGCAAAGCACGTACGTCAATAATGTGAAATAAATTTTGTCTGAACCGCCAGGATTTGAATGATCTCTTTTGTCTCAGAAAGGACGAATTAGCATACAAACCACGCGGACTTTGGCAAGGCAAAGGTAAAAAGTGCTGTTCAATTTGAAGCGACGACCAGGGAACTTAGAAGAAAGGTACAATGATTGCTCATTCCTGATTTCATTGATATTTCACTTGTTGCAGTCGAATCTGGTCTTGCGAGCTATTCGATTGTTATTGAGAAATGACTGACACTCCAACTGAATTTTAAGCATACAGGGTTTGGTACCCAACATGTTGTTAAGGACAAAACTTCAGTGTGACGCTAGCTTTATTACTTTTCCATACTGTTTCCTAATAAAACCGTGTAGAAATCTTTCAGTTCGCACTTTAACATTTCTGTTCTATTAGATGGCAATGACTTAAAACATCCGAAAATTCAGGTGAACAGAATGGCTACACTGGCAACCTGTTCGACTGGTACTCGGTGTCTCATTTTTTCTATCTCGTACGGAGAACCATAATTTTCATTTTGAAAATAGAAAGCCTTATAATTTTACGCTCTCGTGAAAGTCTGAGGGCGATACTGATTTTTCCAAACAAAAGTAATAGCGAAAATTCAAGCTGACACTGGAGATGTGTTTTGAAGGGATGTTTCGCCAGGACGATTGTTATTCAGCGAATGCCCTGAGAAAAATAATAGAAATATCCTGGAAAAATATAGCTGAAAAAAGCCCCCCGCCGTTGATCATTTTTCCAGCGCTCATACCTCACTAGACCTAAAACGCATCGAGTTCAGTTTATCCCGGTATTTACGGGGTATTGACGGACGGAAATGGTCTGACAAAGACTGTTGTTCAGGATGTCTCGTTCAGATAACTAAGAATTCAGTTAAAATTCTAAAAGGCGGCATATGCACTTCTCAGTTGAAATAAAATGGTTCACCTAGTACTGTAAATACGTAACTCGACTTACAATCAGTTTCCGCGAAATCACCAACAGAAAGTTACCAAATAGATCACTTCGTTCAAATCTTGGAAGATCTAGTCCCTTCATTTGGTTAAATCAAGATATTCCGATGGCTAAATTGCTCGGGTTATAAATGCCGTTAATGTTCAGCATAATTTACTATCTTTTAAGTAAAAACTGAGGTTGTGATATTGAAATGTGCTGTAACTAAAGAAAAGAACGAGACACGTCGCAGCTAATACTGTGAATTCTCCTATTGGAAAACCATAATATATTTCTTTATCTGATACTTCTGAGACGTTGTAGTGGTTGTTGGTACATCAACACATGCAATCGTATTTTGGTTAAACATTGGAATTATCAGAAGCGAAACAGCGAATTTGTTAGAAATTCAGCTGAAGTGTCGTGATTAGATGAATGTGTTAATAGTACTATTTACACAACATTTTAGCTTCAAATTTGAATACTACTTTGTTGATATAGATATCACAATCATGTTATCATGTGCACATATGATTATTTTTGTCTATTTTCGTGTACACGTAGGCGTCCTTGGCTTGTGCGGAGCACGAAGACAAAAATTTGCGCAGGGCGAGTCAGGACGCAAGAAAAAAAACAGAACTCTAAGTACGTGCCAGGCTTAATACGAAAATGAAAAGTTCTAAATCGCTTATATTATTGGTGATAAGATATGATGAACGCTGATCCTGGCACTGTCTACACGACTAAATGGAACGTGACCAAAAAGAATCAGTCAATCATCTCCCAAAGCAAGAGAGCCGAGCCCCATATCACAGCACTCATGCACTCGCCTGTTATTCATGATCATTCGCAAAATAAACTAGTTCCTGTTTGATCGCCTTTTCTAGATTCTCAGCATCATAAGTCTTATTCCTGCATACCCTGAGGCCAGATGATTATACACCGCTGTTGTTTTATAGATGAGCAGGTGATTTCTACAATAGCCTTCACTAAGACACAAGGACGAAATGCAGTCAAAACAAGTCAACTCAATGATGTCAAGCTCACTGCTTCAGTTCTGACAGTGTTCTCAAAAGAAGCAGAATTCCAAGTAAGTGAATTTGTTACTGTGAATACTTTTTTTCAAAACAGGTATATGCAGTTTATTGAAATTTAGAGTACTAGTGAGGAATTCTCACCAACATCGAACACACCACAGCTGCTGACAAAAATCTAAAAGACTTCCACATGATCCCCAACTTCCGGGCTGGACAGGTTACAATACAAGCCCGGAGTACTGACGCAGGTTGTGAAATTCTACCCAGCTTCTCGCATGAAAACCAACTGTTTCTAAACTCCACGAATGCACGCAGTTTGACCTACAACGTCGAATCAACGCGACCCTACAATGAAGTTCTCGCTTCTTTTCCTACAGTTTATTTCTTATCCTTTTATTACTTCCGAGATTTCAAATATCTCCTATGAATTTTAACGCATTAAACCAAGACCTCAGCTTACTGAGACGCTCGTTATCGAAGGGTAGATGTGAAGTTTGTCTTCGTCTTTACCTTTAATTTTCTTTCATTGGCCACAATATTAACCGATTGTAAGCAGATTTTAAATGAGGAAGAGATAAATATTACTGGTGGATACTTACCCGATTTGAAAACCAATTACGATATACCTTGCATATGTGAATATCCACATGTCAGAATATTTATCTACATTTCTGAAAGTTAGATGGGTTTGTCAAGCTGCGGTTTGACTCATCAAGGAAGCACCGTGTTTCCATGAGTAGCTCAACTAGAAAAATATTGTTTCAGAACCGGGGAGGTACTCCTGGGAATTCTTGGTGGAGGGTGTGCCGCCCGATTGTCTAAATTCTGATTTCAGACCAAAAAATGTCATTTTCCACACCCGTTTTCAGACGTGGCATCTACAATCCATACCCGTTTTCAGACCTGGCCTTAAGGCAGAGTTTTGTCATGATTACTTACATTAAAACGCAAACAAAACGATTTCTTAGCACCCATTTCGAATTCGCATATTTCTCTTTCTCTCTCATTCATTTGGCTCAGAAACGACAAATACGTTAACAGCTATTTCGAGAAAGGTTGTCGGGAAAAATGTGCACGCGACAATCCCGAAAGGAAATACGGGATATGATCAACATACTGTTCTCACACTGCAGCTATCGAACCTCCCGGGGGGGCACTCCGCATATGAAAGTGGTGGGGATGCTCGTCGTCTCGCTTAGGGGTGTAAATTTCGGATTATGGTCTCATTTAGGGTGTTTGTTTAGCCGTGAAGGTCTCGTTTAGGGTTGCACGCGAAAAAAATAAAAAAATAAATATTTGATATGTGTATTTTTAATTCGTTTTATTTACTCCATCCATATAATCTAAGGTTTCTCATTTGTCTCTCATTTAACGTGGTCTCTTTTAGGGATCAAAAAAAGCTTGGGCCACGCCCAGATCGGTCTCCTTTAGGGGTTTAATTCAAAATTTCTGACGAGCATCCCAACCCCTTTCATATGCGGAGTCGCCCCCCCCCCCCCCCGGGTTGAACCTACTTTTTTGCTTTCCTTTAACACTCGCAGACATACATCCATGACCTCTCGTGCCATTCTTTCAAATTTCTTTGAAGAACAGTGAACTAAAAACCACCCACAATACCATTCGGGATTGTCGCGTGCACTTTTTCCGACAACCTTTCTCGAAATACGGTAGCTGTATACACTCTCACATTTCCCTAGAAAACTATACTCGATTCCAGACCAAAATAAGCAAAATTTATACCAGTTTTCAGACTGAAAAGGCACAAAAACATGTTTTGTCGGCCTATAAGCAAGCATTTCAGACAGATGAGAAAATTCTCTCGCAAGGCCACCGATAAAATATTCTGATTTTTCTGCTAGATTTTTCGGTTGAAAAACAACAAGTTACTAGCCATTCAATACTAATTCTGCTAATTGTGCAGCATTGCCTTGCGTAGCCTAAGAAATCCTCTTCGGTTGCCAACAATGCAAAGCGCAACTGGAAGTCATTAGTTTCGTTTTGCGTTTTAAGCTGCATATGGTCGAAGTACCGGACAACAAATTAGCCGTCGTTCGCGTCTGAGCGTCACTGCGGTCGCGTATTAAAGTTACCAACACAGCGAAAGCGGATTCGTATTTTTGCACTTTGTCTTATCAGCGGCCATTACGAAATGAACAAATTAGACTCATATAAGACTTAGTGAGAGCAGCTAACCTCCTTTTCTGCAAACTCAGTCTTTTCCTTCTATTTCTTGCCTAAATTTGTATTTGCTTACTTGTTTGCTGCTTTTACAGGACCAAGATGACGGCTTATGGCAACGCTGACGGCGGCTGGTGAAAAATGGCGGGAAAATTTCTCCCTAAGGTCCAGATCGTCGCGGCAAGGACGATGCTCCTCTCTTACAATAACAAAGGTTAGTTTCTACATTTCGCAAAAATAATCCATTTTCGTTTTTGCTTCTCAAGTTTATCTTAGAATTTTTCGTGATAAAATTTAGTTTTTTTTTGTCTTCGTCTAGGTAGACAATGGACGTTTTTAAGTCCTTAGTGAAAACTCATCTTTTTTAGAAAAGCGTATGCTTGTTATTTTTTTTAGAATTTTACATTTTTGACTCTGTGTAATTTTTAGTTTATTTATTAGATATGGACTGGATAGTTTTACTATATTAGATTTATTATTTTATTATTATTTTAATGTAACTTGTAAGGCGCATTTGAATATATTCATATAGATATTTGCGCCGAATAAGTAATAAATTATTATTATTATTATTATTATTATTATGTTAAGTTGCTTTCTTCAGCTTTGATTGATGTATTTTAAAAAATTCATTTTGCGGTTTTTGTCTTATAATTACATAATGGACCGAGTCATTTTTCTCAAAAACGATCCGTGACTGGAATAAATTGCTTGATTTTGTGTGGTCTGCTAAAGAGAGGAGAAAACAGAGCCAAGATGTGAGGAGGAGGGGGAGGGGGGGGGGGGGGTGGCGAGAGTTCTTTGTCATGTCCCTCTCCCTCTTGTCCTCCTTTTTGTTTTACCGCGGTCCATTTCGCGCCACTATCCACCATCTGATTGCCTTTTGTGGTGGCACCAAACCAAATAGCCTGTAAATTCTTTACGTGATAGTCTCCTTCGCAGTCGTTATTGGGGGTGTCACGCAACGCTCCTCCCCACTAGCGGCCGATAATGGGGAGGAGTGTTGGGTGACGACCCTCATAACGGCTGCGAAGGAGACAGGCTGATTTAGCAACAGAACGGGAACGTCAGTTGACAACGGAAAAAGCGCGCGAAAACGACTACACGCGACTTTCGGTGCCCAATTTGCCGCTCCGCCATTGGTCAAACCAGATGTTTGATTTGCGCGCGCCGTCGTAAACTGACGTTCCTGTTCTGCTGCTAAATCAGCCTACTATGTACGTGCCGTGCCGGCTACGGGACATCTTAGCGAACAGCCGCTGACCGAATGAGCTAGTAACTTTTTCTCGACACCCACATTTAAGTAATTCTAACACTTTGCGCGCTCACAATAATCTCCTACATGAGGAAGTTGAGCTAATACTACCAAGATCTTACCACATGGTGGTTGTCTTTCATACTTCGAGGATCAAGAAGCAAAAAAGTGACTTTCGCTTCACACCACTAAGATAAGCATGCAATAGACTCGCCACATAAGAAACGATAAGGGAACTATAGCTGAAAAGTGTCCCGCAATTGTTTCTGGGATTGCGACGGCGACGAACCGATCAGCTATTGGCTATTGGTTTTTTCTCCTGGTTAGCGTTAGATAATATCGAGTGAAGCCAGATTGGACACCTTATGAATTTTACACAACGCAATATTTCCATTATGGAACGAGACTGGAATGTAGAATGAGGCTAGAATAGCTGAAGAAACCAAAACTACAGAGCTCCAGTTATGGAGAGAACACAGTAGCGAGTTAAGCACTGATCTGCAGTGATTAGGGTTAGGCACTGAACTGTAAACGGTTAGCTTTTAAATATTGTAACGGCGTGCGGCATATATAAGAACATGTATATTTTAAAAATTACTGGATTTGGCAGCTAGTCCTCGATGGTGTAGTGGATATGGATGTAGGCTATATAGCAAGTGACCCGGGTTCAAAGCATCACAGTGGAGTTTTTCTGTTTCACTTTTATATTACACAGTAAAGTAGGACTTAAGTTGTTCTTCATGTAATTTTACTGAAAGAAACAATCTGACTTCAACCGATGTTACCTAATGCTAACCTTTTCCCCTCTTCCTAGTAACAATCCCAGAAGTCATTGCAAAAGTTAACTCGGCCCAGACTCCTCGTTTCTAAAGTGGCGAATGTCGAAAGCGTCTCGTAATAATACGATGGACGATCGCATACAATAAAAAAAGCCACCATGCTTGTTCAACTGTTTATTGCTATATGGCAATGGTCCTTAGGAAATAGTATTTACCTTTCCCATGTATAATAGGTTATGAATGGGGGCTACAACACTTTACATAGTTTCAGTCAATTCCATAACGTTGCAAATTCATGACAAAGCTCAGCAACGGAAATACGTTTTGAGGGTTACTTAAGTAATTTTCCTTCCGATCGGGTGAAAACGTTCAAAAATAGTAAGGAAGAAAACGAAGTAGGAATAGGATGAGTTGCGATAACTTTCAAAGCCTACTTCGTCTGGGTTGCCCGCTCACCCGGTTCAGTGTTAATAAGTCACACACGAGGCATTTATGTTATGAGAAAAAGAACTATCACTAAATAGTTTATATATTAAACTAATTAATCTATAGGTTTGAGCAATGTGTTAAAAACTTTCAAAAAATTACGACTGTCCAATCAATATGAGTACAATAAAATCCATCTGAGCGTCGGTCGTAGAATATGCACTAATGGAATTGACTTTAACAATAGTATACAAAGAACAAAAGTAAAGAGTCACACTGCAGATAGATACCTAAGCCTGTCTATATCCACACCGGCCAGTTAAAACAGTCTTCTAAACGTTATGGATGCAAACTCCACACAAGAACGTTCCATGTCATATGACTGGTCACGTGACCTAATGCAGTCGCCATCTTGAAAAAGACCTTATCGAAGCTTCGACAGAAAAAAGCTATAACCCGTCTTGTGGAATAAATTCACTTTCGTGATATGTACCTGTCTGAAGAACTTACCACTTCAGAGGATACGAAAATATCCGTTTAAGATCGATAGCTGTAAACGCGTTCAGCTTTTATGTAACGGACGCGTGTGGACACTGGCTAAAAACAACGCAAAATAGAAACTTTATAAATTGTCACAAGCTACTCAATATTTACTAGACGAACTATGAATTGTTATCAGTCCTACAATTAAACAGCAAAAAACATTACTACAAAATAAACCACGGCTTCACCTGGTGGAACCGTCCACTACAAAATTGACTGCTTTGCTACTTCAATTCTACATTTTGTTCTACGCAATAGCAAATTATTTTATGAAAATAAAACTTGCTTAGAAAGAATATTTTTTTAATTATTTAAGCTACCAACTACGTCAAGCATTTCATCTGCAAAGATTTACAAGCTGTTAAAGGCGCAGAAACAAATGCTCTTTTGACATACCAAAGTGAAAATCATTTTCCGAAAATGAAACCTGATTCAATTACATGCAGATCTTCAAGCAAAAGATAAAGTTCACGGCAGTGCTATTCAAGAATTGGTTTAAAACAAATCTCCACATTACTCGTTTGACCTAAAAATTTTCATATAGTGCTTGATTTAAAGACAGTGAATAATAGAGTCAGGCTTTACCATAAGTCATTACTAAAATATGTTATGATGAAAATCGCAAACATTACAGCATGCTTCAAAATATATAACACGAGTCATTAGTTGACCAAAACATTTTACTGCAGCTTTACAAACACACTTTGCAGAAGAAATGACTTGAAATAACTAGTTCAGCAAAAACATCTTTAGCTTGTCTATATTATGCTTAACCGCAATCACAATATGAGCTCAAAAAGTGAAGTGTATAATGAGGAGTAAAGAGTTTAAGGTACAACAAATATTGTTAAATGACACGCTATATCCTTTGTCGAGTAAGGTACCTTTGAAGAGTATAATATTATTTCTTATTAGAAGGATACGTATTGTGTAAGATGTAATGCACCTTGCCGGCGCAATACTAATTCCTATTTCTACCTACATTAATTGCGTGTTATCCACGGCAGCAATATAACCCTTTAGATCTCAATAGAGGTGAAAAAATTAAGATTCAAGTAAATTGAAACGGTGTTGAAGAGGTTTCATTTGATTGATCATATCATGGGATTTTGTCCAGGCTAAAAAATGAAGCCACTTTTAACAGCAACACTACACTACAGTACCACAGGGAAGTACTGCTCAGTAACTTTCATTTGAATGGTCACATAATAGGATTTCATCCACAGATTCAAAAGTCACCGTACAATAAACAGTACCACAGGAAAGTACTGCTCAGTAGCTTTCATTTGAATGGTCACACCATAGGATTTCATCCATAGACTCAAAAGTTAGATCCTCAAGGGATTTAGTCAGCACACTCAATCTTTAAATCCACAATAATTGAAACTGGAAGTCAAATTGTTAACACCAGCGTTGTGAAAAATGTGTTAAAATACCACTAAAAGCCATCTTTGGTGATCAAGTCCTAAATTCTCATAAGTTACAGTAGGATTTAAGACTGTCGAACACTATTGGGAAATAAAGGGTTAAAATTGTATTGTGAAAAATAAATTATTACAGTGACACCCTGTAACATCAACTCAACTCAGCTCTATCCTACCATTTTCATTTCCAGCATTTAATATCTCCAAACCAAACATGAAGTTAATGTGAAGGCTTAAAACCAACACTTTTGGAAATTCCCATTTCTCTGATGTTTCTTTACTGATTTAGGATATGACGTGATCCTAAGGAGAATGTCAAGTCTTGACTGGTTATGAATGCCTTGGTGAGTATAGTACTAAAAGGGCTTAATGTAACAACAAGGTTTTGAGAATTGCTGCAGAGGTTTCTGATAAACAGCCAGTTAGTCATTGGGCCTACGTATAGATGCATTTGTTCATTGAAAAGCCTTTAAGGGTGATCAAAACTTAATAACTCCTCATAGAGGCAATTGTTACTCACACTAAAACAATGTGAGAAGAAAGGACATACATAACAACTGAAACAGTAAGGAGAATATGCTTGCTGATATGCGTGTCAAAGAGTGTCACTGTAACTGAAAGCAATGATCCTAACAAACAATATTATACAATGGTAAGAGGAGTATTTCAATTTCTATATTTACCAGTGATAAAACTCAACTTGACCAGCATAAATTCATATTTGATATTGAGTAATTGACACTAAAATGAGATTATACTATTGACTAATAAGTATATACACTTAATAGTAATGCGGTGATCCAATTCACTTTGAATGAGAGCACTGCGTGTAAAACAATTGTGCATGAATGTACATGATAACAAATGTGACATTGCAAGCAAACAATAGTCAAGCTTGCCTTATATACTTACAAAAAAGTTTCAACTACAAAAACAAAGACAAACGTTAATGTATACTTTAGCCGCTACCTTGTATAAAACAGACTTGCTTTAGACGTTGCGTTGTTCACTTGTCATACCTTTCTTGAGTTTTGATTGCTGAAAACCATACTTGTGCCATTCAGGTTCTGATAGTTATTAGCGGGCAGCTGCGTTGACTGAAGCAATGTTTCCAGATGGCTTAAATTTGGAACCATAGTCATGTTAAAGGAGCTGCCTTGAGTATTCAAGTTGACATTTTGCTGTGGTAAGAATGGCATGTCTGATTGAGGCAATGAGACAGGCAAAGCGTTTTGTGTTGGCGCGGGAATACTGTTAGGGCTCTGGAGCAAGTTTCTTAACCCTTGTTGCATAATGTTTGGCTTTGAAGGTGGGTTAGCGTTCCACAGGTTGCTTCCCTGCGCAGGTAACCCAGTACGCTTATTTGTAAGTCCAACATTTGACAGCGAGTTCAGAAAGTTCATGTTACTGTCTTCTTGATTCATGAACTGAGAATTCCCGTTCTGATACCTCAAAGCAGCATTCTGATTGTTTACAGTCCCATTTTGCTGCCCACTAAAGGTGGTATTTGAAGACATACGATTCCCAGTGAACGACTGAATGGCTGCACTTGTTATGTCTGGCTGACTACCTTGTGTAGCAATGCTGTTGGAAACATTTGGAAATGAGAATGTCTGTTGTGGTAATGTCGGGGTAACCACCTCCTGCTTAATGAATCCAACCTCAGGTTGCACATACCCCCTTTGTTGCAAAGAGGCAAGTTGAGAAGCAAGTCTCTCATCGTCTTTCCTTCGCTGAGCTTCATCTTGGTCTACCAACATGTCATCAACTAAGTCAACCACCATTTCATCTGTATAAGCCAACGTATCAGGAATGGTCTCTTTAAGCAGTTGTACAAAATCATTACGATTTGGTACAGATGACATGAAGCTCCCCACAGTGACAGTTGATGTTGCTGTAGTCGTGGGTCCTTGCGTTGTCAGTTGTCCAGACATTACCATTTCCTGGGGGGTGGAAGTGTATGCAGGAATTCTTGGTGCGGCACCAGGCATCTTTAAGTTGTTGGCATTTCTTGTGGAAGGGACAGTCAGCTTTTGTTGAGGCAATCCCATCATAGGTGCACTTCCAGTGGAATAATTATTCGGAACAGGCGCATTTTGCTGGTAATTTCGCTCGGTACCAGAATTACCATTGCTGAACATGCATGGGTTGTTAACACCCCGCATCTTTGCACTTGACAACTGAAACGGGATGTTTTCTTGTTCCATTGGAATCAAGTTAGGCTTGGTATCATTGGGATAGCAACCAACTGGTAAATTCCCTGATGATTGAGAAGGAATGCCTGAGGGTGGCATGTTGGACTGATTATAATCAGCTTCCTCTTCTATTGAAATTGGTTCAATCTTTGGACCTCCCAGAGAGAGACCACTCTGAATGGTGCCATTTGACGGCACACCAAGCCAGTCCCCATTAAGCAGACCATCAACACTTACATCAGGGAAACTTAGGGTCGGTGTTGTATCAGTTTGGCCATTAGCCACAAAATGGACAAGTTCACGATCTATTTTGGTCAACTCCGCATTAATGATCTCCGTCAAGTCTTCAAACTCATCATTATACGTACTTGTAGAGTCACCTTGTCCACTATAGCTCTGAGTGGGTGGGGACCAAGTAGTGACTGTCGTAGGTTTACTACAAGGTTCACTTGCTGTAGAAGTGAACACATCATCTGCTTGAAGCAAAGGAGTGTCACAGGAAGTACTTCTGGTGTATCCTGAGCGTGTGAGGGCCATTTGGTCGAGCAGGGTTGGTTTAGGGACCAGTTTGTCAGCTGAAAGGCAAATTAACCACAGAAAGTTTGTTCTACATGTTGTTGACTGGTTAGATACAGGCATAAGCTGTAATTCCCATAGCATATTTAAACAAAATTTTCATGAGTAAGAAAGGCACAGAGATGTTGTGTCTCCTTAAATCAAACATTCCCTACAGGACAGACACTAGCCAGTTGGTTCTGTAAAGCTGTGTATAGATCATAAAACTACAACTCTTTCATAACGACTAGCTGTCAATTTGTAAGTCACCTTACTCAAAGTCATTAGAGACCTTTAGATTCAAGGACGGGAATGACTACGAGTACAAGATTTGACTATTTTGTGTATTCTCAAAAAACAGACACCCGGAAAGCTTCACTGTACTTTTGTTATTTTTACTGAAGGAGGTTACTGTAAGCCCACCCCTGATAGCCAAATGATAAAAAACTTTCCATTTGATAACTTGTTTTGCCACTATGACATTCTTGCTAAAACTCACAGTAGAATGACAATCGCCACCAGGTTTTCCCGCTAAGATGACACTGGTTCACATGTGCACACTACTTACTACTGAGCAAATCTCATTCTTGTAGTCACACTCATCTTAAAATCTCAAGGTTTCTAATTCTCCAAGGTTAACAACAGTGGTTGACTGGTTGACAGAATTTCAACAATATTTATTTTCCTACAAGTTCACCCTTTAAGTCCCAATAGTGACTAATGTCAACTTCTCCTAATGATATGCATACAATGTCAAGAGATTGGGTTATGAGAATTAATAAAATGATCACCTAAGGAAAAATGCCTTGATCAATTATCAAATTCTCTCAACTCATTCACGAAGGAAATGTATGGAGATCAGTTTGGAGAATTTGTATGTGGATATTGGGGCTTAAAGGGTTAACTCTCAATACAGGTACCAGGGAAGCTTTGTTAAGATGGCACTGTCACTTTGCAAGTAGTATCTAAAACATGTAACAACTTACAGTTTTCATGCCATTTAGGGTACACCATGACTTGGTCATCAAACTGGGCGTCTTTAAGTTGTCCAGTATCATCAGTTTCGTTTTCTATCTCTGTGATATAAGCTCGAGGTTGCATTGATGGCTTGTCATCTAACTGCATCATTCCAAGAACTACTCCGCGGTGTTCCACTTCACTTTTTAAAAACAAAACCATAGAAGCATGTTCACATCTCAAGGTACACAAATGCCGTATGTTCCATACAACTGGAGCTTACATTTTAACTCTTAAAGCCTGCCATACATGTAGGTTGGTATGTCAGTCAGACTTACCAAAGGTAACAACCAGTGTTACATTGAAAATTAGGCATTATTACGCTGCCTCTCTCAACTTTGAGTTCTTAAATTCATTAAGGCTGAACCAAGTTTCACTTGATAGTACTAACATTTTAAGTACCATAAATGATAATGCAGGTAGTGGTAGAGTTGTTCAAAATGGCTGCACGTATCATCTGCAGCACTTTTCGCAATTGTTACACCATGGCAGGGCTGTCACGAAGGGCCGTGGGCCAGGAATTTCCCCTGGCTACCATGAGCATGACACCTGGCCACTTTGAGAGCAAATACAAGGAAAGTAGAAGATAAAAAACTTCCTAGATGTTTAGTTTCCCATCTATAAGTTGTATATACCCAGCAACTTGGAAACTTAGTGACAGCCCTGCCATGGCTTAACAGGCCTGTAGAGGACCAATAACTCTAAGTCCTACATTGCCCAATCAGGCAACAACCAGAATGATTCTTAATACCACTTATTTATAGTGCACTATTCATTTTGAATCTTGGCAGAGCCAGGCAGTCAAAATGTCAGTAATAGTTATCAGGTAAAGTTGACAGCTTGGTATTTTCCCTACTTTTGCACAACCAATTGCCCAGGAAAAAAAATGTACAAAATGCAAGATTTACTCTAAAGATCGGTACACTCACTTGGTGACAAGTTGCAGCAACAAATCACTTCAAGTGTACTGGAGAACTTTAGTGAAAATCTTTGTCTCCAAAAAAGAATTTTGCCCCTGTAACATGTCACAAAAAATCAAATCACACAGAATTTGTGTGACTTGGTGTGGCAACAAAATTCTATTGCAGAGACAAAGATTTTCAAAAAATTCTCCAGTACACTTCAAGTGATATGTCGCTGTGCTGGTCACCACAACATGTTGCTGCAACAAGTCGCCTGACCTGTATACAAGGAGTGATCTGTTGCTGTGACTTGTTGCTGCAACTTGTCATGGAATGTGTTCCGACCTTAACCCTTTAAACCCTAACATCAAAATTCAAATTCTCATTTGTTGTCCCTATAAGTTTTCAATAGAAGTAGTGGGGAGAATCTGTTGAAGTATCAATTAGATTCATCTTGTATGATCATGTCCTCAATTCTCATGACCACTGTGTTTCATAAAGCGTGATATTACAAGGAGAAATTTGATGTTGATCACCTGACTTTATCTTACCTGACAATGTAGTTCAAACACAACATTTGCTTGAGTTCAGGATTTGTGGGGTGAGGGATGAGAGAGGCCTTGGTTTGCATCCACACCCAGCCACCATTCTTGTTCATCCAGCGATAGTACTTTGTGAGAACTTGACCCTTGTTAAGAACTGTGGAGATAGAGCGGTTTTCATTTGAGTGTCGAAAAGTAATTGGTTTTGCACTTTCTACACGATGCGATTGGCTTAAAAGATTCGCGCCACCTTTTCATCCAATCAGAAGTAAAACCAAAGCCAATTGTGACGCGCTCGCATGCATTTTCCCGCGCTTTGCGTCAGCCACATGTAATTACTTCGAGTTTTGATTGGTTCAATGTATTGTCTGTGTCCTATGTGATTGGCCAGAGTAATTACTTTGGTTTTGGTTTTACAACACTCAAACGAAAACCACTCTAATGGTAACATGAGGGAAACAGACAATTGACATAAATAATTAACAATAATTAGCTAAATAATTGATTAACATACACTGACAGTGAACTGTTTTATTGCACAACAAAGACATTAGTAGTTCCAAACAGTAAACAAATTATTACACTGTTCAAGGGCAACAGGGCTCAGGGGTCAACAATTAACTGCAGCTCATAGTAAATGTTACCCTCTGACATCTCCCCTTAGCCTATGACCAATATTCACCTATTAATAGGTCAAAACTATGATGAATACAGCACTGGCATGTTACGTTATTTAGTTTGCTTACATTTTGCGTGGTGACCTTGAATGACAGCAATGTCATTGGCATGATAGAAGTCATAAGCAGAGATTCCAACAATGTCCCTCGCAAAATAATCCATGAATTTATGAATTCTAACAGAAGAAATCAAACATTAGTGTCTTTTAAAATAAATACTGAAAAACAGACACAAATAACAAAGTACAAATCAGCTGTTAGTTGCATTTACCTTCCTTCACAATAGACAATTTTAAGATCCATGTTCACCCGGCTCACAAACATATTGCACTCTAACGGCAGCTCATTTATGTTCATGGTAGGAAGTGGCTGTCCAATAGCAACAAATGCATACTTGGTGTCTGGAAGGCCTTTAGTGAAGTACTGTTTCATCCTTCCCATACAATGAATAACCTTCAAAGACAATAAATTCAATATAACTTAAATGATTATTTTACGACAGTCCCGTGTTCCAAGCTTGACTTTTTTCAAAGTTGCCTTCTGTAACCTCAAATGAATATTAAAAAGAGGCCCTCTTGCAGGTGGGGGGATGTATGTCCCTAGTCTGAATTTCAAATATGGTTGTTTTGCTTTCTGAGGAGCAGGGCATGTCCCTGTCGGTATTTAGCTCATCTTAATGTCATGTTGCCTTTTCATCTTGTCTTATGTTGCTGTTTCAAGGCCATGTTGTTTACCGGTTTTTACGCTAACAGGGCCTCTATAAAATAATTGCCAGACATTAAAATTAATATTCGTTGCCAGAAGAAGAAAAACAATGAGCAAAATTACATGAATGTTGGAATCAAAATGTGACCTTGAAAGGCAAAACAGACACTAACAGTTATCCGTTTGACACTTTCCTATCCGTTCGATGTAAGTTCGAAAGGAGCAATAAATTTAACAACCAATTTTTCTCAACAGATATTAATTACATACTTTCAATTTGGACCAGTAATATTTGTTACAAAGTTTGTTGTGAAACTAATACTTTTAACACTTATTTCCCCCTGAATTTATAGCAGAGCAGTTTTCTTTGAGATGAATGCCATGCAATATCAAAGCGGCTGTATATAAGCACGTTTTTTCCATTATGGTGTCATCAGGTCCTAGACAAAAACACTTGAGTTCCCGCACTGTTGAAAAAGAATTGGAGATATATCATGCACTTGATGAAAAATGTTCATCACAAACGGTTTTCCATTAGTTTTCGTTTTGCTTTTTACAATCACAAATGGCTGCCAAACTATCACAACCAAATTTTTGGAGATGCACGCAATATTTCAAGGCTTCATATTCAGACACCAGGGAACAAGAGGCCAATTTTATAGAAAATGGAGCATGACTAATATTTTCTGCAAATGTTTATAAAAGCATTCTCACCTTGAACCCTGAAGACTTGGTGTAGGCTCCCCCTCGTCGTACTAAAGTACACTTCATTCGCATGAAGAAGGACTTTGGTTTTTCCATGGCAGCATTGTTCTCATTACCAGGAAATGCTGTAATTTAATTTTGAAAAATTCAATATATGCAAGGTGCAATGATAGTGATGTCCAAGAGTTGAGGACCAGAAGAATCCACCATTAGTCAAGTGTGGTCAAAACATACCTTGCTGATTTCCAAAGAATGGGATGTTGTCTGTGTACCTTCCAGATGGTACATGTTCAGAATTCTCAAGTTCATCCCTGGCTTCTGCCAGAACATTCATAACATCTGGGTGGTCCTCAGGGTGAATGTAACATGATATGTTACTTCCTGTTAACTCAACCTGTAAAACAAATATATAAAAATAATAAAAAACATTCAATGATTCTAACTTTGTAAATGCACTGGACATGCAATTCAAATCGTATTTAAGATTCTTCATTTCATTTTTTTAGGACAAACTTTTTGCTTGCTTTTGTTAAACTTAGGAATTTGACATGCTAAACACACATTGTAGTTAGCTACAGTTACAGGAACACTAACCTGTGATAGACCAAGATGAACTGACACTGTCTCTGAAACATACAAAACTTTTCCCTCACCAGACAGTACAAACAGAAAACCATCCAAGGCCTTTACAAAAGAAAAGAAAAGATATTTGTAAGTACAAGGAAAGTATTAATAAAAAAGATTAATCACTTCTCTCTACTATCTCCAACAGGTAAACTGGGGAAAAGCTAGTGATGGAAATCTTTTGCTCCATGAAATGCTTTCTCCATAAAATATTTGATGTAACCCCTACCTGTAGCAAAAATATGCCACTGTTATCTGCCAGGTCCTGAAGAGTTATTTCATTCGGATTGTAAGCTGAAACTGCACCTGAAATACAGGCAAATAAATGCTTACAGATATCCTGAATGTAATGTATCAGCCCCAAGACTCAAGACCCTGAAAACCACACCCTGTTCAGCCACAAATATCCTTCACTGCCAAAAATGTATTACAGTTACTCTAGTGCAGATCCCAGATCTCCTTTATTATTACTCGCACAAGCAATAAAAATATGCTGTATTCAAAAGCATGGTCCCTTCACTCAATGATATGACATTTTTTTATGTAAAAAATTATTAACGCTTTTATTGTTAACGCTTACCTGCAGAGGAACTCGCTGCTGCTGGAGGTGAAGAAAGTGAGGAATTGGGCGAGGGACTCCCTGCACTTCCAAAATGAGCATCTGCAAAAAGGAGGTGAGGTCCTACTTTTAAATTTATCTTTTAAAGACCCGATCAAATCTACAGAAACAAGAAGCTTGTTGTTGTCTCAGTGAGAAGGCATGGCACAGTGGCAGGAGCACTTGCCAGCCATCAATGAGACCAGTGACAACCACATACAATGGAGCCTCAATATGATGAACCTCTATATAACAAAGTCCTCTGTATAACAAACAAGTTTCTTTACCTCAGTGATAGAAAAATACCGTAAAATTCCAAAAATAAGCCCAGGGGCTTATTTTTTTCAAAAGGCCCTTTTTGAGGGGCTTATTTTTGGAGGGGTTTATATTTGGCAGGCTTATCTACAGAAGGAAATTTGCGTTTCAAAATCAAACTCGATTTCACTGTCTATTTGAGGGCAATTTTCCAAGTAACAAGCCCCCGGGGGGATTATATTTGAAAGGGTGATTTAATGGAGTCTTTTTTTTTGCACTGCTGGTTTGGGGGGCTTATATCTGGATGGGCTTATCCATGGAGGGCCTTATTTTCGGAATTTAACGGTATATGAAAAATAACCTCGATAGAGCAAGCAAATTTTACCAGGCCCGCAGCCCTTTGTAATATTGAGGTTCCACTGTACTGTAAATTCTTGAATTAACACCTGGGTCACTTGTTTACAACTAACACACAGACAGTAACAAACATGACTGAACGAAACCATAGATAACACGTCACAATCATAGCAACTAATAATGCAAGCAATTTGAAATTAATGTAAAAATTCAGAGCTATGATGCCACGGACATTAGGAGCATGTCAAAAGGCCATTTCTGAGTTCTCCCAAGCCTCTGTTTTGAAGTGAGGCAAAGTGCGAAGTCATTGATATGAGAATGACTTTTCATTCTGATTCAAATACAACTCATTTTCACAAGAAAGATTTTTGCACTTAACCTTGTTTTGAAAGTGCGAATTTTTGAAACTTGGAAATAGCCTATTTCGTGGGCTTTGGTCCCACTGCTGCAAATAATTCTCACATTACAAGTAAGTGCTCTAATTCACTCACCAACATCTACTTCTGACTGAGGCGAGGCTGAGGATTCTGAGTGAAATGAACAGTCTGACCCCTGACGATACCGTTTAACTGTGGTAAAAAAAAATTTGTCAAATAAACAACAATAATAATAATAATAAATAAATACTTAATTATCCTCTCCCCTTATGGGACTTTTCAGGGATAATGAAACAAATAATTCAAAGTTAAGAATCCCAACTGTAGTAGGTGAACCAGTTGGTTATTTTACATTTGTTGCTGAGGATTTTAACTTAGGACAACCAAGAACAAATCCAGTTAGTAGTCAGGGAGGGAACTGAACTCAGAGCCTCTGGATGACAAGTCCCACGCCCTAACCATTTAGCCATACTGCCTCCACAAAATATTCAGTTTTTTCCCTACTATAGTGAGCGATGTTATTACCACCAACAAGGCCACCCTTTTAACGTTCAAAGTCTTGATATAACTTAGTTGAATCAAAAACTCTCTGTACAACAAGTGTGTACAAACAGATGCAATGTGACTGAAAGTCTACAAGCAAAAGCTTAATCATTGATCATCTTTCTCTAAATTTCATGCAATTCTTACCTCTCTTAGGGAGGTTAAACTGCTTCATGTTCAAGTAACTGATTGTGAGGCGCACAACCGATGCTTTGTCCAGCTGTGAAGTAATGGCACCAGGCAATGGAAGAAGCTTTGCCAACTCATCAAACTGTGCATTTTCTTTACCTCGCCTACTTCTTGCAGCATCACGGGATCTCTCCTTGCGGAGTTCAACAGTTCTGAATGAAAGTAGGCATGTAGTATTTTAATAAACATAAACTGGGATCTACTAAAAAATACAGGTTGCGATAGTGAAGGAAATAATTAGCTGTCCTAATTTTGAAACAAATTCTCCAAAACAGTATTGTACAAGATTGACTATAGACAACAGTGTAGGGAATCCACAGGTTGATAATAGGGTTTTAAGTGTTTGTCAAAATTCAGAAGCAGCAGTCAGAATAAAAATTAAACATTTCTAAAAATCAACGGCATTAGAGTCTGGAAAATGTTTTGGATATTTTAGCATTCATCAGTTCAGGACGTTAACAAATTAATTTTGTGACCAGTGTATGAAGTCCAAGAAAAAGATGAGCTTTTAAGTATTGTAGAATTAAACGATAGCATGATATGGATACTTAATGTCACATGCACATGCACATGTAGAGGTGCCTATACAATAAGTATGATAATTAACTTTGGCGGCAAATGACACGACAAGCACATGCTAAAGTGAGCTTCAATGACACTCAAAAACAAATTTACATAATACTTAGTCAAGAGTAAAGCACTATATCAGTAGTGTACACAATAACATTACATAACGAGTCAAGTTCTCTGAACCTCAGAGTCCATATTTCAAGATGATTGTTCTATTTTTTGGAGTCTACGGATGAAATCCCATGGCATGACCACTCAAACAAAACACTTCAAGCAGTGTGTTTCTTAGGCTACCGAAGAAATCCTATGGTGCTGATGACGTCCTAGGGTGTGACCATTAACTTGAATATGTAAACATACATGAATATGTTACAAGTCAAAATTCAATTCAGGTTAAAATTTTTTAAGCTAGGTTGATTCTCTATTTCCATGAATTAGGGCTAAGAGACAAAGGATACTGAAAATCATGCTAGGCTAATAGTAATATGTAAATTTCAAGCCCTAGATTTCATGGTAATGATCGTTTCTGATACCGTGTCCTTAGCGTGATCTAACGTGATCAAATAACGGAATTGAAAAATAGTCTCCCAT
The DNA here is from genome assembly GCF_958299795.1 of Porites lutea. NCBI lineage: Eukaryota > Metazoa > Cnidaria > Anthozoa > Scleractinia > Poritidae > Porites > Porites lutea. The sequence goes on from NC_133214.1 coordinate 604,714, forward strand.
GGACATGTCCTGACATATTCAGACTGAGGGATAAAAAATACACACATAAAGTATTTTTCTACTTGGGTTCTTAACTAGAAGTCCACTTTCCACTGTAAGCAAGCCTTTTCAAAAATTTCAACCTAAATTTTATTTTGACCTGTAACATATATACAGTACTGTATTTTACTAGTTCAAAAGTCAAAGTTAAAATAATTGACATACCCACAGAAAGCTTAAGCTATTCTAGGAGAGCCATGCTTCGAGACAGTGATAATGCAATAGTATGAAGAGCACCTAGTTTAGTTGTCTTAACACTCATGTGTCTCCTGTAGTTAGTGGTAAAGCATGTGGACTAGACTAGTAAGCAGAAGGTTATAGGTTCAATTCCTATTCGCAGTACTCGGATTTTTTCTTCCAAGCCACCTGTGTCACTGACTGAAAAACCATCTCATGTACATGTATTCACCAGCCTTAAAATTCACCATTAAATTTGTATCATCACTGGTATCAAGTAACAAAAGTTCTGATTGGAGAAATAACTAGGAGACAACGATACATGTCTCATTCAAATAAAAGCTACTGAGAAGTAATAAAATCCTGCGGTACTGTTGGTACCGTTTATTATGCGGTACAAGGTGGTTCTAACTTTTGAGTCTCTGGATGAAATCCTATGGTGTTACCATTCAAATGAAAGCTCCTAAGCAGTACTTTCCTGTGATACTATTTGTAGTTCTAACTTTTGAGTCTGTGGACAAAATCTGAAAGTGACTATTCAAGTTAAGCTTGGCCCTAATATTTTACACACTCAAAATACACTCGTATTGTTTTTGTTGAATGCAAATTCCAGCACTTTTCAGATTGAAAGCGTTAAGTGGTCTCACAGTTCTAAGCAGTTATACTTTGATGAATCAATGCTATTCATCTTAAGTTATACCAGTCAATTTTATCCCTTCTACAGTGACCAAAAAGTAATACTACCAAGTGGCTTACAGCCAAGTAATCTTGAGTTAACCTTTTCATTCTAAGAATCGCCTAATTCCAAATGAGGAAAATTCCAGATTAAACATTGTCAAATGCTTTGTTTGATAAAACCTCATACTTCCTGACTTTGTCCTTTCGTCATTCAAAATGAAGAAGAATGGTTTGTGGCTCCTATAGTTACAATGTGTGATCACTGTCAAGTATTTCATAAACAAACATAACCACAGTAGATTTGAGGTTTTGCAATCCTTTCGCATTATTATGTTGTCTTTGAAAGGGTTAAGAGGTACACCTAAAGAGTCAGCCACAATGCATGAATTAATATTTCATGAATTTGCTCATTTCGTGACTTTTTCCTGTTCAACAGTTAAAAAAGGAATGGACATGCACTGCTTTGTGGCACTTTACCGATATGATCACAGTAAAGTACTGCATATGTACACGTAACTACAATAAGAGAATCAAATTTTTTCACACCATCATATAGGTATTAAAAGGAAGGGCGGGCTGGGGCTTCATTGCCCACCTGGCTAATGCGATAGCTTCAGCTTAAAACTTGCTTCCTCTCTGCTAGTAAAACTTGCACTCTGCACCACAAGGTCAAGTGCCATTTTCCTTTCTTTGTATTCATAAACAATTGACGCATTTTTCTTAAATTTTTTCTTTCTGACATCAAAACCTACGCTCAAGTGTTGAAGACTAACATCCCACAATAATGGGACAAGGCAAAAAGTTTGAAAAAGTTGCTATGTATATCATAAATCCCAGAGCTCAAGAGATAAGATAGAAGCCTACATTGTACATGCTTCACAGGCTTTGCATTTTTAAACTGAAGCACGTGTTATTTACCTATTTATTACCAGAAAAAATCCAGCCTTCCCTCATGCTGTGCTAATTACACTTAGGTAATTTAGGTACAAAATTGGTATTAATCCTAATTTTACTATTTCTTCTTTCAAAACAAAGAAAGGAATCACACTGAAATGCTTCCGAAAATAGATTAACAATTTATGGCGCCAAACAACTGAAACCAACACAAAGAAAATTAAACAACTGGAAAGAGAGAACAAAGATGCATCTGACACCAGAAAAGATTAATTGTCCACCAAAATAACAATATTGGAATGCCAACAGAAATTTTGTCATTGTTCACTGGTTTAAACAAAAAGCAAGACGGAAGATCTTTAAGATTCAGTGCACGTCCACATTTAAAACAGCAGAGATAAAAAAAATCTGTTTTCTCAACACCAGTGCTGCGTTTGTGAGACAAAAAAACTGTTTTTGGAAATATTTTCCCTAATAATTTACATAATTTTGACAACCTTTTTACACAGTGGATTTTGATTTATTGATCCAATACATAAACTACATGTAAGTTTATGTCCCTTGGAAAAAACATCTATATACACCTAAATAAAACATCACACATGGTAAAATAGCTACTTCAACAAAAGGAATGTTCAAAGGGAACCCAACATAACTATTTTATATGAAACATAGCACACTTTATTTTGAACTCGTCAAAATAATTATTGTTTCAAGTACATAAAGTGCTGAGGAGTAGTGTAAACTGTGGGTTATTTAATTTTTCTGGTTTATTTGAGCTTTTAGAGAAAGTAATAGTAAAAACAATCAAACTAGCAAAAATAAATCATTTTAAACTTCTTTTACCTTGTAAAAATATTGAACTTTATTGCATAAGACAAAAGCTAAACCGTAAGTACCCGAACAATTTTTAAAGTTTACAGTGTGAAAAACATTGTAAACTGCAATAATTCTCAATTACTTCCTTACAAAAAAAAAACATGGAGAATGATCAAAGAATACATTCTAGTAAGACTAGCAATAATTTTACCACACGTAAATTACTTTTCTTGTAATATTAAACAAATCTGACAAGTTCATGCATATAAATTTACTACCACATGACAGGAGAAAGTCAAACTGAAGGTCTGTCGAGTAAAGTAAACAAATACATTGGGTTGCAAATGTACAGTAAGTCTTATCTAACGTTGTGGTACATGATAAAGAGCAACAAGACCCTTATACATTGTAGCAGGGTGACTAAAGAGGCTGCAAATAATTTTTTAACAGGCATATCATTTGTCAGCAAGAGCAAAACATTTAAGCTTGTAAATCATGAGCTGAAGGCAAGTGATTTACAAGCTTTTCGAGTGTTCTCCCAACACCCCAAGTGAGTTATCACGCTGGTAAACCCATAGAAAGTGTGGTCTAATGCTTTAAAAAATAACTTTAAGTTTGCTATGAGTTTACCCTTACAATAGACCATAGGCTTTTAACCAATCAGAGTGTGTATACTATCTTAGTTATTTTATAAAATGTTTCAACATATTAACGAAAACAAAGGCCTCCTTCCTGAGAATCAAAGCTAAATGGCCACAACCCTTAAACTGTTAACACTAAATAACAATAAATGTACAAGTTGACCAGGAGTTAGTTTCTCCCCAGAGAGTTGTAAACTAATCGAGAACAAAGGTAAATTTAAAGTGGCCAAAGAAAACTTAAACAAAAAAATAATTTCGTTTGTTAAAAATATTATTCTAAGATTTAAATAGTAAAATGCAAAAGTTTCTTCCACAGACTGAAAAGTTTGAGCTAGGAGTAAAGGGTTAATCAAGAAGGAAATGAACATGAATCATTTACCTGTTTAATTTAAACAATATCTATTTGTCAATAATTTTCTGCTTCTTGGGTAAACTGTTTTAAGCAACTCTTGTTATTAACTTGAAGCACAACCCCATACATTGTGGTACAAGTACATCTTGCTTTATTAGTGCTTTTAAATAAAATATGTGGCTTAACATTTCCAACCAAACAGCAAAATTCAGTTTCATGACACTTAGACACATTCAACTATTTCAAAAAAATTCTTTACAGAGGAAACCTGCAGCCCTAACCTCATGACTAGTCAAGTTAAGATCACAGTTCACAATAGCCGTAAAAGTTCGGAACTTTGAAATTTAATTCTTGATGGATTAAAAGTATTGGATAAAACAGTTAAGACCACAAACAAACACAACATCACTCAACCCGCCATGAGATACATGTAAATTGTTTCCTGTATAAGAATTCTTGATCAGGTTTTCAGTACAACATTATTTAAACAAGGCACTTCAATTTAAGGAACATTGACCAAATAATTAACGCACAGTTACCCTGGCTACATGATGTACATCAAGGTCAAATGCAAAGTACTGTATGGTGTTGATTCTTTTTCGAAAAACAAAACTAGCCTGAGTGTGGCATGATGACCGGTGATCTTGCTGTTGCCATGAGCAACAAAATAGTATTTTTATAACTAATTATATTTATCACACGGCTTTCGACTTGTTTTTAAATTACTTATCTCAATCCATGACACCATTTCTGACCTGTAAAGTCAATCAGTCAAACAGCATTAACTGTTAAAAGATGTGAAGAATGCAAAAAAAAGTTTTAAAAGGTTAAAACAATAGGACAACAAAGCAGTAATAATTCAGTTTTATGATGTAGATTTACTTTTGGGAAGGTAAATTTATTATTAAAGGGGATGCTACCATGCCAAAAAAAGCCAAACAGACAAAGAAATATCACAAGTGTATTGATCTATCCTTAGTACACATTTCGTTTGTCTGGGAAATATGCATATCGACTGCATGTCTGAGCTGCTTTTTTGAAAACACTGTAAAGTGTTTACCAATTTAGAAGCCCAGACTGTTTAACATTTGAGACAGCTTCCATATGAGACTTGACTATATTATCACGAGGTGGGTTTGACTTTTGAAATCTTGCGCTGCTTGAGATGAACAGTTTAATTTACCTCTGGTGAGCCAAGAAAAAATCAATTTATTTACTGAAGGCAAGGTGTAAAGCTAATAAACCAGCTGCCATCTGACAGGCATTATGTTCGCACACATACACTGTACCAGAGATATCTTGATAAAACACTTTAAGGAAAAACCTCTAGCGCACATGTGATTTCCTCATGAGAAGAAATAGAGATATCGGCTTCTTTATACAATTCACACCGCTGTTAATTTCATTAGTTACGTAGAAAGCCTGAGACTCGTCAACCTTTTCAGTTTGGCACAATGTCACCAGTGTTCGATTTATTTGCACACGTGCATTTACTCCCACAACACAATTCACTGCCATGTGCAAGCAGCAAATTAATTTAAGTAACAAGCTAAAAAGACAACTAGCACGAACAATACACAAAATGCTAGGTAAATTAAAGAGAGAAGACAATGTCTCAAATGTGGCATGCACTGTAATTAAACCAGTATAACTTAGATGCATGTAGCTCTGTAAAGGTAAATTCATTTTCTCTGTTTTGGAAGGCATTCAGAAGATTTAACCATACATGTTAAGGTTTCTGATTTTAATACAGTTTGCTGTGATAAATAAAAATGGGCCTCTTGAACAAAAAGAAGTTATTCAGACCATGAGCTACATGAATGAAGCTAACATGAGTTCTGAGGCAAAACTGTGTCTCAGAGACCATTCCAAGATGCATTTGAATTCTACACAACCCAAAAACATTCCACTGCATAAGTAATTCACAAGATCATAATTCAGCAACACACCATTTTATAGTGAGTATCAGGTCATGCCTAGCATAACTGATTTTTCAGGGATGCTGCTAAAAACCCTGCACAACTTTTAAGAGGGAAAAAAAGGGATCACAGAATCATGTGACTCTAAAAACTAGACTGACAAGATCTAACAACAAGAAAACTTTCATGAAAAGTGACAATTTTACCAAAAACCCAACCAGTTCAGAAAATGTCTTGTTGAAAGCAACTTAAAATCGAGAAAATGTCATGTTTGATTAGCACACTGTTTTTATTTTCCCGACTTATTTACATGGAATTTAACAGGTGCCTGTTGACTTGTGAAGGTCAGGAAAAGAGAAAACTAAATTCAAGACATTACAGTACAAATTCTTGCTAGGGTGTTACCAATGGAATTGAAGAAATTCATGTCTTGCAAAAATATCGCAATACTTTGATTACATCAAACAATAAGATGAAACACAATATTTTATATACATGCATATCAGAACAGGCTGAAACAACACAAGGTAAGAACCGGTAGTCTACAAAAAAAGCCACTTGAGAACACACTTTTCTGCTGCTATAACTAGCAAATCTAAAAATAATTACACGGCTTTACTTTTAAAAATGCATAGTTTATTTCGTTTTCAGCATTCTTGTTTTTCATAGGTAACTTTAATACTGGATTAAACTTCAACTATGGACACTGTCTTCAACAGCTTCAGCAAATCTAATAAGTCTGGATATGTGTATAAATTCCAATGTAAGCAATGTATTCTAAAAACAGCATTAAGTTGGTATTCAATGCTAAAACGTGGCCTCATTAAATTTTTAATCTCAGCTGAATTTAATTTCGTGAACGTGGGAAATGAAACGGTGAAGAAATAACATTCTGAGACAAATTATTATAATAACATTAAAGGAAAGCCCGTTGCTTGAGAAATTCCAGACCAGAGTACTATTGTTACGGCAAAAAATATTATACTACTGTCTTCTTATTCTAAAAGTTTCATGTACGACTTAAACTCTCACCTAGAAAACAGTGAAAGTGTACGTACAATGAAGTACATATCCTTGTCGAATTAACACTAAAGACACCGCTAATAACAGGTTTTATAAAAAACAATCCTATATTCGCGTTTCACGGTAATCACACCGGCACCACCGCCAGCGAAAATACCGTTAACCTCAAAGCCTTCCGTAATTAATCAAGAACAAAAGCATATTTGCTTCGTTCGTACACGCGCAAATTACGACAGCTTTTCGTGCTTGACTATAACATAAACAGAAACACAATCAATTTCTCGCTAAAAGTACCAGACAATACCGCTAAATGAAGCAGGAAGACTGCCACAAGAGATCCACCATTTTAAGACAATGAAAACAACGCGAAAACAGCTGTCTGTTTCAGCGAAAATGAGCTACACTTACATACATGGTTTTTTCCGACAAGAGCAAATGTAAACAAAAAAGTCTCCAGCCAGGCCAAGAACACTCCAAACTTTTACCTTCGACTTAAAAACAATCAATGCAAATGCGACTGGGCCAGTTGCACACTGCCACGGCAAATAAAGTCACTTTTGAAGGACTCTAATGGTTTGCGTGATCACAGATTCCAAAGTAGCCGATTCGCAGAACTTCAATTCGACTAATATGTTATGAACATACAATAAACAAGTTCTTCGTTCCTCGATGTTCCGCGAGAAGAGAAAACGCCCTCAAACCATACCCTAACCACCTGAATCAACCCCAACAAATCACTATACAATTGCTTTCGCGTTCTGTTCTTAAATTGACAGAAAAATAGAGCGACAGAAATCGAGACTTCTCAATTACTGGATTGATGCTTGGCTAATTTATGCACGGCACCGGGTTCGCCGCGTTTCGAACAAGGTTGCGGCGAAAAAAAAAACAAACTCCAAATTGTTTGGAAAAAACGATCTTCACCCTGAAAAATTGGATCTTTTCTTAAAGACATCAATGCTACGACGTAAGGGTATCGTGGTATAACTTGCACTTACAAGGAGGATCTCGAAGACTATTATTCAATCTTGCAGTTGTTCGATGTTACATGTTCTCCACACACGCATACAAGCAAATACAAGGCGACGATTTCCGTTTTAAGCGAATCTTAACTGATGAATCCTATCAGCTAACAGCTGTTAACCTTCAAAACTTTTCGATCGCCTACGATCCGTTGGGGTTCTACGGAAAGACTCAAGACGCTGTATGAATCTAGCAAAATGACAAACGTTATCGTACGTTACCTTGAATTGTCTGTACTCTTCGTCCTGAAAAACAGCAAAAAAACTGGACATCAGTGGATCTCAATACTCGCGATTTATGCAGTTTGAAATAGAATAGGGCAAAGCACAGAGTGATCACAGTTATCGGGCGTTGTTGCCGTATTATTTCCACTCGTACTTAGCAAGATAGACACTTCAACATTACTGCGTACTCCATACCTAGCTTTCTGTAAACGCTTTACAGGAGGCATAGCTGCGAAATTTGCCGCCAGCAGAGACCGCAAAATCCGTAGAAAGCAAACTTTAAGACCTCAACAATCTTCGAAGATGTTAAAAACCAAAATCATCTCCAAAGAATTGTAATTCCAAAGGTTATCCCAAACAACCAAATTCAAGATGGCGATTTGTTTTCCGACGATGGAAAGCTATTATGCGCATTTTTCGTTTAAGCCTCCTGATTGGTTCAAAGGTGCCGTGTACATCACGTGATAATGATAGCCGGGGGACCTAATTCTAAAACAGTCGATTTCCTTTCGAACGAGATTCATATAAAAGGATGTGATTTTTTCTTTTTGTTCCCTGCAATGACGCCACAAGATTTTCCTTTCATCCAATAAAAAATATCTGCGCTTATACCTACTTCAGGAAACAAAAGATAAGGCAATTTGGTTTTCCGTCACGGAAAGTGTGAAACAATAGTGTGAGCGACAAACCGAGTGAAGCATTGGAGTGCGCTGCAAAACACAGATATGACAAAAATAAAACATGTCAATCTTGTAGCACGAAAGAAAACAACTTCGAAACTGAATACACGAGTTTCCGTCGAAGTCTCCCTGTCGAAAATGTAAAGGAAAAGAACAGAGCAAATATTTACTTTGGAATAAAAAGAATTGACTGTCAGCGTCGATCTCTAGAGCAACGCCCCCCGGAATTAAACATCCGATATGGGGGCTTTCCTACGGCCGACCAGCCGACACTAGATTTATGAAAATATTTTTTTCGCTGCTAATAATAAAGAGCTTTGAACGGAGCAGGGTCACACATCGGTCACCGCCTTTTGTCACATGGCTAAGAAAAGCGTTATCTCGGTTTGTATTTCTCTCGTTATTCTGGGAAAAGCGTGTACACTACCAAATAACCACTCCAATATCTTTCCGGTCTTTTTAAGTGATTAATTTCAAACTAAACTACTTCTAACTCAAGTTGTACTCTTAACAAACAAATATAATCGGAGGTCAGTTATTACGAACTAAATACAACGAAAATCATCTGTGCAATTTTTTGAAATGTTTTCTTTCTTTTGAATTCATCCGAGTTGAAATCTGTGCAATTTGAACAAAGTGCGTGCGTACGTGGAAACACGCAAGGCGTCACGCAGGGCGCTTTTTCATTGTTGATACATTCAAGCACGAAATGAAATAATTTGTAGAATAAATTTTAAAATTCAATTGCTCAGTTTCAATGACAAAAAAAATGTATAATTATATTATTATATTTTTAAACAGCTTGAAAGGTAGTAAATTTATTGACGAAAAGAGTTCTGTTTAAGTAAAGTTTAAAAATAATCGTAGCAATTAAGGCTGTGAAATATATGAATAATTAATGAAAGCATTTCACGTTACAGATCGAAAAACAACAAAAAAATACATGAAAATTGAACACAAAAATAGCCTTTTTTTTCAACAGCAATCACTGCAGAAATATTATAGATAAACCTTAAGGTGGTACACGTTCTCAAGCGAATGATTGCACATAGAAAATGACATTTAATTGAAAAATTCCCAAACAATCATATTTAGGTAAGAAAGTTCAAGGTCAATGAAACAGATGAAAGTTTAACATTTTTTGTAAGGTTTAGAAAAATGTCCTTTGCCTCTAGGAAACAAAACATTGATTTTCAAGACCACAACTTAGGGACAATATTACTTTCAGCAGCTTTTTAATGAGTCCTTAACTTTCAGAATGCCTCAGATCGAGCTGCTACATGTCATGTTTTCTCTTAATCTGTATCCTCAGAAAACCAGAATAATAGGAGGCGTAAAGGGTGAAGAGACCTGGCTAAACCTGGCGGGGGGGGGGGGGTGTACAGTCAATTCCCGCTTTATCAACTTTATTGACACCCGCTTCATACACACAACCAACTATTATGGACAGCTTGCTTTGTTCCTGAGGGAGGAAAACCCTTATATTTTCTTGAAACTCAACCTGCTTATTTTTTTTATTTTTATTTTATTAGATTCGCCAATTATTGGCAGGGTCACCGCAACAGCATGACGCTAAATACTGCAGGCCTGTAACAGTCCCTCCCCCCAAGAGAGATAGACCACCACACCGGAGACTATGTCCCCTGCTCTTTACGAACAGTGTGTGGGTTCTTTAACGTCCCACAGAATTTATATATGCAAGGGTTGTGAGACTGGGCCTACGGTTTATTGTCCTTATCAGAGAAGACTAGAACGTGTAACCGTTTGCAGATGTTTTTAAAAAGGCAGCACTAGCTTTCTCCTCAGTTATTCAAAGACCCTGAGTGTTGGTTCGGCCATGAGTGTTTTTATCCAACTGACCTGACATAAATTTGTTCAATTTTATTACTGTAATTGCCAATAAATGACTTCAAAACAAGATGATGTGCATTTTGTCTTCTTCCTAAGCAGGGTAATAAAATTGAGGTTATTGCACTTTTCCTGAACAGAGTCAGGGTTTCAAACCCTCAGCACCTCACCTATACCCAAATATTGGTCAAAGACCCCCCTGGCCGACTACTCTCAAGACTGTTTAACTCCAGGACTCCTCCAGACCTTCTAGGTTTCAGCATTTTTGCCAGCAAGATAAAGCACCACCTGTCCCTCCTTTTATGAGGACAGACCCTCCCCTAGGTCCCCCTCCCCACCACCCCCTAACCAATATTGTCCTCACCTGCTTGTTATAAACCTCTACAAAAAGCTGTTGTACTTTAAAGAGGCTGCGTTTGCCTATATTTCGCTCACAAGTTGTAGTTAAGGGTGTAATGTGTCGATGAGCATAGACTGGTGAATGGGTTGCCTTAATTCTAAATTTGCGGGCACCAGTGCTATATACAAACCCCATGTAAATGGGAATGAAAATAGATATTGTTGTTGTCGAATGCAAAGGTCCACTGAACGCATAACTACAACCAACTGGTTGACTTTCTTGCTGGATCTCCAATGTAGAGATGCTACTGCCAGACGTCACTTGAAGGCTCGCAATACGGCAAAGGGCTGATTTATTTCAGGACAATATGTTGCCTAACAAAATTAGCCTTCCTCAGGGCCAAAACTACACTGTCCCAGGAGGACTAAATTTGTTACATCAGCCCTTTGCCTTATTGCCAGCATAATTGCATTTAGTTTTGTTTTAGTGCTATATACCTGCACAGTTTAAAGGCCCATATATATGGGCCAGTCTTTGAGCAATAAAGATGGATTCATTATGAAGTCGAAACAGAACTGAAGTGTCTGTGTCAAAAAAAGGCCATTGAAAATGTTCTCATCTCTCTTTGAGGAGGATCAAAGACCAGACTTGAGATACAGAAGAAATTGAGCCCACTAAAAATTTAGTTATTGGCTCTCAAATCTCAAGTGTGAGATGGACATCAATCAAATGTGGAGAACAGCAGAGGAGCTTCATAATTCCCAGATGTTCAGAAGCAGAAAGACAATAACTCTTCAAAGCCAGTACCTTCAACAAAAAATGGTTGACTTTGGCTATTGCACTTCAGAACGTCAGAAAAATAAAAATAAACCTCTGAAGGTTGGTTTTCACTTGCAATGGAGTTGGAGTGATAATCAGAATTATTGTAGGGTGTAATTTGCCTAGTTTATGTGCAGTGTCTTCCTAGGCCTTTTAGGTCAACGTAGTCTTTTGCTGTGAGGTGGATCATGTGACCCAGACCCCATAGGCCAAGCGGAAAAAGGAGGCCTACAGACTAGACAAGAATGTAATATAAACAAAAGCATTCTGATTCTGCTTACAACTCCATCACTTATGATCTGTTGTGATGAAATGCCTGGGGGGTGGGGGTATCCCCATTTGAAATGGGTGGGGGGGGGGGAATCAGAAAGAAATGGAATTAAAACTCTAATGGCTAGTTTAATTTTCACCTATCATAATTAGAAGTGGACAGCATGGGGAAAACAGCATTTCAGTCCTGCTTACAATTCTCTTTCTGATGATCCAATGTCAACCTTTCCTTTCTTCTTTACTCCACGGAGTTTCAATTATATGATTGACTCATGCTTGGTGAAGTCAGCTTGCATACAATTTTTCTTTCGAATGTGATTAAGATGCATTTTTTTTCATCAGGAAATTGAGTAATTTAATTTCAAGGGGACAAAAACGTTGTACCAGAATATTTCAAGCCTAATATCATAGGTGACGAATTACTCCTTAATATTATTTTGATGCGAAATTTCAGCAATAATTTGTAAATTTCCCACGTGAAATTACAAAATTGCCATGGCAACCTTCCATACGTCTCAGTGTCCAGATGGCGACGAAGTCTTAAAATGTCATGAATGAAGATGCCAGGGCATAACAAAGTGCTCTAGAAAACCTGAACACATGAAAGAGCAAGTATTTTGTCAAAAAACTCTGAACTTAAGGCAAATTTAAGCTCTTAGAAACGTTCAAGAGAGTGCAGGAGTTCTCGATCGATACGATCCAGGATAAAAATGTCAAAAATCCAAGACTGCAAATGTAATTCGTCACCCATGATATTAATAGGTAATCAAATGGTATACTTGTGAAACTAGGGAATATTTTCACTTGTCACCATTTGATTACACATACATATAATCGCTAGAACATTTTCTTTGGAGTTATTTCATATAACTTACTACATTTATATATAGCCCATGAAAAGTGTATAAAAGAATGCAATGTGATTGAAAGTATTCTGGTACAAGGTTTTCGTCCATTGAAAATTAAAATTACTCAATTTCCTAATGGATTCCATCTTAACTTAAAACTCCACACTTTTGAATCCATTGTCAGAGTGCCCATTTGATGTCAGAGGAATTGGAAACAAGAAAAGAAAACCCCTGGCGAAAACCATCTTGCTGTTGTTCATTTGTTTTCCATTACCTATATACAGGTACTCTGGATGCTTCATTCCAATGCAATTTCACCCAATGTAAAATTGACTTTGTTCTAGAGTAGTGGCTGTGAAACTCTTCAGTTACTAGCCCTTCTTCCCTGGTCAGTGAATGTATCTTATCATCACTCACAGAATTTTAACAGAACAAGCATTATCCTACTTGAATTTATTGCAATAGATTCCTTCCATTGGCTTCATAAAACAACATGAGAAAACTCTCCTTAAATACAAACTGCTACTTTTTTACGTACCTTAATAATTATAACAATTTGTGCAGTCTTCCTAAGGACCAAAAATTATCCCTTCCTGCCCAATAGAGGGTCAATGAAAATCCCAAAGAGAAGAGGACTTAAAAAGGCTATTACTTTGAAAGGAAAGTCTGTACCTAAACTGGAATTTCCAAAGGGGGGTGGGGGTGATTCAAACCAATAACCCTCCGCAGGAGAGGTACAGATGCATGGTATAACAGTATTATTATAGAGAATGAGGGAAATGTATCCATATCCCAAAAAAGAAATCTATATCAGTGCGGTATCCAGACCTTGAGAGAAGCAGGGAGGCCCGGTCATCCAGACCCTTAGATAAGGGGGGGTGGGGGCGGTCTCCCCCCAAAAATTTTTCAGCTTTTTGGGTCTCAGTTCGGTCTAAAAATAAGGGGGGGCCCTCCCCTGGATCTGCCACTGTATATTTTTTTTGGATATATGATATATATATTTTGGAAGGTTTGGTCAGGAAGTACTCATTATGTGAGACAGGCTGGGTGATGACATAAACATTATATATCTTATTTTTATCTCTCCGAGTAGATCAGATCACAAATAACATACAAGCATTGTCTGATGAATTCCATCATTAATCTATACATTAAACATAACAGCTTTCAAAATTTGAATTGGTTGCTTTAAAATTTTTAAGTTGCATATATCACATTTCGACTCAAGTACTTTAGCTTCTTTTAAAACAATAACTTGCATAAGCTTTTTTTCTACTGTAGTTGTAATCCCTAAATTAGAAAATGGTACACTTCCAAGTTAAATTTTACTGCCGCCGACCCTTTGTAAAATTTCCTTTAATTTTTTTAATAGAATGCAAGTTCCTTTGTAAACACCGGTTGGTGTTTCATCTATTACCCAATATCAACTTATTGTATAGTATAATAAAAACGTCGAAAAAGTTCTCCATAACGATCAACAGTTTGTCACCCGGCACGTATACCTCGCCCTCTTCTAAAAAATTTTACTTCCTGTTCTGATAACTGATAAAAAAATACCAAATGAAAATAAAATCAATAGTTTTGTACCAGTACCTTTTGTTTCTTGCCTTCTTCCGGCGTCGAGAGTTGGCAGCCATTTTATCTCTCTGTGTTCCCCTTGGAGTTGGTTTTCCGCTTGATTCAATCCTAAGCTGCTTTACATTGTGTACAACAACCCCAACTTCTTTCATTGTAGAATTGCTTTTTGTGCTCTACAAATAATAAAAATCAAAGACGAAAACCAAAACAAACAAAAGGGAACTTGAGCAAAACTGTAAAAACTTGCATACGTTGTCAAAAAAATTCAGGCGACTGAAGAATGCCAGCTGAAGAACGGCTAGCACTGCACTTACAAGCATCGAGGGAAATCCAAGTCTACGTCAATATCCGAAACGTTTCGAAATACTTGTAGGGAGGTTTCCGAGCTGAGGAGAATGATCAAGAGTCAAAAACAGTGATCTATCTATGAAAACTCTCACTTCAGGGTCCTTGAATGACGACGCAGAACGTTCTATTAACTTCAAGAAGGAAACGTGACATAAACAGAACCTTGTTGAAACTGTCAGTCATGTTTTCACATGTGATGAAAGGCGGTGCTAACCGGAAATTTGGCCAAAATATTTGAGAGCATTAACCGGAAGTAAATTGCAAGCGCGGTTACAAAGCTTTAAACTGTTTTGCCCGCGTCGGACACGATAGCCGTTGTTGGAAAGAAAATTTGCTTTCAAGTTTAAGCTTTTTCCCTGGTTTGTTATGCCACAGAATGACGGTAAGGTAATCATGGTAACAAAGGTGAGAATTACTATGTCTTGAGTGGTTTCAATATAATTTTTTTTCTTCTTGCTTTCAGTCTAGCGAGTCCTCTATTTCTGCCACCGCGACATACGTCGAAAACTACTTGGAATGTAAGTAAAAAATGTTACCCTTTTATGTTTTTAGTTAAAGAATTTTTATCCGCTGGGAAAAAACATATTCCTTATATTCATTAGATTTACTTGCAACTACAGTTGTGTAACCTTCCTTCAACAGATATGTACATCCTGTGTGAGTCGAAACTTGAAAAAGAGACTTCCGAAATATTTATGGCCGTCATTTAATATTCGTTCGTTCTCTGTTAAGCTAATAACCGAAAGATTATGCGTTAAGGCGAAAGTAAACAGAGGCTTTGACCAAAATAGCTTTCTCAAATCAGCACGCAATGTTCAAAATGCTCTTTCAAGTAATTACTTTTGCATTTTAGGTATAGTAGGGTTTATTTCTGTTCCTCTGAAAATTGATGCCCGATTTCCCAATCTCACCACGGCCATTATATCCACGAAATTCGCAAGTCTCCTGCTTGTAAACCTGGCTCACGCCAACGTCAAGATGCCTTATTTCTTGCGATGGATTGACGATTTTTTCGAGAGGTACTGATCGAGTGATCTCGAGAAAATTCAAGCCTTGCCTTAATCATGCTTTCAGTGTCATGTTACGGAAGGTAATGTGACATTTCAAGCTGTCACGCACTCAGTGATATACGTGATCAGATCTCGCGCCCAAATAAAGTTGTCGACGGTTGCCAAAAACATTAAAATTTGATGAATTATTAAATAGTTGCATGATATTTTATATCATGTTTGTTTTCTGGGTGGGTCGTGAAAAGTATGCACAAATCTTACCTCACTTTGTGTCTATTATATTTTTGTGAAAGCTGTTTTTTTTTTGTCAAATTTCATGAAAGACTGTCAGATCAACTGTCAGCTCCATAAAAAAATTATCACATTGTTTCATTGCAAATTAAATTCAGGGCTTTGCTTTAGCAGCAAGGTCCTCCTAACGGGAGGCTGGGGAGGGGGGTACATATGTCCCTAGTCTGAATTTCAAACACTGCCATATCATGTTTTGAATAGTAGGCCTTGTCCTTGTTGGTGTTCAGCCCATCTTGATGCCGGTTGGTGCCATTTCATCTAGTTTTATGTTGTTGTTACAAGGTCATGTCAATTGTCGTAATTTTACCCTCAGCCACGCCTGGTTCCCTGGTGCCCTACTTTTGCTATTGGGCGATAACAGTACTCTTAGTTTTCTTCACAAAAATCCTATGTTGGGCACCCTGGGTGTGACAGTTTTAGGAACTGGGCTCTCTTCAATTTTTCTTAGAACATAGCCTTGAAATTTCATGTTTTTCATTGTCCTGTTTCCTGAAATACCTTGTAGTAAAATATATATTAAAAATGTTTTCTTAAATCAAAACTTGTGCCATTGTTTTAAATGTTAAATGTTCTGCTAAATGAAAACAGATTTGTGATATAGAAACAAATGATTGCAATAATTTTGTCTTCCACAATCCAATCCAATCTGGTTTAAACAGGTGTAGAATCCCTTCCTGATGATGTGCAAAGGAACATTTCTCAGATGCGAGAGTTGGATCTTCATTACCAGGGTGAGAAGAAGTATTTACCCTTTAAGTCCCAATATCCACATGGAAATTTTCCAAGCTGATCTCCATACGTTTCCATAAAGAATAAGTTGAGAGAATTTGTTCAAAGATCAAAGCATTTTCCCTTGGGTGATCATTTTATTTATTCTCATAAACTTTTCTTTTAATTATGTATGGATATTGTTATGAGAAAATTGATGTTGGTCACTCTTAGGACTAAAGACCAGGCCCTGGTTGTTCAAGAGGTGGATAGCGTTACTGTTGTATCTGTTACAGGTCAAAATTAAAATCAGGTTACAATTTTTTGACCTGTAGGTTGATTCAAAATTCCTTTGTCTCCTAGTCCTAATTACACATGCATTATTATATTAATATTTAATTATATTATGCTACATGCATAGAGACAAAGGAAATTGAGAATATTATCCTAGGTTAAAAAATTTAGCCTGAATGTAATATTTTGACCTGTAACATATTCACTGGATAAATATTTATCCAGTGAATAGCGCAACTGGTTCCCCTGATACTTATCCATTGAAGAGTGATTTATCCAGTGGATTGCACCATCTTTTGAACAACTATTTTATTTGTGTTTGAAACAGCCACATAAGTGTCAGTGTGCAACAGTTGTAAGACTGATCTTAGCAATTTATTTTCTTGAAAAGAAAGGGAGTTTGAGATTTTTAAAGCAAAGCTGTTTGAATCTACTTTTTTCTTACAGAGAGGTTAATACTATTTTTTTTTTTAAGTCGTTTATTTGTCAAAGGGAAAATTAAATGTTAAAATTGTTTTACTAGTGCATGGTATTAAGGTACAATAATAAAAAAGATTTAAGAAATTGAATCAAGTTGGTTGCATGTACAAATAATAAAAAGTCTGTGTCAGTGTGCAATAGTAGTAAGCCTGATCATAGCAGTAATGTTTATATCTCTAGAAAAAAAGGAGCTTGAGATTTTTACAGCAAAACTGTTTAAATGTACTTTTTTTCTCACAGAGAGGTTAAAAGAACTTGAAAGGCTGGTCAATAATTTCTTCAAAGAAAAGGACAGCACAGCCAGGCGAAAATACTTGATTCAGATACAAAGAAAACTTGTTAAAAGCCAGGAATATGGAGATGACAAGTTACAACTTGTTGGAAATATGATTGATCTGGTGAGAGCAGTATGACGTTTATGTGTATGAAGTGGTTGCCTAAGTAAGAATTCCAAGCAGCCCACAAAACACCTATTAACCATTTTTATTCATCCGGTAGGTTGATATTCGCACTCGGCAGATTGAAATGGATGTGGAAAACCTTGACACGTGTAGGAATGAGGATCTTCCTCCACTCTTGAAACAGGAAGCCCAGCCAGGTACCAACTCAGCATCCTCTTTATGTACACTTTATATGCTAAGTACAGTTGTTGATGCATTAAAATTTGTTTTTTTTTTTGCTTGTTACTTTGTTTAGTCATTCTGGAAGAACACCATGCAAAGCCCACAGAGAAAAAACGTAAGCTAATGTATTCTTTGATATTGACTCAATTATGTCATGTGATTCTTCACCTCATTATGCTAGTGGCCATCCAAAACGGCTGCAGATGATGATGCTTTTGTCTGATTAAAAAATCTTGTCCCTGTTAACCAATCAATATTTATTAATAATAATCATAATAGCAATAAAATATTATAAATAATGATGATAATAATCATTAATAACAAAAACAAGAACAAGAAGATAACAACCGCAACAAATAGACGTATTAGTGAACTTGATTTACTCCACAGTTTTCTGGGGAATAACTTTATTTCTTGCCATCTCCTGTCCTTGTT
This sequence comes from Porites lutea, assembly GCF_958299795.1. Classification (NCBI taxonomy): domain Eukaryota; kingdom Metazoa; phylum Cnidaria; class Anthozoa; order Scleractinia; family Poritidae; genus Porites; species Porites lutea. The sequence goes on from NC_133214.1 coordinate 623,075, forward strand.
GCAGAAGCTTTTATCAATATTGATCATAGTCTGATAATATTCTGTTCTTCAGGAAACAGAAGACAGCGTAACCATGACAAACATGAACATGATTCTGAAGGGAGGGGTGGGTCAGGTGGTGCTGGTGGGTCAGATGTCATCAAACCTGTTAAAAAGAAAGCAAAGACCAGTAGAAAGTGAGTATGAAAAGATTAAGGTCAGGTGCCAGTTGTTGAAAAGGTGGATAACACTATCCACTGGATAAATCTCTATCTAGGGGATAAAGCTATAGTTTGTCCAAATACTTATCTGCTGTAGGTTGTTCAAAAGTTGGATAGCGCTATCCACCGGATAAATCACTATCCAGCGGATAGCGTAATTGGTTTCCCTAATACTTATACACTGGATAGTGATTTATCCGATGGATGGTGCTATCCAATGTTTGAACAACCTGGGCCTGCTGAATAGTGAGTTATCCGGTGGAAAGAACTGTCCAACTTTTGAAAAACCAGGGCCGGGACTTTTAGGACAAAATAAGGTAGTAAGCGTTTCTAGCACATTCGTACCTCCATGTGCAACTACCTCTCATAAGTTTCAACCTCCCATAAGTGACCAGTCATCAAAAACAGCAAAATTTTCCCAGTTTTTGTTTGTAGTCCATGTGTCTATAAATGTATTCTAAGTGATAATATCGTAATTTTTGTTCTTTGGAATATATGAAATAATAAAATTTTTTCCCAGTGAAATTGCTGTAGTTGGAACCTCTTGCAAACAACCACCTCTTGTGAGTGACCCTGACCACTATTTTGAGGAAACGCTTTTCAAATTCCATTTTTAATAACCTATTGTTAAGTGACCATTTGACACATGTTGTGATCTTTATAATCACTGTATGTACTAGACTACTCATGGCATACAAATAACTTTTAAACAACATGGAGCTTAACATGCCATAACTTAGAAACTAAATGCAGTAAATTCTTTTTTGAAAACTATATGAGTCAGGACCTTTTCTCGGAAAACACCCCCTATGGATTGATTCTCATAAGCGTCACCTCCTGTAAAGACGATTCGCAACAACGATTTTTAGTGCAACACAGCGTTGCAACATTGTTGTGACATTGTTTCGAGTAGTTACAACATTGCAATGATGTGTTGCACTTAAAATAGTCGTTGCGAATCGTCCCGTGTAGCATCCATCACCTTAAGCGACCACCGTTTCTTTGTAGAGGTAATGGCAGTGTTCTTTCTTCTCTGACTGCTACTGTATTTTCTCTGTAATTTAGGGGCAAGTCAAAGAACCAAGGATCACCTACACCTGAGTTTCCAATTGATCCAAATGAACCAACGTACTGTCTTTGTAATCAGGTATGCTGCTGTTAATGTTAAAGTTAGCTCTGTAAGTCCCAAGAGTAATCAACATCAATTTTCTCCCAACAACATCAATGCACAATCAAGAGGAAAGGTTGTGAGAATTAATTGATCGATCACCAATTAAAAAAATTCTTTGATCTATCAAATTCTCTCAACTGATTCTTTAAGGAAATGAACATGGAGATCAGTTTGGAGAATTTGTATGTCAATATTTGGGGTTAAATGAGTTTGTTAAGTATCATGGATGGATTCTAAGAAAGGCTTTGCATCAGGTGTTTTCATCCTGTCATGCAGATTCTTTACAGACAATATTCCAAACACTGTACCCCACAGCCACATCACAGTGGTTTTGAAGTAGTTTGTTTCTGCGATGGGTATCTCATGAGTCATTAAAGTGGGTTGAAATAATAATAATAATAATAATAATAATAATAATAATAATAATAATAATAATGTGTTTATTCATTCGATAAAATACATATAGAATGTTACATGAAATTTTTAAAAGATAAATTAAGGCACTTACAATAAGAATTTCTCATAGTGCTAAATTGTATCTGAAACTAAGCCTGTTAAAAAAAACTACTTGTAAAATGTTCAGTGTTTATCTTGGGTAACTGAATAGTACTTCATCCTAATCTAAGGGAGGAAGCTTTGGCATGGGGCAACATAGGGTACAATGGATGAGAACTGTCACTGCTACTTTTCTTGAAGAGTTTCTTATCACATTTTTCCAAGAGCTTGCGGATGTTATAAGTTTTGAGGAGTAGCACCTCTTAAAGCATCTTTTCGGGAAGCATTGTACAGTATTTGCACATAAATGAGTTTCTCACTCATGTGTGAAAAAAATTGGCTCACTCTGAAGTCACCTGATATGCAAATGTAATATTGGCTGTAGTTGTTGTAACAGCACACTTGGGGCCAATTTTCAGTAGCTAGATTACAGAAGCTGAAACTTGGAGCATCTATTTTTAAGAAAATGAGTTCATTAATATGCAAAGCTCTCTGTGGAAGGTACATAAACTGCAGCTGGAATTTTTTTTATGTTGGGGGAGGGGGTGGGGGTATATCGTTTCAACTTAAAATAAATATTTTATTTTATTGCATCACTTCTCTATTTTCTTCACAATATATCCACTTGTTCCCCACTAGTTCTCCATAATGTTTACTTTCATTTTTCTTTTCAGGTTTCATTTGGAGAAATGATTGGATGTGACAATGAAGAGGTATGTACAATTACACTGGCAAGCACTCCATATGTATACATGTGTCTTTCACTCATTTCAAGAGTCATTTCTGAAACTTGCATTTCCGCCACAAAGATAATTTGCTATGTAATTATTTGTTATCATATCAAGACAATTTCACTTTCTTTCTCTTAATTTTAGTGACCAGATGTTGGAAGCTTTTTTGACTCCAACCATAAACTCTTCAACCAGTGTCACTTTTTTAGTATTTAGATGATTAAGATAAGGGTTAAGTGTTTTAATAAATGTATCACACACTTTTTTTCTCCACAGTGCCCCATCGAATGGTTTCACTTTCAGTGTGTGGGACTCACTAACAAACCAAAAGGAAAATGGTAAGTTGTCTGTTGTTAAAAAGGAAATCTCATATTGTTTTTAGCCTGCACATGCGAGCAAACTGTCCATTTGAGGAAGTCTAAGCAGTCACGTGAGAGCTGCACATGAAAGGAGACACACATTCGCTCAAGGCTCGCTTTGCTCGCCATAGTTGGAGAGCTTGCTCATTGGCTTTATTGATTTAAAAAATGTGCGAAAAAGTAGCGTCTTGCCTTTATTTTTTATTATTTTCAAAGTTTAAAATTTTGGCAGTTCCAGCCCCATCAATGCAATCATTTATACCTAGCACTATCAGGTCAGGGCTTAGTTGTGACGTCATGGGAGTATATTAATTTCACGCGAGCAACACAAACTGCTGTGGAACCATGCCGATGCCTGCGTTATTTTCGATTATAACAATACAGCCGATCCTAAAAGAGGTATCGGGCCCCTAAAAATTCCATTCTGGGGTGATACGGGCGCTGAATTTAACAAGAGAAGAAGGATTTGGCTCACATAAAACACTTTCCCCTTTTTAATTTCTCGCTTCACAGCCTTATGCTTATGAGTGCGCGGGAATGGTCTCCTTCAGTGACGTCACAACATCGTCGTACCCAGCTCCAACAAAACAATGTTCGGTAATGGGATATAAGAGCCAAGCAGCCATTGAATAAAATGAAATGTATGTGGGATGTAAAGAAAATACATGTTACCGTTAGGGCTTCAAAGTTAATATAAAGTCATTTTCTATCCACTAGGTACTGTCCAAAATGTACAAATGAACGCAAGAGGGAACGAAATGGCCTCAGATAACATTCTTTGCCTCAAATGGAGAACTTTTATATTGATCACATCTTTCCAGAAAGAAGTTACCAACATGTATTATGTAATGTACAATCTGTTCTGAAATAGAATAGGTTCTTTATTTTTAATAGTTAATAACATATTCTTCCTAAAAGTTGATAATTTGTTGGCCAAATACAGTCAAACCTCTTTAATACAGACACCAAAGGGACAGAACCAAGTGTCCGCTTTACAGAGGTGTCCGTATTATAGAGGTAGGGAATGTATGATTTTTGGCATTTCTGGGACCAAAGGTACTGTCCGTAATAGAGAGGTGTCCGTATTATAGAGGTGTCCGTAAGGAGAGGTTAGACTGTACTTCCTTGGTCTCAAAAAATTAACATCTCGTAAGTACAGTTGTGAAAATGGGACAGCGATTTGTCACGAAACAAACAATTTCACTATCAAAGCTCAAGATCATGATACGTTTAATGAGAGTAAATTGTCAACTTGCTTGTCAATTTTTATCCCTTTCGGCATTAATGTAAATGTAATCTTTGTTTGTGTGGTATTTTCTTTAATGTTGCTGAAGTATTTTTCTTGTATTGGTCAGTTCGTAAAGTCAAGTCCTGTTCAAACTTGATGCCTAAGCACTAGATCTTGCAAATCAGAAAAACATTGTGTTGTGTTCAGACTATAGGTAATGATACTGTACAGTACACATTTGCTCCATTTTGCTGTGCCAGATGGCATTTCGAAATGCGAGAACTGTGAATAAGGTTTCTCGGAACCGATGGTAAACTCGTAACACTAGCAATCGCTGCTTTGTGCCTGAATACAACGTCTTTACCGTGTAACCTAGTACAGATCAGCACCCACGTCTGGTCTGAGTGCTTGAACAGAGTCTGTTCACATTAGTCTCAGCCAGGATCGTTCGCTAGCAGCGTGCTCAGGCACCAAGCGTGAACTTGAACTAGATTCAGGTAAATTAAAGATTTTATTTTAGCCTTCGTAGTTATCTCCTCAGTAGTATTTATTGTACATTATAGTTTCAACCTACCCTGAAAGGAGACAATTTTATGGTAGAATAAAACAATCAATGTAGTCGGATTGTTGACTCCTCATTTGAATTATCTACAGGCAAGGCGGAGCAGGCTCTGCAGATTAAATGGTTTCTTTTGACAAAATTTTTACGTTCCCTTACAGTTTATATGAATATTATTAACTTTTTTGAAACAGCTCTGTTCTGTTAGGCCATAGATTAAGACCCGCGATCAGAAGTTTTCAACGCGTCAAAGCGTTATCTAGTGATGCGTTCGTTTTCGTATTTGTTTCTTTAGAATTTCGTATTTTTGATTATATTTTTTGAGGTTAAAGATATTTTAGTTAAGTAGTGAGATATATATAAAAATCCCAGTGTTTTTTTCTCTTGCATCTTATAATTGTTTTAAAGTTGGAAAGATTCGTTAAAAACAGCTTCTGAAATTGCAAATCTCTTGTTTTGTTGTGGTTTTGCCTGACTTACTTAATTGGGTCTAATTACCTCAGTTTTTAGGTATTGTTGAATAAAAAAGTCAAAAATTAGAGTCAATTGACTGTAATTAAGAGTTTTTCATAATGTGTGCACAAAATTTCTTTTCGGTAGAATTAGCCGTTGATGTCCCACCAAACTAAATGATGTAAAGACATTCAATAAATGAAGTTTCTCTCCCAATCAAGTTCAATAACGTTTTTTTTTCTTTGTTTATAACTTTATTTAAGGAAGCATAGTTTGTTTTTAGCTCTTTTATCAGTCAATTGGAACAACATATGTCGATCAGTTAACAATTCCATCGTAAGTTCAACTAGTTTTGTTGAGATCTTTTTTGATAGAAACAAGGTGCGTCGAAGGAGACACCTTAACATTTCTCTGTCATAATGACCTAGCGTTTTAATTATCCTAATTTAGAAGGACCAAGAAACATTATTGTTATGGTCTTAGCATTAAAAGAAGGTGTGAAGCCCTTAGCACTTACATCATTTAACAACTTTGATGACGAGCTGTCTGAAAATGTCTTTTGTTAACCTAATTTGTCTGTATTTCTTGCGTGTATGTAACTAACTGGCAGATTTTTTAAGACAGAATTAGCGCGCTTTTTCATTTAAGCAGCTCAAGATATTTGTGTGAAAATCAAGTGGTAAGTTCAACTGATTTTTCGAGGAGATAAAAGTCAGTTTACTCGGCTAATTCATATTTCTTTATTTTTTGGTCTTTAAAAATCTGCAAGTGCGGTAAAATTGCATGTAGAGAGGTTTCTTGAATAAATGATTGTCTGTTTCTAGATAAGCGAGTAATTAGAAAGCCATTGCAAACTAGAACGTTCTTCGCTAAAATACGAACTAAGTTATCCAGGTAAAACGGAAATCTGTTCATCAGATCTTTTTTATTTAGTACTATCTAAGGTCATGTGAGTGCAAAAATGCGCGGTGAGCCTTCTTTGTTGATGAAAACAATCTCTGCTTAGTAAATTCCACTTTTTCTGTATGAGTTAAACCTTGAAACGCTGCAAGAACGTTAAACAGGATTGTGCCGCTGTTGTTCCATGTTTTAGGGATCCATTCTATTATCGCCTCATAAAAGGAAATCCAGGACAGTTTTGGATTCTCGATTCTACGCCGTTGATTGTGGATTTTAGGTGCTAGATGGGACTTGGACTCCAGATTCCTTGAGCTCAATTCCGTATTCCAAAGCCCAGGGTTCCAGATTCCATAAGCACAAATTTCCGGGTTTCCGGAATCCGAATATAGGGCGGCGAACCCAACGTTAGGTGATGTTTTAATGTACCACCAGGGTAATGAATGAGTGGCTGATTCTTTCATTGTTCCTCTGGAGCCTGCATTGGGTATGCGCAGTTCCTGCTTCAAGGTATTCGGGTAAGTGAAAAAAATATATTCGTTGTCGTTATTATTATGTAAAGATTGTGAGTATTAAAAATATCTCAGAATCTTTTTAAATACATAAAACGTGCTAGCTATATAGGGTCTGGAAAATGGTGTCCTAATCCCACATTTCCCGCTCCTTTTACACGAGAACGCGTCTCGAACTTACATCAGTGATGACTCAATATCGTTCTTCCCAATCCCGTATCCTGTGCAATTCTGCTTCCTGGGTAGCAGTCAAATCCCGTATCCCGTTAACGTTTCCCGAACCCCGCACTGTATTTTGGTTAAATCCCGTTAACGTTTCCCGAATCCCGCACTGTATTTTGGTTAAATCCCGTTAACGTTTCTTGAATCCCGCACTGTTTTGTGGTCAAATCCCCGATCCAGAAAATACCTTCCAAATCCGGGCATTTGCTCATTTGACGTATTTTTTTATTGGCGTTTTTCTTGCTGTTTCCGTAGTCGTTGTGTGTACTCGCCGTAGTTTGAAAAACGCTGCCGTCGTAGCTGCTCTTCCCCTGAAAAACATACCCATATGCTTATAGCTTTATATACCAATAAATGATTAAAAAAATGTAATGGTGTCTTTAGAATGTCATGAAGCACTTGGCGTGGAAAATGGCCAAATTCCTGACAGAAAAATAAGTGCTTCGTCTCAGTGGGATGCCAATCACGCTTCAGAGCAGGGGAGGCTACATTTTCAGGCATCAGGAAGCAAAGTCGGAGCTTGGTGCGCCGGTCGAAATGATAATAATCAATGGCTCCAGGTGGATTTAGGCTCTCAGTTTACTCGAATCACAGGTGTGTCATCACAAGGAAGAAATGGGGCACATCGACAATGGGTCACGAAATATAAACTGTTGTACAGTAATGATGGAATAAACTTTACGTTTTACAGAGAGAAAGGGCAAATGACAGAAAAGGTGAAATACACAATTCATTGTCTTTTATCATGCCTCAATCATATTTCGTAACTCTTATGCCCATATTGGAAAGAATAATTGAACTGAGTGGAGCTCATGGCTCGAGTTCGATTTGAAGCCACAAATCTGACTTCAGACCAATCTTGCACGACACAAAGTTCTATCCATTAGAACTGTATTACATCCATTTTGAAATTGCACAATTTGAGCGCCCAGCCTATAGGAATTTAGTCAGTATGTACATTTTATTGATCTTGGAGGCGGATTTAAAAAAAAGTGGAACCGGAAATGTTTTTACATATCCTGATTTTTGTCCGTGTGCTAAAAAAAATAATGCGATTTAGAGCAACAAGACGTTATTTAGCACTGAAATGATGCTATTTAAGACAGATACGCGTCAGAGCTGATTTTTTGGGGGCGACCAGAGGAGTCCGCAGTCCTAATCTCCAAGTTGTTATTACGCATGTGCCGCACGTATGTAAGCAGCATTTGTTTGTGCTGCTACGTAGAATGAATGCACAGAACGCAATCTGATCATGTTGGAGGGCGTTATACCTTCTATTACTCATAAATTGACCACGAGCGTTTTGACCATTAGCGTTAGAGTAAAATCATTTTGACCTTCGATCGATCTCGCCCGCACCCCCTGAATTTTTAGTCGAATTTGGTTTGGTTTTGCATTCTTGCCCGTTCGTAATGTTCTCAACCAGACACTTCAACCAGTCCATACATGTTTTCCCGCGCAATTTTCCCGCCATTTTGACGCGGCTACACATGTTTGTTTTTTTTTTAATCTGATTTCTTCATGTCTTTCTTCATTTGAATATCGTCGCTCGTCATGATAGGCAGGAGAAACACGGAGTGCCCTTTCGTTTTTCGACATTTAATCTGTTGTTTCACTTATTTTTAGCTTTTTCCTGGTAACATAGATGAGGACACTGTTGTGTATCATGGGCTTAATCCACCAATTAAGACGCGTTACATTCGGTTTCAACCAGTGACTTGGAATAAGCACATAAGTATGAGGATTGAGATATATGGTTGTCGAGGTATCAACTAAAAGTTTTGTACATTAATATTACAAGTCTTAGTTTTTAAAGAGTACCAATATTCAAACTTAATGTGCTTTGAAAAAAAACCTGAAAGTTCATTGGCCTTTGCAAGGGAGTGTATTTATGGCTTATAACGCAAGTACTTCTTTCATAATTCCACATTTTAATCAAGAATATTGCAGTGCATTTTAAAAACAAAGTATTGTTTTTCTTTTGAGTGAGATTTTATTTTGTAACGTTGCCATTTCAACAAAGAAATACGCTTAATTTGTAGTTGCTGGTTTTTTTTCAAGTTCCGAGTTTACAGAGAGCTCTCTTTATATATAAAAAAAGTTAGTCTTCTAGTTCGTGATTTATTGTCAAGAGAAATGCTCTCACTGTACTAGCTTCATATCGAGCATGGAATTCTTAATAATGCATTGGGCAATTCTACAACTAGCGCCTCAGAGATCACTCAGATTTCAGATTTTTATTTTTTGCACTTTTTTAAGAAGTTACTAAAAAACTTACCATACATTACAAGAGAGAAAGAAAAAACAACAACAAATCACATAAATCATCAAAGGTGAAATGTGCGCAGTGACTGCCTCGTGCAACTAACTGGAGTAGACGTTTACATAAAACTACAAGTAACATATAGCGAAGAAGGGAAAATTAAAAGTGCATACTTACCTATCAGAAACGACAATATGAACTTGGTTTAAAATAGAACCGTTGCAATAGAAAATCGTCATTCATTTTTATTCTTTCGTAGTCGGTTTCCAGTGGAATTTCGAGTCATCCAGTGGTACAAATTTCCTGGATGAGTCAAATAACACCCAGACGTACGCTATAGGGAGTGGTTTGTACGTAGGAGCTGATACTCTTCATGTAACGGAGTCTGGTCATCTTAAAATCGAGAAGAGGGAAACGGACTTTGATAACAGTGGAGACGAACTAGGCGTCTCTTTCTGGATTAAGCATAAAGGTAACCTTACTATCTTCAGATTCCTTTTAAAGAGTTAAAATACATTAAGCAAATCGGAAATGAACCGTAAAAGAATCACCATTAGGGACCGGTCATTATTTATCACCTGGGGGGGGTCGGAGGATTTTGGGGGGGATCACTTGATTTTTGGGAGAACAGAGGGGGGGGATCAGTCGTAACTGAGAGCCCAAAAGGGGGGGATCACTGAAAATTTTGGAAGGATTCAGAGGGGGGACCACTCAAATCTGCTTGAACAATGCCAGTTTGAAAGCATACAACATAAATGTGCCCATTCTGCTGGGAGATGATAGCATTTGCAATCTCAATTTGTTCTAACACAACTTTATTTAAAAAACGGAAGTCTGTCACACTGGCGAATGTGTGCATTTCAATTTATATCGAGAAAGCTTTGTTTTAACGCTTTTATATTTTTCCTTTTATAACGTGCTCATGACTTAGCTAATATTCATCTTTAAACATGACAGGTGAATTCTAAATTGTGAACTATATAGACTTCTGATAACTGAAACATTGTAAAAAGCGTGTTTGTTTGTTTGTTTTTTCTGAGTTAAATACGTACCGAAATGCTTCAGAAAACAGTAAGGCCGAAATACCCGGTGCGGCATATCTTAGTAAAATAGAGAGTTTTATTGAGGACCACTACGTCCGAGGAGAGCTCTTTTTTGAATTTTGTCGGGATGCCTGCAATAAGCAAAGCAATGCAAGCTCCACACTCTGTTCCTGGTGTACCAACAACAGATGGGTGGGACCAGTAACAGAAAGAATGCCTCAGCCTGTGCCAGACAAGCAAAATCCCGGGCACTTTATGGATGTGTACGAAACGCCGACAACAGGTCGTGCTCCAGACGATTATCAACCGAGGAAATGTCTGAAGGACTTGTACGAACAAAACGCCATCTCTGCGGGCAATCCAAATACCATCGCTGCTTTCTGTGCAACCTATAGTGTCGAGGAAAAGCATGTCATTGAATACCTAGGCCATCTAAATGATATCAACATCAGGAAGGATATTAGAACAAGAGAGGCTAAGGAGAAAAAAAGGTTAGAAGAGGAACTAACATACAAGGACTACCAGTGGGGCATACTTATTGAGAATGGCAAAGTTGAAAAGCTGAAGGTGAGACAGCTCGACCTGTACCTTAAGGAACATGGCCTGACCACTGTTGGTATAAAGCTGGACAAGATAAAGGCAATTCGCTACCATTACTATCGACAGAGAAGTCCAGGCAACGGGAATGAGTTGTCCAGCAGTGAGGGAGAGAGTGAAGAATCAGATGCGGAGTTAGATGATGACGAGGATAGCGAAGATGATCTTGTCATTGCTGATCTCGATGAACAGTCAACTGTTCGTATGCCAGTTTTAACTTTTGTACCAGATGACCAAATAGCTGAAGTTACTGTACAAGCAAACACTGGATGGAAAAAAAAAAGGAAAACAAAGAGAAAACAAACAAAAAAACGAACAAAAAAAAATTATAAAAATGTGAGCAAAGCTACAAAGGCTGATCTTTTACACTATAGATGAAAATAAAAAAGGAGACAGGAACAGTGGCCGATCCTAGCCCTTCCAGATGGCCGAATTGTCGCTAAATATGACCTGCTGATAGGGACTTAACGGACTGCTATTTGGCACTCTAAAAAAAGTAACTTTGCAGTTTCGAGCACTGATTGTAGTTTCAAGCACTTTGCAGTTTTAAGCAAGATTGCTTGTATGTCAACTGAATTCAGATGTCTGGATCCAGACTAGAAAAAGACACGGATCAAGAGACACTTTTAAAAAAAGACTGCGCGATAACGGCTTTATTATGCTGTAAGTACATCATAGTTAGAAATACTACCTGTATATGAACGTTTAAAACACTAAATATACACGTCGAAAGGTGAATATGGGTACAAAGAAATGGGGGGGGGGGATCACGAAAGTTATATATAGTTATGAGGGGGGATCACTTCAATAAAATAACATTTAAAGGGGGGATCGGCTAAATTTCATCGTGTTTAGCCCAAAATCCTCCGACCCCCCCCAGGCGATAAATAATGACCGGTCCCTTAGACGTCAGACATCGGAAAGTGGGTTGATAAACAAGGTATAACCAAGCTTTTTAACAGACAAGGGTGTCTGAATATTGCGTTACATTCCTACTCCTGTGTGATTGTATCTCTGTGTTTAGATACCGAACGGAACACTCTTTCTTGTCCTACACTTTTTAGTGTTTAAGTGTCATATGAAACACTCCTCCTGTTTTGGTATCATTTCTCGGTGTTCGTATACCGGATACTCCCTCTAGTGTTTGTTGTAACACCTCTGTGTTTTAATATCAGATGAAACACTCTTTCTCGTGTTTGATATATTACTACTCGGTGTTTTGATATTGTACGAAAAACTCCTGCTCATGTTTGATACATGTTATTTCGCTTAAACACTGCTTTTTCTTGTTTGATATGACTTCTTAACTGATCCCAAAGGCGTATACGAATGATTGGTGTAAATATGGCAATCACGGCCACCTTTTTTCGAGTTTACTAAGTAACTTAACCGCCACCTTGGTAACTCTGCTGATAATGATCACTGTGCAGGGGAGATTCTGATGCATTTCGAAATTTGTCATGTGGTATTTCGTTTATACCTCAGGTCATGTAACTGTCGCAGTAAAATCTGATGGAGGGACAGGCGACAGTACGTCTTACATCACAGTGAATGGCATAGACTTCAGTCCTCACAGTGCTGGAATCAACTTTGTGGTTATCGATTACGATACAGGTAAGACCACAGAGCTCGACGAAATTATTCAACAACATAAAGTAGAAAATCTTGATACTGTTCAGTCTGCCCGTAATTGACAGAGGTTAATCTAGGGGGTATAGTCTTACATTACCTTTCATTATACATGTTGCTGTATCTTGTAAGAGCTATTGTAAATGCGATATTTATGGCTTTTAAGGCTGGGAGAATTAATGTAAGGAGGGCTTATGAATCATCTCTCCTCAGGAGACGTTAAGTTTACCAGAGCCTTTGAAGTGAGTGACTCAGTGCGGCAAGTCGAGGAGTTTACCAGTATAATACTCGAACGCTCCGTTGTATTAATAACGATGAACACTTCAGCGGTACGAGCCTCTTCTCTTGTGAATATTACATCACAGCTTGTACGTGATCTCGGAGGAAACGTAGAAATAGACTCGCGATGGTATTGTTTGATTGGTTTTTACGGGCTGGGAACGTTTCCATGGATACGCGAGCAGCAAAGTCCGAACGAAGACTCTTGTGACATTTCCAGCGTCATCAGGTTGCCAGGTAAGTTTTAGTGTTTTGAGACCCTGAGTACAAAAGAACATGCACGTATGCGTTTTATGGGTTGTTCTGTCGCACTTTGTTATACCCATCGCACTTTGTAATACCTGTCGCACTTTGTTATAACAGACCATCGCACTTTGTTATAAAATAAGCTGTCGCACCTTGTAATAAACTTTAACTGGATGGTCGAAGGCCAAGAACATTCATACCGGGTCCACATAGCCTCGACGTAAAGTGAAATATTCAATTAATATTTCCGGCAAGTAAGTGTTTCAAAATTGAAAATACAATGATAGACAGAGTAATAAACAAGTCTTCTTCTCGTTGGAATTTGTGAATATATTTACTTCAGTTGGGTAGCAAACTCGAAACTGGACTATTCATTTTCTCAAGGAAGGTTCTGCCCTTAGCCTTAGAGTTTTGAAAAGTGAGACTTTTTAGGCACTCGGAAATGTTCTTTTTTAGCCTGTTTACATCCGCCCTCTCCCCTCAGAAAAAATCGGATTTTTTTTCTGCGGGGAGAGGGTTGCTGTATACAGGCTAAGTTATTTTGTGTGTTTTACTTCCCGACGCAAAACCACGAGTTATACATAAAAATAACTAACCCTTCTATTGTCAAATTAAGTATGTTCCACACCACTGGGGATGCAAAGCGGAGAAATTGCAGATTCCCAGCTATCTGCCAGCAATTATTCAGTAAAATTTGAACCTTGGCATGGACGCCTAAACCGGTGGACTGGAGCCTGGTGCACGACGGAAGAAACACTTAATCAGTTCTTGCAAATCGATTTAAGAGACATTAAAACGGTGACACACGTAGCCACTCAAGGGTATTTTGAAGGGGCATGGGTGACGTCATATTCTTTGGAGTACAGCGCTGATGGTGAGCAATGGTTGGAATACAAAGAGGCAGGAGGACATAAAAGAGTACGAACAACAATATTGTTCTTTTTTTATTATTATGTTTCACGGAATGAACTTTAATTACGGCAATTTTTCTGACTTTTTTTGGTATTCACATACACCTTCTTCCAAAAAATGGCGGTAAATTTTGTTATTCTTTTGTTTTTAGGATAACTGGCTCTCCACCCCTCGTTTCATAATTAATGCTTTTTTTAAATTCTGTAGGCGCAATCGATATAATAGTGGCCAACAAAAATATAAAAGAAAAGTAATATTGTCCCCATTTTATAATTAGATGTATTTATTTTCAAGAGATTGTTCCCACTTTTGTCACGTGATCAAAAGGCGTGATCACGTGACTCAATACCGTGTCCGCTGTAATAATGACGATCTCATTTGATTAAAAGTAAAATAAAAGTAAAAGTACCCCCAGTCCATCAATATTCTTCCTTGATCTTCCCTATATCAGTCGCTTTGAGAATAATAGTAGTATAGCGAGCAACGAATTAGCCTAGTCGGGATAACAGTTTTGTTGTCGCAAAGGCAAACTTGAGCTTGGTATCTAATCTTGCCAGGCCTGTTCGAGCTAGAATTTTTATATTGATATCCTTCTTATATTCCGACCCGAAGACGGCCTTTTTACATCTTTCACATTGTTTATAACGCCTTGAACTGTATGGCTAAATTATATATTTTGGGTTTATTCCATTTTTCCTTCAAGTTTTAAATATTGACTTACAATGTTGAGCATCCAGTTCCAGTTTAATCGTCCAATTGGCAGCCTTGTCACCACGTAGTTGCATACGCGTTCAACCAATGCAAGTTGAAGAAAACTCATCTTCTTCGACATTTACTTTTTTCCAGATATTTGCAGGTAATAGCGATTCCACCTCTGTAATTCGACAACGTCTGCTCCATCCCATACAAACTCGCTTCTTGCGTCTCACAATTTTGACAGCTCATCGTTTATCAAACAATAACGCTTGTTTAAAAATGGAGATCTATGGGTGCAACAAAGGTAAAAGCCATATTGATTTTATTTTCCTTCTGGTAGCCTGTGTACAGACGTCCCCTCTCCTTCAGAAAAAATAGATTTTTTTCTGAGGAAGGGGGGGCGTCTATACACAGGATACCTTGTGGGGATGTCTTTACATTGTTTAACACTACGAACTACTAAAGATTGCCAGAAATTGAATAACTAAAGATCATGCCTTCAATGCTTGTCATTAATAAAACTGCTAAGCTACCCTTAGCCAAAATATTTAAAATTGAAGGATAAGGTAGCCTTCCGTGTAGACGATCTTAGGGCTTGCTAGTCTATACAGACTATACACCTCATGTTTTCAACTTGGTAAAAAAAACGCTTACAAAGGATTATGAAACAGAAAAAAAATTGAAATATTTTCTGGGAGGACTTCACTTTTCTGGGAGAACTGCACAAAACAGCCGTAAAATGGGTTTTGCTCGACGAATTTGTCGAGAATTCAAGACCTCGTCAATCGGAGGGTCTGAAGCGATTGTGAAAACGCACACGCCCCACGTTTGTCGAGGTTCGTCACTTAATTTTGGCGGCGGTGCGTTTTATTTAAACAACCCTTGTGAAAAAGAAACTGACTGAAAATAAGAACCTGATAATGTCTCCTTACAGAACCTACACAAATAGACGAAGGAGCTCCTAGATTTGGATTAATTGGCCCTACAGAAATGATCACTTGGCCTGGAGCAAATGTCTCAATACGCGGTGAGAAAATGATTTTCGTCCCTAAGAGCAAGTTCTATTTCGTCAAGTAAATGGAAAACCTTACCCTGGGTACCAGAGGTTTTTTCTCACGTGCGACGGGGAGCTTCGTTTTGTCGGCCGCAGGCCGACACGTGTTCGGCTGAAGGCCGAAGACACGAGCGGCAAAGCCGTTAAGACTTGACCGAAACCGGAAACCGCGCATGAAAAGCCTCTGGCACCCAGGGTAGGAAAACCTTAACACGGAAGCGAAAGGGTGTGCATCACGGCATTATTAAAATTGTTACATTTTTTTTAAATGTCTTACAATGAAACTTGTTTACATAAATATGATTTCCAGTTATTCCCAAACTTTTCTTACCATGGTTTTGGAACAAAACGCCTTCCCACAGAACTGGGAAAATTTTTTACGAAACCGAGTCCATCTCTTCTTAACATTAAACATGGGAACTGCTTCTTTTTTACTGTTTTTTAAACCCTAACATCAAAATTCTAATTCTCATTTGTTATCCCTATACGTTTTCAATAGAAGTAGTGAGGAGAATTTGTTGAAGTATCCATTAGATTCATCCAGTGTGACCATGTCCTTAATTCACATGACCACTCTGTTTTATAAAGCAGTGGTATTGAAAGGAGAAATTCGTTGCTCATCAGTCTTAGGGCTTAACGGGTTAACTCTGACCTCACAGCATTTCTGGAAGTCGAATATAACGTGGAATACACTTGATAGATGATTCTAATCATTTGCAATACTTTTGAAATTTTAGGTTTTTACCAATATTGTGAAAGTGCTTCAAATGTGCTGTTACGCCAGCCTTACGTGACCGTCTTTGGAGAGTGTAGATGCTTAGCACCTTCGGTCACACCAAACTGCCAGAGCGTCACTTATTATGAAACTTACTTTGTTGCTTCTTTGAATCCAGGAACTTACTCAATCATGGTAGGTTGCTAACAAAACGCACTACTCCTTTCACATTTTATTCTTGGTGAACTTCAGTTTTATTTTTGGAGATAGCGTTTCTTCTTATCCCGTAGCTTATGGTTATATTTGTCTCATTTTTCACCGAATTCGCGTTCCAAATATCTGGTGCAAAACGTTCTCGTTTGGAGTTCTATAGACTGAACTATAATAACTCTCAAAATATTAATCTAGCAATTGCGTCCATTATTGTACTCGGAGTATTTTTATCCTGTTATACCAGGACTATGCCAAACGCCCAAGCGCAGAGGAGCTAGGAGGAACGGCTGTATTCGCAGGCTATTTTACTATATTCGCGTTCAACGAAGCAGAACGCATTCTAATCTTGCACGCACAAGAATTCGTGAATTTGTGTGAAATGCCTTAGTAATGATAATGATAACTTTATTAGCATCTCAAATATTTAGCATTTTTAAGGGACATTTCAATAAAATTTTTTTCAGCCCTTGGGGCCTCAGTTTGGTCTAAAACTAAGGGAGGGGCCCTCCCCTGGATCAGCCATTGTGTACACATAGCCTAAAAAGCGCTAACTGCGCATGCCTGTTATCTATTACTGAAGAGGTCTATTTTATTATAACCCGGTGTATTTCAGATGGGAGACAAAAACGATAAAAGCGGTTGTAGTGCCACGAGAATGAAGAACGCGATCAACTTGGGAACTATTCAAGTGAGACCACAAGGTGAGTGTCATGATACTGATAAATGTTCTTGAATTTTATGCCGGACTGTGAATGAAGCAAGTAGTGGTTGAGGAATCTTTGAAGAAGAAATAGGCAGTAAAGTCGACGAAAAGTGGAGGGGAAGTGGGCAAAATGATATTATGAAGCTTTCTATTATCTGCAGTTTGTAGCTTGGTTAGCAAGCGCTTTCACTCCAAATTTTGGCGCAATAACTCTATTTGAAAACCTTGTTACGCAGGCTATACAGATACTAGATCGAATACAAGTTGAAGTTCAAAAAAACCTAAGTTCGCAAGCCTTACATAATCATTTGTTACATCAGTCTAATCTGTCACTTCTCTATTAAATACTGGTCAGTAACAGGATAAAAAAGAACTTTGGGATAAAACTTGCTTGAAATTTGAACGTCACATTTGCAGTCCGCGACATCGTACTCGTACTCGGATCTACATCTTTTGTTATCATCGTTGTCGTTATCATCATCATGGTCATCATCATTATTACTATCACTGACATACCCACCACCACGACACCACCTTTATTAACACGTCATAGATTATCGTCATGCCTGTATATTCCCATAATTAACAATACCTTTGACTGTCAGTTTTTGTATCTGTTTTGAAAAGGAGCATACCCTAGACATTGTATAGAAGCGCAAAACTGGCAAGGATCACAGAGTCGTTCAGGAATTTTTACATTGAGCCTCGATCCTAGTGGGAACGACACATTTGACGTTTACTGCGACGAAGAATGGACAGTTGTTCAACGGCGCAAAGATGGTTCTGAAATCTTCGATCGTGGATTTGAGGATTATACGAATGGTTTTGGAGACCTTGCAGGAGAATTCTGGCTGGGTCTTCGAAAGCTTCATCTTCTTACTCAAACCCCATCAGTTCTCTTAATCGAACTACAGCTCCTTAATGGCAATAGAGTGTTTGCTATGTACAAGCTATTCCAAGTGAGGTTAACAAGACTCCAGAATGAAAGTCGTTACCAGCTAATAGTTGGTAACTACGTTGGGACGGCAGGGGACGCTTTAGGCGACTTAAATGAAGTCTTTTTTTCAACACGTGATAGTGATAACGATGATGACGTAGTTCGTAACTGTGCAGGCACACTGGGTTCAGGGTGGTGGTTTAAGAAATGTATCTCACAATTTACAGTATCTGTAGATTTAAATGGGAACTATCCCAGTGGAATTCGCTGGCGTGTTGGGTTGACTTCTCATGCTATTACATCTGTGACCATGAAAATCAAACCTAAACAAGGTAAGATATTCAAAAGTTCTTTTTCATTTATTATTCATTACTCATAGAGTATTTACGTGACTGCGCGATGCAGTTAATATTGTGTGTTCACTTGACATAATGTGACTACGCGATGCGGTAGTTATGTCAGCCCACAATTGACCTGCTCACCACGGAGTTCTCAGTAGCTCAGTGGTTATAGCATCCCACTAGTGTACGGAAGACCGTGGGTTCAATTCCCATCTGAAACTCAGAATTTTTTTCTGTGTTCTTCTCTCCACACATATCATTTCATTTATTATTTAAAGTCTTATCGCCTAATTATTTCTAAAGTGCTGTAAACCCGGCGGGGGGGTCTGAACCAATATTTGGGTATGGGTGAACTGTTGTGGGTTTGAAACCCTGACCTTGTCTAGGAAAAAAATCCTACAATACATACCCCGTTTAGGTTGTCCGTTAGGACAACGCCCGCAATTTAACAACCCTATTTTAACCATTGTTTTGGACTGTTTTAGCTGCTCGTTT
This sequence comes from Porites lutea, assembly GCF_958299795.1. Classification (NCBI taxonomy): domain Eukaryota; kingdom Metazoa; phylum Cnidaria; class Anthozoa; order Scleractinia; family Poritidae; genus Porites; species Porites lutea. The sequence continues at coordinate 642,025 of NC_133214.1, forward strand.
CCTATTTTGAGAATTTCTCAACTTGAATCTCACGTTTGCCGTTTGCCGCAAACGTCACCCTGATCTAGGGATCTATCCTGACGAAGGGATGAAACTCAAGACGTCTTTGCTGTCCCAAATTTAGACAATTTACCTGCTCTCAACTCCGGTTATGTTAATTATACCGTACATAACAATTACTACTTCAGGATTACCAAAATACCAAAATGCAATAAGTGTAGTATACTAACTCAGTTGACAAAACATACTTTTTGGCTTTCGTTTTGTGATTCAGACTCAAACTTTTAATTTTCTGGTTTCTAAGACATATTGTGCAGCGACGAAAAGTGTTATGGCTTATCTAGTCACGTTGCAAGTTGGAACGACTCTTTGACCCAAAGTCCAAATGGATTCAGGCCAGTGAAGATTACAAATATGTACGAACAGGATGTTGTGTGTGGATTCGCTTCATCAAATCCTTGGATTGGTAAGATTGATCATTCAGGCCTTGGGAGATTGGGGATTGCTCACGAAATTCTTTAAAAGTGACCTTCAATTTCAAATCCATGTTCACCAGGACCTTTTTGATACCAGGGTTGGAGGGGGGGGGGGGGGAATTGCCTGGGTTAATTTTTGCTGGGTATCTGCCGCTAGCATCTCAGAGCCCCTACCCCATTATAGTCTATTCTGTGACCAAATATAGACCCCATCTTAGACACTTTTGGGAAACCGTAATTTTCGCCATCCCATCTTTGTTAAAAAAAAAAAACATTGTTCATTCTACTTATATTTCAAATCAATAGTTATTGGTTTGTAAGAGCCAGCTCTATAAAAGTGGCCCATCAAAGAAGAAACCAGGGACGATGAAGAGAACGGATCACGATCATCACGATTTCTTTTTACCTGCTGCCATGAAACTCTGAGCATTCTGGATTACTTAAACCTCAAACTTTAAGGTTGTTTTAAAGAAACGCGGCCCGTAATCAGACAATTAATGTTTTCCATGTTCAGTTGGGGTGATTATGGAGTATTTGTTGTGAGTTGTGAGTTGTGAGTTGTTTGTCTTTGCTTCTTAATTCTTTTTTCCCTGTAGGATTGTCGACCAGAGACGTTCATCAATCCATATGGAGTGAAATCGGAGAAGCACTTGGTCTTCCCCATTCTGAGAAGTGTTTGCGCATGAGTGCCGAAGGTTACCGCTGGAACACAACACCATGTGACTCCCAGACGTTTTTTGTTTTCGAAAAAGGTAACAACTTACGATTGGTCCCTGCCCTGGTCAGGCCGCAAATCAAGGTCTTGTAAGATCATGCTTGTTGTGTTTTAGATATCGTCTCAGGTGGGAAAATTGTGTCTTTAAGCGGTGCATCAATCATTTGGCGTTGGTCCTTTCCTTCATTCTTGTTTTCGGTAGTTAATTCAGGAGGATTTAAAAAGACCCTTACTGCTGTTCGAAAAGTGTACAAGACGTATCCCAATGGAGTACTAAGCTACCTCTATTCGTACTTTCCGTATGAATTGGTTGGCTAGTTTATAGTGTACCCACATTTCAGGGCACCCCACCTATCCCTCCCCTAAGGCAACATTAAAACTTACTTCTCACTTAGGGCAAAATTTTGGCTTAGGGGAGGGGTACGTGGGCAGTTTGCCAGAAACCTAAACTGACCCGGAGACTCTATACTTTCTCTGTAGATAATGAAATGTCCCTGCTGGACCTTAGTTTTGGTGGAGGTGGATCTTCTAACACAAGCCTGTCTTTAGTGTATGACCAAAGTAGCTATTACATTAGAATTAAAGTGGACGCCTATTCCTTCAAGCTACGTTTGAACAGAACTACGTCATTCAACGAATGGACTCATGTAACAGTGTCCCTGAACAGATCTAACAGGGTACTGACATATGGCGAAAATGGGCTAACCATATCACAGGTAAAGATCTCGTTTAGTCCGTAGACTACTAGGTAATTAAATTAGAGGATACTTTCCAGTTTTGTAAAGTGCTTAAAAACAAATCGTACCATATGAAAAGAAGCGTTTATTTCAATGGCCACGCTATAGAATTTTGTCCAAAAACTCAAGCTAGAACTATATAGCGCATATGTAGAGTTGACCATCGTCATAACTGACATTATTATTATCACCAACATCGTTTTCACTATCGTCACCACCACCACCATCATCATCATTATCATGCATTATCACTATCATCATTATCATTAATATTTACATCTTATATTACTTCAATTTATTTTTTAAGGTATTGCTGGAAACAGAAATCCCAGACTTGTCATGGAACAGTGTGGCTGTAGGAAGATCATATGATCCTGCTTTTAACATTGGATTCATGAAGTCATTTGAGATGAGGAAACTTAAAATAGCGAATTTCAACGCCCTCGAAGATGGGATTCATACGCTAATGGAAAAGGGTAAAAGCGGTGTTTTCTCCACAGTTGATGTGTCTGAGTTTCTTTACATAACGATTGCAAATTTTACGTCCACTGTTTTCTAAGGTTTACATGAAAGCGCAAAAGGGTTTCATAAGACATACAATGCTTTAACTTGTGCACTGTAGTAACTTAAAGCATTTAGTGTTGGTACTTTGTCTTTGAATCTTTTGTCTCTTGTGTATTTGTATAACAATAAAAGTTTTCAGCCTTGTAGTTTTCTGAACAAGGATTGACTAACCAAAAGTGTCCTCTTGGGCAAAAGGAATCGAGAATGAAAGGCTTTACAAGATAGCCGGGCTCCTAATTTTGCACGTAGGTTCTCCAGTTATGAATTAAGTTGGTTTCAAGATGTGTTACTTATCTTGTAGTGAAAACTACGTATTTTCAACGTGATGGATGCGCGTTTGAAAAGATCAACATCGTCAGTGCTCCTCGCTTGGGTCAAGACTGTCGGCTGGGTCCGTATCCTGTCACGTGTACCGAGGGACTCTCTTCTGTAGGTCAGTACCCCTTGCATTCACAGACAAATTCTCCCAACTGTCTCTATACATTTCCTTAAAAAATTCTTTGAGAAAAACTTGATGGAATCTTTTCGCTGATCAATTTATTAATTCTCATCCCCTTTTCTCTCGTTGAAGTATTGACATTACAAGGAGCAAATTGATTTTTGTCACTCTTGGGACTTTGAGGGTTAAGGGGGGTGCTTATTTTGTTCCTCAGAGTGCACACCTTAAGGTGACTTTGTCGTAGTTTTAAATGAAAAATCTTTTATCATTTAAGAGGGAAACTGGAACGTATCTATTATTAACCAAAATGTTAAATGTTTGTGTGTGTGGCATACTTGGCTTTTAGCGTCCTGTCGTTACTAATCTCTGTTGAAACATACAGGGGTGAGTAGGTCATTTTGTAGTGATTGTATATGTTACACTATATTCATTGAAGGCGTATACCCTACATTCAGTACAAGGGGTGTGGTGAGGGGGGGGGGGGGTGCGTATTGGAAGGGGGCGCTTATGTGAGCCTTTACTGTTTTTTTTCCCTCTTGTCACAGGGCCATTACATTCAGAAGACAGAAAACCCAGAAGCTTAAAACTGCGTGAAGACCAAACTGTAAAGAGTCCATTTATCAGTGATGTCTACGGATGCTTTACACTACGATTACGTTCAAATAATGGCTGGCTGTATGTTTTTCTCCAGTTTATGAATAAAGAAGAGGAGCTAGTGTACATTATGTATGTCGAACAAGGACAAAAGCATGACGTATATATCAGGCTGAAGAGTTTTGTTCGTGGTTCATATCAGGTAATTATTACTCCTTGTTCTTCTTTCGATTCTTCTCTTAATGGTATCCAAAATGTGACTGAAATTCAAGAGATTCGGGAAATTTGTGAAAAGCTGAACCTAAGTTAACGAGCACTTTCAGTATCTGCTCGCGTTCTCCGCTTTGCGCCTGAATGTTTTTACTTAGACTTGCTACAAGTGGACCTCTATTAATTTCTTTAAGCGAGCGTCAATGAGGTTGTGACAGAGCGAGAGGTCGGCTTGTTTCGCTTGAATGGATTTGAATCAAATTATAAATTCATGCGGGAAAAAAATACGGGTGTCTTCCTAGAACTTCGCGAGTTTCATCATGCTAAAACCCTCCGTCTATTAAAGGTTTTTAGGAAATCTAAGCTCTACTTTGCCTTTCCTGTTCATGAAGAGGCGTTGTCTTAACCCACGTTTTGCGCTAGTTTGTACGTTCTTTTGATGAGGAAAGAAAAAAAGAATGTGCAAATATCGAGTGTAGCTAAGACCCGGTTCAGACACCGCTCCACTCATGTGCCGAACCTAACTGATGAATTAAGTACGGCAAAAGAGCGGCGTCTGAATCAATTTGGTACGGCAGTTTTAGTTTGGTGCGGCAAAAGCGTTAAGTTCGACAGAGTCTGTCGAACTTTTGTCGAACTTAACTTAGGTTCGACACACGGTACGCCGTCTGAATCAGATGTCGTGCCAGCGTCGCTCCAAAGTGGAACTTATTCAGTTAGGTTCGGCACATGAAAAGTACGGCGTCTGAACCAGGCCTAAATGTCGTGGGTCTTGGGTAGTGGGTAGAGGTCGTGGGTCGTGGGTGTGGGTGTGGGTAAATGTCGTGGGTAAAAGAAGTATAGAAAAAACGATAAAGTAAGGTAATTGAAAAAAAATAAATGGAAAAAAGTTGTAAAATATTTTTGAAACGAAAACCTCCGACTCCTTGATTGCCTTTTTCACGGCTTCTTCTTCGTCCTGTTCCTGATATCTCCTTAGCCACGTGGGACTAGGGTCCCCTTTCACAACATAACTGAAATTTCTCTTTTTCCCTTTCATCATTAGATACGTCTTGAAGCAAAGTATAATCAGATCGTAATTTTTGAGGATAGTATGAGGCTCACTGTTGGAGAGTGCGAGTCAAAGGCTCCATTAGGAGAAGGTATGTAGACAAATTTTCTTCTTTTTACTGCCCTTTAACCCATTCGCCCCTGAACCGCCCGTAACCGCCCGTGCGGATCCAGGTCCTTTCTACCCATTGTGACGTCATCAGTTTTAACGGTCAAGGACAACTTTCTTCGCTAACTTGTGCAGAGTGAAGAGATCTTTCAAACTATACCAGAATGAGCACAATCCAGTCAAGGACACCGGAGAAACAAGCAAAAAACCACGTGACATTGACCTGAAAATCTCCATGAAAATCTTGTTCCATTACCCACCTACCTTTCCTTTCACCTAATCCTAAGATCCTAAAAGCTTTCCTAAAAACTCTTCCCACCAAAATGAAGCCTACTAAATGCCCAGCAAGAGAAAAAAAATGAGGCAAGAAAAGCGGCAAAAGAAGGGAGGAGAGAAAGCGAAAAGTAAAAGTCAAGACTGCTGTGTCACTTTTAAACCCAAAAACTATCTCGAAATTTTGCTTTCTGCGCATACCCGAACTTCTCAAGCTGATATTTTGCATCTGGATCAGAAGGCCGCGAAGTGTTCGACCTGTAAACCAGTTTGTGGTAAGTTTTAGCTCTTTACTGCACGACAGTGACCAGAAAACCACTCGACTAGCTTCAAAACGCGCTTTTCGGCAAAATCTCCAGGAGCGAATGGGTTAAGCAAAGTACCAAGCTTTTTGAAAAAAATCCACTCTTCAGCATAAAACAACCAAATCTGTCTATTTCATGTAAAATCAGGTGAAAAAGTTGGTAAAAGGCCATTTTTAGGTTTTTTGATTAAAATACTTCTCATATTTCAATTTAATTTGGTGCTTAATAGACACATCAGGCAAAATATCTGATTCTCGCATTTTTACCAAAGATAGGCTACCTTAAGTGATTTTTAAGCCGATATCTCGTATTAAAACATAGAACACATTTGCCATGGACAATTAGTGGAGTATGGCGCTCTATAAATTTATTTTAAATTTAATTTTAATTTAGTGTACAAAATGGCTATTTAAAATGACTTTTCTAAACAAATTTGAGTGGACGTGGCACAACTTCTTGGTATGGTTGTAGTTTCCGAGGAAATTCTGCCCTCTTATTGGTTACGTTCCGAACCTTCCCACCTGACTACTACAGAACTATATCTCATTTCTTCCTGTTGACAAAGCCGCCACATCTAGGGCAGTACAGAGCTTCAAAACATATTACAGTATAAGTCTTTTTGTTTCTCAATAGCAAGTAAAAGCCTTTGTTATACTAGAAATACGTGTATGTCGTGTATCGCAGAACCTCGTAAAGCTTGGGGAAGGTGGCCCGTATAATGTTAGGGATGAGCTAGAGGAATGAATTGAATTGTGTAACTGTGGAGGGGCGTTGAACACTAGCCCTGAAATCGGACGATGAGTGTCTTTTTGATGGCTGGAGTGAATAGCAAGTAAAAACATTAAGGTAATATTATGTCTGTGCATTATTCTGTAGGATTTCAGAACTCCTTTATCCAGGGCGACCATCATGTCACCGACCACCTTTATAAAATCCTTTTGGGGGAAGGCCATCATTGGATTCCTTGTTACAGCGCAAGAAAAGACGGCTGGGAACCTGAAGTGTTTCACAACAAGTGTGATCACAAACCTTATACATTGTTCTTGGCCAAAGCCAACTCATGGTGGATATTTGGTGGCTATAGTAACAAGCCTTGGAATGCCTGTGAGATGATGAGTCGATTAGTTCACCATTTTTAACTGCAAAAATCGATATAGCTTTTTACAAAACCTAAGTGATTTCTCGCGCGCTAATTGCTTGAGAACTATGGTAAATAAGAGAAGAGTACAGAGCATTGAAGTGACATTTTCTATCCCGTGCGATATCGTAAAACTTCCGCTTATAAGCCTTGTATACAACTTCGTAAAGGTTTTATGAGGGCTTATAAACGGGGCCCTTATATCCGGGAAAGCTTATAACCAAATGTATTTTTTGTTTACAAGTAGATGGGCCTATAACTGAGGGGTTGGGGGCTTATAAAGGGAGGATCTTATATCCGAGGGAGCTTATAACTGGGGGATCATAATTGAAGCTAAAGGGGGGCTTACATCTGGGGGGCTTATAATCGGATGTATCTTTTGTTTACAGATAGATGAGCTTATAACTGGGGGTGGGGGATTATTAGCAAAGGATCTTATATCCGAGGGGGCTTATAACTAGGGGCTCATAATTAGAGCAAAAGGGGGCTTACATCCGGTAGGCTTGTAATCGGATGTATCTTTTGTTTACAGGTAGATGGGTGTATAACAGGGGAGGCTTATAAAGAGAGGAATTTAAAGCGGGAACTTTACTGTATATTTTATTTTTTTCTTATTTTTAGTTGTTAACGGTTCAAGCAAATGTCTTTCCTGTTTTCTCTTCTCATTGGTCAATTACAATGGAGCATATTCCCCATTCAAGAATGCTAGAAGAACTAATAAGAGGGCTTCCATCCTAAATGACATGAGTCATGGACCATCGATTCCCCCAGACCTTCTTCTGACTGGTAAAAATGGAACTAGCGCTCTTGGTCAAATATTTTTGTCTGGGAGCGATGACTGGCGGCGAGGAAGACCACAAGAGGTATTATTAGCGGGAAGTTCAGAATTCACGTTGTCGGAGCTTGAAGTCTACTATGGTAAGCTTTTACATGGGTTTCGGAAACAGTTAATGTATATTATTTTAATCTTTTTTCCCTTATCTTTTTTCTGTCTTGACTTTGCTTTACCTTTCGTTTACTTCGTTCAATTTAGATATCAAGTTTGATAGAACTGAATATTAGCTTACTCATCTAAAAATTGAGAGATAATATCAAAATTAATTTAAATATGGGTAAGTGGTGTGCCAAACACAATGGCGGATCCCGACCTTTAGATGAAGGGGAGAGGACTAGTCTCAAAAAAAATTCTTTCGGCCCTTCAGGCCTCAGTTTGGTTAGTCCGCCACTGAAATAGGTTTTCACTCGTCAACGAAATTTCGTTCCAAAATTTCGGAAGAATGATCCCCCTTTTTCCTTCTTCACCGAGGGCAGGGAAAGGGTGCACACGAGACAAAGGCCCAAACGGTCGGAGCTTATCCCAGTTTCCTTAGCATGAAGCATGCATAGGAGTATTGCTACTCCCCCGCGGACGGGAGGTTAGTCCATCGCAGGGTTACACCCCCCCCCCCCCCCCCAAGCAGTATGTCGCCGGTTCCATTTATACCCCTGGTTGAAGAGAGAAGTTGAAGAGAGTTATTCGACGGGCGAGGCTTGGACTCCGGACCTCCAGATCCCGAGTTAGAGTCTCACACGTATGCGCATTGATGTGAATGCATCAGTTGCTTTTCGTAGACTGGAAAATAACCTTTTTTTTCTCTTGACAGGTTATGATGTGTTTTCCAGAGTGAAGACTTGCTTTGCAGGCAATGTGGTGATGCACGTGGGAGATAACATGTCGTGTCTGCTCGGTGGTTCAAAAGATATTGAACACATTTATCTTGAAATTGGTTGTGATACTGCTCACAAAGCTACTTTCCAGATAAATTTCAACGATCGGGCAGAGTCAGTAAGGTAATTAAATCAACCAATCACAGTTGACAATAGATCCATTAAAACAATTTCATCAAGCGCGGGAACACGCTGGCTACAGTTACGAATAAATGCTTGGTTGTGATTGGTTGAGACAGTGAAGTTATTCATTGACGAGATAATTGTTAGTCCATCACAAAGTCCAGAAATTGGTGCTTGGTTAGGTTCCTTTACGAAATCAAGATTAGAAATTTCAAAATCTTTCACAAACGATCACAAAATCGAAACATGCATTTTGCTACAAAAAAAATCTTTTACGATATGCTTTTCAACTAGAAGATTTACAGACGAAAAGGTTTTTGGATTTTGTATTGGTTTAGATGATCCGTAAAATCTGGATTTTCCAGTAAAGCGAACTCTTAATTGAAAATTGCTAGAACTAATAAGGTTGCCTGACCGTAATGGCTGACGTATCAAAAGTAGAGCGCTAAGGTGAGAATTAAGGCTCCTTCAAAGCTAAGATAAATCTAAAGAACCAATATGTGTAATAAAAAAATTTAGCTGCTGGTTCTTAAAACGAACGTCTTTCCTAATAGAACGATTTTCGTATGACCTTGAAAAATGGTTTCGGTAAGTGTTCGTTATTTGTTTTATTAGCCAATCGATGAAAAGATCAAAACATGGACTCGTCGTTTTCCCGCAAAAGAGAACCCTAATACGGAGAAGGCATTGTTCGATTAGCCAATCGTGTCGCAGTATGACGTCAAAGCGATTTCTAGAAAGTTTTTCCAGCATGAAGTTTTTTCAGCCGAGCTTTCGCTTAACCAACCAAAAGCGACGCGCGTTTGTATCCGTTCGACAAACCAATCAAATCGCTCTATTTCCCTTCGTTTGTTGTTTCTGTTTTGTTCGCAAGTTTTCATTTCAAGGTCATACGAAAATCGCTCTAAACAAGCTCCTGGATATTTCAGTCAAATGAAAAAGCCTCAATAAAGAGAGTAACTGTACTTTAATTTACACGATTGACCTCACGTTTTATTTGATTTTCGTAGTTGTAAAAGGTGATGGCAGAGCCACCGCTAGTAAGCAAATCCCTATGAGTGAGGGGACACACCCCGTCAGATTAGCGATCATTTAACGCAAAGTGAAATGCTTTATGTTCTTAAAGTCTGCATGTGATAACGTACTGCATCAAGGCTTAGAGTATTATTAAAGTTCGACTATTCTTGTACTCTTATGTCTGTACTGTGTTGTATTCTATATATGGTATTGCAGATTTCTCAAAGATGCTATTTGTGGGTCAGTTTTTTACTTCATAAAAGTCTATGGTGCCACAGAAATAACCCTCACCTTACTCCGACAAGTCAAAGCTAATGACACTTCAGTTCAGGCAATTGGCTGGATTGGAGAAAAAGGTAAATAACACCGTTTCTGCTTACTGGTATTCGCCATTTGCACATCTTCCATATGCACCTTGTTTGCCGCTCCAAAATTGTGCTTGAGCATTGTTTTTAATTTCTCCTGGGACAACCGCATAATGCAAAACTTTTAGAAAATGTGGAAATGGCGAATGGATGAAAGCGTTTTTCTCAAGTGTTTATTGTTATTAGTAGTATAGTAGGGAGAGATAAGGCCGTTTTGGGGCAGGAGTTTCAGAAACACTGATAACGTCATGCAAAGGCATCTCATTAAGGTGATGTTATACGAGATGATTCGCAACGACGATTTTTAGCGCAACACAGCGACGCGATGTTGGAACAATGTTGGAAGCATTCGAAGCAGTGTCGTAATAATGTTGTGACGCAGTATTGCGTTAAAGATCGTCGTTGCGAATCGTCTCGTGTAACATCACCCTTAAAGCAAGGAGCCCAAAAGTGTGACCTCTTTTAATTTATTCAAATTCTTTCGTGCAGATTTAATCCAATCAGAAGCCACTGGAAACTGTCCTTGACTAATGACTGGTTAATTTCTGCATGAAAGAATGTGGGTTAATTAATGGAGGTCACACTTTGAAGCTTTTTGTTGTAATATAGAGACCCCTTTTTGAAGAAGGATCCGTAGTGTGAAGTGGAATGCATTAACGCAGATAACGTCATTAATTTCATTAAGACAGGGAACCTTTTTATGCACGAATCTCATTAACGATGGAATAAGTTAAGGTTAATGACGTTTATCATCCACCATATTTCTGTTGTTTTTTGTCAGTCTTCCAACCCACCACCCAGCCAAGTCCTTAGGCGTTTCCTCTGTCCCGTTTTCCGCGCAAAGTTTGGCGAAGGGTAGGTGAGTCGAGGGGTAGGCGGGTAGGCGTCTCGGTGACGCAATGTTCACAGTAAAGTCCAACTTTGACCGAGCCGAGACCACCTGAGGACTAGGCTGGCCTCTACCATATTTTGTGTTTTAGACTTTTTCATTTTTTCTGAATTAGTGACGCTGTTCTTTTAAGGGTTCAAGGTATAACCGGTTGAACATTTCCTTGCCTCTGGTTCGTATTTATATACTTATTTCATTTTTTTTAAAATTCAACCGCAGATCAAATAAAACCGCTGTATCAAACCCCAAACCGGTATTGGTCCTTGGATAACTTTCGACAAACGATTACCTCTGCTAATAATGCTACAACTAACGGGAAAAGTTTCCCTCGACGTTCAAAGCGTTTAAACATTGAATCGGAAAACGTTACGTTTTTTGCTGGAGGCGCATTGAACCTTGGGAATGTCACTGATCCATGTATCACGAATCCAGTCGAAGTATCCTGCCCCGATGGATTTACAGTGTCATTTTGGCTTCGCCTGCAGGAGACAGGGTCATCGCAGGCTCATGGCTTGAAGATTCTAGGATTTGGAGAACCAAATGATAATAGACGCGGCTTCATAGTGATAGAACGTGATGGTCAAGTCGTGGTGCAAGTAACGCACGAGAGCTTTAAGACTGAAGTGTCATTTGATGTCATACATGGTGTTTGGACGCACATTGTTTTCACTTTCCGTTCACTGATCACTTTAAGAGTTTATCGCAACGGAGAGAACTTGGGCTCTAGAACAAAATCTTACGGGAACTTCGTTGATATAGTACAACCACTGTCCACTGGTCAAGCGGTTGCTGTAATTGATGAACTAATGGTTTGGTACAAAAAGTTTGATCAACAAACAGTCATGCGCATGTACGAGTATCTTACAGGTACGCTGACTGATGAAGGTCAAAACGTTTTATATTACGCACCGGTAAGGCTGAGACCGAGTGTTAGCATTGTATTTTTCCTCTCTCGAGTTTTTGAAATGACTTCCGCCAAAAGACCGGATAACTAATAATGCTGAAATGGCACTAGTACCACAAGGTCGATTCATTTTTTAAGGGTGATATGTGACATTGGAAGCTGGGAAATACATGACCCCTGTTGCCTAATAGGGAGCTTTAGTTACGACGACGGCGACAGCCGCGAATGAGAATGGTAAAAAGCAATAGGTATAGGTGGTTTTCACGTTACGTCATCGCCGCCATGCTGGTGGACGGTAAACAAAAGATCGCTCATTAGCTCGCTTTGTTTGTCCACCAGCATTTGCTCATTTCACCATTGTTATTTGTGTCTTCCGAGGATGCATGAAAACCACCTATAGATTAGCAAAACAACAACTTTGCACGTGCATCAGGCTTTTTTGAACATTTCTCAGAGCCGTTACTGTACGACTGCGACCTGAAATGCCTAATTTTCGTAGAGGACGTGAAAACGAGACAACGACTTTCTTTTTCTTTTCCTGAGCTTCGATACAATCTTTAAGAATTCAACTCCAGAAAAAATTTGCCACCATTTGACGAACTGAACGAGATGGAATAAGCGCGATAAAGATTTTAAGTGGCCATCACCGTCGTTGTTGATTAAGCTTCCTAATATTCTCTATATGAAATCTACAATAAAATCATCACCTAGAACCCGCCACACACGAAACATCTTTACCTGAATGGCAGCACCAAAGTACTGAATGCACGTTTGAGAGGCTCTTTCTGCAAAGTAAGCGGCAATGATATTCCCTAAATTAGACGATTTTATTTCTCAAGGCAAACCAGAGATGCTGTGGATTACAGTGGAACTGAAGTTTCCAAACAAAGTCTGGGCTGAGTTTTTAAGTGAGGAACAACGCGAAGTTAGAAGAATTGAAAAGAAAGTAAGAAATAACAGTGTCTTGTGGTCTGTATTCCATCTCATCACACTTTAAATGATGAAACATTTTAGCAATAGCTTTGAAAAAAAAAAAATTGTTTAAATCGTCATGTAAGGGGTTAGCGAAACTTTTAATAACAGTTAAAATAGGCCCTGCCTTATACATGGGCTGTAATCAAGGCTTCCTTGAATAGCCGGCCTTGTAAGATCAAGAGGTCTTTGTTTAAAACAAAACGTCTTTATGGCACAAGAAGCAGATGAGACACTTTACAAATTAACTTGATTGCAGCAATTTCAGGTTGTGCGTTTTCGCTCCTTTTTATTTGTGACAGTGTTGGTAAAACCGTTAATTTCTTTTTCCATTTATTTCAGCTGAACCAATTTTTTGAAGTCGACAGCAACTATGCCTCTTGTTTCGTCTTTTCATTTCGGTCAGTATCATCAACGTTTAACCGTACTCATAATCAGTCACTTTTACAAGCATGACTGCGGAGGTGCTGAACCCAAGTTGAACCCAAGTGACCGCACTGAAGAACGCAGCCGCTCTACCACTCAACGTTTTTACGTCCATTTATTTGGTCCTTTCTTAACATCAATCGTAAAAATCCGTATAATTCATGGATGAGCTAGTGTAGACGGGACGTACACTGCTATGACCTACCTGCCTGAAAGAAATTTGTTTTTCATGTACGTTATGACTTAATTCAGGAAAGACGTATTAGGTTAAGCCTTAAGTTTCTAACTCCTAAGTGTGGCCCTAGACAAATTTCGATCAAACTAAATGTCATTCTATATTAATAGTACCAAGCCCAAAATTCTACCAGGGAGGATTCATATGAATGGTCACACCATAGGATTTCCAAAGAATCAAAAGTTATAGCCGCCTTGTGCAACATAATAAACAGTACCACAGGAAAGTACTGCTTAGTAGCTTTCATTTGAATGGTCACACCATAGGATTTCAACCACAGATTTAAAAGTTAGAATCACAAATAATCTCGTCATTTCTTGGTCTAGGAAGGAAGGGTTAAGCTACCCTTACGACCTGAAGTGTTTGTTTCTTTTCCAGTGCCGGGAGCGTTATCACCAACGTTAATATGTCATTCTACTCCTTGGGAGTTGACCAGGCCATCAAAATCCATGAGACATTAACTGGAAATGCGTCCGTGATATTTGAAGAAGAGGCCAACATCTCTTCCTATTGGTCATCAGATGGTAACGGCCTTTCATTCTTACTTCCTTCTATTTCACTTCACACGTGAAACCCCCGTTGATAATATATTCCCCAATGAACAATTTAGGGGAACGGTTTGCAAAAAATTGATGGGTATCGAGTTCTCAAGAACATATTAGCCTTATAGACGTCTAACGCTATTTACGTATGAGCTATTGCATCCAGGCAAGGCATGATCTTGTACCTATGAACCCGAATTTTGAAGTGTTGGTTGATTGGCATGATTTCGCCTCTATGCCTTTCCACCCTGAGGGTTCCAAAAACCATCAAAGTTCCCCCACTACGGGTTTTTCAGAATATTGGTAAAGCTATTAAATCAGTTGATTCGTGAGTGGTAAAACGTGCACCATCCCTGTACAACTCGTTTTGCAGGAATGTTGCACGTTCTTGTTGCTTGTTTGCCGCACCTTTAGATTTTATTGCTTTCAATACTTATGGACGTACATAACAAGGGGGAGGGGAGCCAGAAGGCGTAAAGTGACGTGAAACGGTAGTCTTTTCAGAAGGCCCAAAGGAGAATAGCGCATATTAATAGCATAGTCTGGAACAGATTCGACACCCTCGTATTCCCTTTGTTTTCAGTGCCACTGTACAGCCCATCTAATGTCACGGCGACCCCATGTAATTCTTTGACTCCGTGTCTCCTGGTGTCGTGGGATAGTTTACCTGACTCAACCTTATACGATATTAGCGGTGTATTCCAGTATTACAAAGTTCGCTACCGTACAGTTACCGCCCCATTTGTGGAGTTGATAGTCCCGAACAATGATACAAAACAGGACAAACAAGAAGTGCTGTTAACAAATCTTCTTGCGTACACTGAATACACTATCCAAGTTTTTATGGTCACACTATTTGCTCATGGATTACCCAGTGATGTTGTTGTTGTCTCTACTCGAGCAAGTGGTGAGTGCCTTTTAACACGTGCATGAATAATATGTGACGAAAACCCTAACGAAATCCCTGCTGTTTTATCAGTTTGGATATATTTTCATAATCACTACAAACGTCTTTTCCTTGTTGTTTCCCCATAGCTATTCTTCAAGAGTATGATTGTTTGAACATATAACTTGTAAGTAGTATAATAGGGATGAACCACACCTACTTTTTGCAGGTAAAAATTTACCTTATCGAAGCTAAATCATTCCCCAGTAAACGGGGGCACCCAACGAGAATATAGTTCAAAACCACTTTAACATAGCATTGTTAAACGTATTTCAGTATTAAAACGGTATATATAGGCATATTTTTACCCCCTAAAAATTTTTCATCTGTTCGGATTTCCTAGCTGAAAGTCTAGTGATCCGAAAATTATAGGGATCAAAACTTACCTCTACGAAAACTTCAGCCAGAAAAAAGGCTCCCGAAAATTCTAGGTGACCTTTTTAGGGCAAAAATGGGCAATTATACCATTTTGTAGATGTCCGAAAATCCTAGGAGAGGCAGACAAGCAAGAAATTTTGGAAAAAATGTTCCGAAAATTCTAGATCTCAAATCGTCTTCCGGACAGATATTTTCCGAAAATTGTCGTTGGGTGCCCCTGAGTAAATTCATGTGATTCTAGAAAACGATCGAAATATTCCAGCTATTCTATCTACGGGTACCAAGCAAATTCTTGGGCAAAGCATAAATATAAATAGTGTAAATAATTATATTTATACTACTACATGAGAAATTTCTGCAATCTGATTGGCTTAGAGCAGTGGTATTTCAGCTTAATTTGAAATACCTACATGTGAAAATTACAAATCTTCTATGGGTAGTAGTATAAACAAATAATAGCATGATTTGTACGTGATATTTGGCATAAATACCACTCATGATATTTCAAAATTGTCTCAAATTTCACTCGCCTAACGGCTCGTGAAATTACGTATAACAATTTCGAAATATAACTCGTGGTATTTATGCCAAATATCACTACAAATCATGCTATTACCTATACAAATATAACGGGAAATTTTTGGCATCTCATATTTCCTCTTTCATTCATCTTCATCTACATGGCTTTCAGAGAAGGGTGTGGCAGGCTTATCGCGCTTCCTGAAAAAACGTTCTAACTTAATTTCAGTGCCAGGTGCCCCGCCGATGAATCTAGCGGCGGTAGACGCAAATTCAAGCTGTATCGAAATCACGTGGAGTCCAATTCCTGACAGTTTAATTAACGCACCCTCACTTTTGGGTTACGAGATATTGTGGAAGAAATACAACGATTCTTCTTTCAATTCAACAATGACAAATCAAACCAGAGCTTGGTTGACTGGATTACAGCCGTTTACAGACTATAACGTTTTGGTCAAAGCTGTAAATAGCGTTGGTAGCGGTCCTGGTAGTACTGTTCTGACACGTAAGACCACTGAAGAAGGTAAGCTATACTTTCACCGTGGGGAAATGATGTTGGGAGATATGTCCAGAAGTGCAGTCATACTCCTTATGATAGCCATCATAAAGTGTTCCCGCGGCCCTAATCTTTACCTAAACGTAAGCAATGCTATCAAACATGATTAATAATTGTCTTATATGAAGTACCCAAGGTCCGCGTTGTGTGCATGTCTGGATATAAGTGAATGTTTCATTGGGCAAAGTAGTAGAGCTTACGTGAATAGCCTTTGCAGACAAGCTACAGTCACACCCTACCATGTAAGTGAATGTCGGTTGTTTCGCCTACAAGTTGTTTCGCCCACACTGAGGTCGATTCGCCTACATATTAAATTAATTGCTTCATAGACGATTTATACATTTTTATATTCGTCGCTAAAAAAAATTACGAAATGCGGCCGGATTTGAGATGGATTTTGTTTTTGTTCGCCATTTCCTCAGCCGATTAACTCGCGTGAACGAATCCACGATCACGTTAGTGTGCACACATTGTTGCGCGAATTACTTTGAATATATATTAAACTTGTGGGTTTTGAAGAAATAAGTGGAGCGATATTATTACTCGCAGAAAAAAAAACACGCCTTTTATTAACGTCAATATTATTTTCAAAACCTATGGATAATTCACAAAGGAAAGCCAAATAGATCACGCTTGATCAGTGTTTTTAAATCAGATTAAACACATGTAAATCTTACCCCTACACAGTTTTCGTATCAAAACTTCTCCAACGTCCAGGGGTAGCGTGCGAATAAACACCAGTACGTAATCTTTCTTTCTTCACACCATGTAAATTGAGATCAATTCAGGTTTGAGGGAAACTGCCCACCTACCCCTCCCCTAAACGAACATTAACACTTACTTCTCACTTAGGAAAAATGTTGGCTTATGGGAGGAGTCTCACGGTGGGCAGTTCCCCAGGAATTTAAATTGATCCGTAAATTGTACGTGAAAAGCGTCAAAAAAATTATTGTATTTCAGCTTTGAAGGATGCTCCGCAGAATGTCTCGGGATACAACAAAAGCTCTACAAGCATTCATGTGATATGGCTACCCATTCCACACCAACCAAACATACTCTATTACAAAATCAACGTTACTCATCTGGGTTCAAGTGCTGTTTCTTTCGTAATCACGATCACTGGGCTTGAGCTTGATATCCAAGGACTGCAAAAATACACCGATTATCAGATCAGCGTCTGTGGTGTAAATACAGTCGGAGACGGACCCTATAGTGTTCCAGTGATAATTTCAACTGATATGGATGGTATGTATTGTGCCTGGATAAAGTTTTTAAATACAGAAATTGAACCATTTGTGTTTTGGTATAATTCCAAGAAAAAATTTCAGGTGTTGACTTTACTCATTGGGAAAAATTCACGACAAAACGTGCATTTTTCTTGTGCAAATTGACTTGGATTTTAGTATGTTTACCGTTAAAAAAACTCTTTATGAGATCGTACCCTTAAGCTCGCTGTCAATTTGGCTCGTCATTAAAACAGTTTCCACTAAATAGTTGGTTTCAAACCGGTGGTGCTTTCGAAATCAATGTCCAGCTGATTTCTGTTTTCGTTTTTTGTACAATTCAGCGCCTTTAATTACTGTTGCATTGTTTAACCCGATCCCGCGAAAGCTCGTTCCCGGGATTCTCTCCTATTTGTCCTCCGGAGCACGGACGAGAAGAGGAGAGTCCTGGGTATGAGGTTGAATCCTGTACAGCTCAACGATTGTGTGTTTTGTTTTTCAAGTTCCCAGTGCAGCACCGACTGAACTCATGGTGACTAGAATCAACTCCTCGAATAACATCAGGCTAAACTGGACTTCGATTCCTTCCGAGTATATAAACGCTCCTGTGTTGCTTGGTTACATTGTTGAATACCAAGAAGTAGGGGCTTTGGCTCTTCAAACGAACAAGACGAATGACACGTGGCTTGAGCTGATATTACCAGAAAATGACACTCAATACTTGTTTACTGTCAGTGGCTATAACGAGAGGGGAAAGGGCCCAAACGTTTCATTGGCTTATTGGCTGTTATCAGTGGATACCCCTACCATTTGGAGTGACAGTGTGCTTCCTACCAGAGGCATTGCAAGTTCTGTTAATATTTCACCTTCCCGCAGCAGCTCTGTCGCCTCTTCAGTCACATCATGTACGATGATAGCTTGTACAGTGCAATGTTAAAATTGTGTTTTTGTGAGTGCAATTTTTCACCTCGCTCAAAAACGTTAATTTCGTCGATTTGGTGATTGACTAATAATTTGCTCATTGAATGATTATTTGTTTTGTTTTTTGCTCCTGTTTCTTTCGCGAATTAAAATATTCATTTCGTATGCTTGTTTTTTATTCCGATTGATTATGATTGATTAATACATTTAACCTTTAATCCATTGACTGATTTACTAAACGACTTAGTGAGTTATTGATTGGTTTTCAGCTGTCAGGGACAACAATGACACCACCATCACTAGCAACACTACTGCCAACACCACCACCAGCAACACCGTTACCACAACCACAATTAACACCACTGCCACCACTAGCAACACCGTTGCCACCGCCACCAGCAACACTGCTACCACCGTCACCATCAACCCCACCATCAGCAACACCAGTAACACCGCTGCCACCGCCATCGGCAACACCGCTGCCACTATCACGAACAGCAACATCACCCCCTCCGTTACCATCAACAACTCAATAACGTCAGACGATGCAGATGTAACAGGATTAAATCAAACTATCAAAAGCAGTAAGTGTACCACTTTCACGGTTTTTTTTAGCTAGATGTAAACTTACAATCTTTTCCTTTTTTTAACCGCCGCCCGGTTAGCTCAATGGGATAAGCGCCGGTCGGCTGAGCGGGAGGTGGCGGGTTCAAACCCCGGCCGGACCAACACTCAGGATCTTTAAATAACTGAGGAGAAAGTGCTGCCTTTGTAATAGCATCTGCAAACGGTTAGACTTTCTGGTCTTATCGGACAAGGACGATAAACCGTAGGCCCCGTCTCAAAAGCCCTTGCATATGTAACAAATCTGTGGGACGTTAAAGAACTCACGCACCAGTTTGTAAAGAGTAGGGCACGTAGTGCCCCGTGTAGTCGTCTATCTCACTTTCACACTCATGTATGGGGGCTTCATTACTCGTTCCTTCATTACTTGTAAACTGCGCCTTCAGCAGTCGGGCAAAGTCCCCCAAACAGTGTTGTAAATCATCCCTGAAAAGCCCTGAGGGGAGTGGATAATAAGATATTTACAATTTACAATTTACTGCTGTTATGATGATACAGTATAAAAAACTACAATACTTTGCGCTTTTTTTGCAGCGTTTAACACAAGTGCAAATATTATCACCAGTACGCCTACACTTCAGTCCACCACGACATTGGTTTTAAAAAAGGGTAAGTTGCGCTCAACAGCTTTAAACAACTTACGAAAACAAGGAACAGGCGCAACATGAAGGAAATTTGGAAGTTTGGATAACCACTAATATTCCTAGGAGTTTTTGCGATAATCGATGCGATAGTGAAGCGATGCCTCATCAATCACCATTTTTCACTATCCGTGGAAGAATTGGTTAATGGGGATTAGAGATGTGAGTGGCTGTACTTCATTGACTCCTTCACTGTTGATTCATTTCTTTTACAGCACCTGCAGGGTCACCGAGGAACGTTCATGTAAACAATTACACAAGTCCGTATTCCTTACTGGTCACGTGGCAGGAAATTCATCCCGCCGCCCAAAATGGGGTTATTCTGGGTTACAGAGTATTGTACACTCTCGTGTTAGTGTCTCGTCAGACGGAAATTACCACTGATATAGAAGAAATAACAGTTCAAGCTGCGACTAAAAATGTCTTACTGACTGGTTTAAGCAGCTTCTCCTTGTACAAGGTTGAAGTACTGGGTTTCAATGACGTTGGAGATGGACCACTCAGTCGTCCTGTGTTTGCAGGTGGGTTGAGATGGTCCATTTTAGACAGGTTTGCTTGTGCATCCCTACTCAAGGAACCTTTGTTTTAGGCCCTAAAACGACCACCGATTGTAGTCTTCAAACAACCAGCCATCGAGGATACAAAATTGGAAAACGTAAACCCATGTGTCATCTTTTCATTACATTTTCTGTAAAATTGTACTTCTCCAACGTGCTGCTCTATAGACTAGCGCTTTACCAGCTTGAAAACCTTTTCTTTTTTGTTGATAAGTAGAAAGTGCGGTCGAATCGCGTAAGTTTACGCATTTCTATTTTAGAGTCCACCTCACCAAAAGAGAGAATCGACCGGTACGCGCCATACTACTAACAATCCAAAATATAGGAAGACGAGTTTTTTCGTGCTTTGCTACTCCTTGTACATGTCATCTTTACTTGTTTGTGTACTCAATGTTTGTTTAGTATTCCTCAGGAACTTTCAACAGTCTTAAAACAGAAGCTTTTATACTCAATCTCTTACCTAGCATCCTCGGGCTCTTTCGAGTTTCCGCTATGCAAAGAGCCCATGGACTCTGGATACTAGATCAGTTTTTTTTAATGAAGTGAGTTTTAGATCAATTAAGGTTTCTGGGAAACTGCCCACCTACCCCTCCCCTAACCCAACATTTTGCCCCAAGTGAGACGCAAATGTTAACGTTGAGTTAGGGGAGGGGTAGGTGAGCAGTTTACCAGAAACCTTAATTAATCCTGAGTTTTTTATGTCATCCCTAAGAAACCTGTAGGTGTCCGCCCACATTCAGTACAAACTGGTGGCACAATCCTCCTTATATGGACGCCAATGATCAATCAAAAGGTATTTTTCCATTCATCATACAAAACATGGTGCCTTCATGCTGTCAGCGTTGCCAAGCACATGGAATAACTACTGTCAACATTATGGAAAGTAACACGGATAATCCCCGCAAAAAGCAAGATCATATTGCAGTACG
This sequence comes from Porites lutea, assembly GCF_958299795.1. Lineage (NCBI taxonomy): Eukaryota > Metazoa > Cnidaria > Anthozoa > Scleractinia > Poritidae > Porites > Porites lutea. Next base: position 663,109 of record NC_133214.1, read on the forward strand.
AAGTTCTGTGGAAGAGAGTGACTTCAGTTTTCCACTGTTTGGGTATGAAGGACAGCGGCAGTTTATGGGGGAGTATGGGTTTCTAGCTGTTGTTAAGTCTCCCGCTGTTGTTTTTATTGTTCCCAAAGAGGATACAAGTAAAGTGTCGTTAAGACTTTTATCTTCTGTGTTCAGCTGTTGGCCAGTACTACTCCTCAACTTTTCTATTGTTTTGCTGTCTGGGATAATTATTTGGAATTTGGTAAGTATGTGTGGATCAGTAAGATACTGGAAACCTACCGACCCCTTTCCTCGTAACGTAACATTTTGCCTCAAGCGAGACGTTAGTGTTTATGTTGGGTTAAGGATTAGGGGAAGGGTCGGCCGGCAGTTTCCTTTATGCCTTTATGACCTGTGTGCTTGTGTGCGAAGTACCACCTTCTTTGAAGACCTCTACACAAGGGTTTTTAGCTGTTAGATAACTAAAAAAATAGTCAACAACTTTTTTACAAAGTCTCATAACGGACACTCTCGTAAGGGGACAGCTTTACTTACGGCCGCCTTCACAAAATGCCGTTTTTCTCAACTCTCGTACAAACTCTGTATTTTTACATTTCCGTAAAAGGCCAACTCCAGTTACATCTTTTTCGCGTCCCGAGAGTGTCTGCTCACGAGAGCTTCCACTGTACGTGCAAAAATTAAAACATAAAAATTTTGACATTTAAGCTGTTTAAACTTAACTTAAGATGTTCGCGATTACAGATGATTGAATGAAATTGGAGTGCAACTTAAGCTTAGAAATTCTTGCATCTTTAAAACTTTGTTTTATTTTGACTTCCCCGTGGACAAAATTCTTCCTGCGGTTACAGAAGATTTAGTAGATTCTCCCATTTAAGTGTAAAGGGAGGATCTTTCTCTTTTGGGGAGCGACGGTGGCGTAGTGGTGAGAGCACTCGCCTCCCACCAATGTCAGTGGCCCGGCTTCAAATCCCGGCATCGATGCCATATGTGGGTTGAGTTTGTTGTTGGTTCTTTCCTTTGCTCCAAGAGGTTTTTCTCCGGGTATTCCGGTTTTCTTCTCTCCTCACAAACCAACATGCCTCAATTCCAATTCGACCAGGAATCAGGTAGACGAAGAACCACTGTGGATGTGCTACCTCCAAATCGTTATTTAATCAATCCGTGCATACTCAATCACAATCCTTGCTATTTAAGTAACGTTAATGAAGATAGTCTTCAGTTTATTATTACTGAAACATTTCGTCAATAATGTTTTGTTTAGGATTCTTCAAAGAATGATCAGGAATTTTCAAAATCCTTCCTAAGAGGAGCATGGGAAGGCATGTGGTGGGCATTCATTACCATGACAACCGTTGGGTAAGTAAAGTATTCGCCTCTGATCCACTGGCAGTGTGCACTCGACCCCAGGCCAGTTCGCGCTATCCGCGTAAACGAAAGAGGCTTGGAACTGAGCGCGAATTCTCATGACAACCTTGATAGGTGATGTCTCGTCCCAAATCGCCGAGGACTACTGGGGACGAGGTTCCTTCGGCAATTATCTCCGTTCTAGCCCGTACCGGTGACTTTTCATCCATATACTTAAATGTCGCAGTTAAGCGTTTGCTGAACCAATGACGTGTCCTTGGCGAACTTAATTAAACATGCAGTATTTATTAGCTAGTATGCCTCGCCGCCTAAAATATTTCCGTCGTCAGTTGGTAGTAAATATACTGCTGAATTCGAGAGTGAACTGTCCACGCTTGTCAGCGGTACTTTCCGCTAGTAAAGTCATTGGCGAACGTTTTCATTTGTCGAAATAGTAGTGAGTTTACGCAACAGGGCGGAAGAGGAAAGAAGACGGCAAACCTTGTGTGACGAGCGTGACAATAATTTTGTTTGAAAAAACTTTCTGCCAAACTTCGCCCTCCTTTAAACAGATCTCTATGTAAAAAAACAGAAACAATAATGTTAAATGAAGATCGCGACAAAACACGCAAGTAACAGCCATGTCACACACAAGCGTTTTGCCGTCTTCTTCTTTCTGCCGTCCTGTGGCGTAAACTCACTCACTCCCAACCTGCAGTGTAATGGCTATGTCGCAGGTTGGTGGTTGGTAGGCGGCATAATATTAGCAAATGGAAACCACTGATTAATTGCTTAGCGCAGTTCTCATCCTAGCTGTGTTTCATCTTTTACAGGTACGGAGATAAGGCGCCCAAGTCAAAAATGGGACGAATTTTCTCTGTAATGGCCACGTTAATTGGCCTGGTTTCTATTGCCGTGTTGCTAGGCAACCTTACAACATCCTTGACAACAGATATTGTTTTCAGTGACATCAAGCTCTATGGATCCAAGGTGATAACCATAAAATTCGTTTTTTTTTTCGAAATTGGAAAAAATGATATGTCGCCAAGTGTGAAACTTTTGTGTGGAACCTTTTTGTAAGATATAGCAGTGGAGTAAAATCGATCAATTTAGGTTTCTGGGAAACTGCTCACCTACCCCTCCCGTAAGTCAACATTAACACTTACTTCTCACTCAGAGCAAAATGTTGGGTCAAGGGAGGGGTAGGTGGGCAGTTTCCCCGAAACCTAAATTGATCCGAGTAAATCTATCTTCAACATACCGCGGCGGTACTAGCTCAGTCGGTAGAGCGCTTGACAACAGAGCGGAAGGTTGTGAGTTCGACTCCCGGGACCGGATCAATACTCTGGGTCTTAACATAACGGGTAAAAAAAGTAAGCAAATGTCCAGCCGTTTGCTGGACCCTCGCTTGGCTCGGATTAACACGTATAATGGCGGTTCTCAATTAGTACTTCCGTACTAAATACATTGACACTCAAATTAAGTGCTTCTTTCGGTGAATTTAATAAGTTATATATTAACTTCTTATCACAGGTTGCGGCTATTCACAATTCCTCCGAGTTTCGTCTTGGATTGCGCAAAAATGCAAAAATGAATCCAGGTAATAATTGCAATGAGTCTTACTGTAGTGGACCTAGATCTCTAATCAGTTAGTAATTTAATAGCACTCCGGCGGCACTCCCTATCACTTTCACACGATTCTTTAATATCTCTTCTTATGAATTCTTCTGATTATTAAATTAACGGTCAATTAGTTTCATTTATCTCGCAATGCTTTGAATTAAGAACCAAATTAATATCAATGAATAAGAACTGTAACGTTTTGTAATGTTTTGCACGTACTAATTAGTTGAATTAGTACTTAAATTTAGACTAATAGCTTTTGCAATACTGTAATTCCTTTATGGTCATGCAAATAAAGCATTTGGTGTTGTTGTTGTTGTTGATGAAAGGGTAGGGATTTTCACAATTGGAAGTATATGAGTAAAGAGTCCCAAAAGGGCTTACGATGCACTTAATGATTGTGGAAAAGTCGAAGAAGTGTTGTGGGTTTTTTTATTTAATTACATTTTAAAGATAGTGCATAAAAAGAGACGTAAAATCGTCGACTAGGTATCTGAAGGGGGAGCTAAAAGGGTAAGGGGTTGGACCTCGGAGCGGAGTAGCTCACTGGTCTGTCAACATCTTCACCAAGGGTGGTACGGCTCGGAGGCGAAGCTTATTAGAAGTATAAAGACTCTACAAGTTCATTTTATCGGAAAGTCGAAGATGATCGAGGATTTTTGACTGTATTATTCTTGCAATGTTTTTGTGTGTGTGTGTGTTTTTTTTTACATAGTTGCATTCTTCCAACAGGCAGAGAATACAGAAATCTGGATGAAGTTTACGAAGCTCTTTTATCGCGTGAGGTTGACGGAGCGCTTATAGATGCTTTGATTGCGGGCAGTCGAGAAGACTTGTTCAACTCCAGTGGACTGAGAATTTACCAGACTTTCCAACATTCTTCAGTATATGGAATGGTGTTGGCTGGTGAAACCAAGAAATTGCAACAGTGCTTTGAGAAATTCATGAAAGAGAATTCCGCCATGATATCTGCACATGTGGCATCAAAGACTTCAGTTATTAAGGTAGAAGGGCTACTTCCACTCACTTGGGATTTAAGAAATCCGCGTGAAACTTTTTGACGGTTTTGACTGATTTCCTATGCGATCGGCAGAAACCTTAGCACACGACTGACTGAATACGAACGAGCGACAAGAAATTGTGACGTCAACAATCACATTTCTGAACACCATTTACAGACGAAACATCAAATCAACTTAGACTCTGCGACATGTATTACGTATTCTACAGACTACTATCAACGAACTCACTTTAGAAAGCTGGTTCAAACGCCAATGAATCTTTTTTAATTCTATTTTTAGCCTTCTTCCAAAAGTGCAGCTGTGGAACAAGCAATGAGCCTTTTCGATCCCAGTAATAATTTATTCCAAGATGCTCTTTGGCGTTGCCTCATATCCTTGGCCTTTTTAACAGTTTGCGGCCTAACATGGGAAATCATTAGAGCCACGCGGACTTCGCGCATGCGCCGAGGTGAGACTCTCAAGCTTATACTTAATATTAATGTGATGCTTGACTATTTCTTATTTTGTCAACAAGTTAATTGTTAAACAAGTTTCATAAAATGGTCTTGAATTCTTTTGTTCTAGTGAAATTATACTATATTCCCAGCAGAAATCGCCTATAAAATTTAAGAAAAATTTAAAGCTTTTTCTCGGCATGAGTTCTTTCGATCTTTTGAACTTAACTCAGATTCAAAACTTTAATAACTGATCACCCCCCAATTTAACATTTTTTGTCGTATTAACGCAAACGAAGCTATGTTGATTTGCATCCACAAAGACTCTGTTTTTAATTGTGTTACAGTTCATCAAGATAGGCAGCTAAATTGTTCATCGATGAAAGTACGCTCAGAAATGGAGAAAATTGTGAACGAATTTTACAAAAGCACAAAAGGAACTTTTGAGCAACTTTCTGCAAGGCACATTCAGGAAAGAAAACAATTCTTCATTCGTCGAGAAAACCAAAGAAGAAGTCACTTTTATTCCTGGAGTTGAAAATAATGAAATAAAAATAATACCCTTAATATATGGGTCTCCATAGCTCAATTGGTAGAGCACTGCAGCGTTAACGAAGAGGCCATGGAGTCGAATCCCGTTGAAGTCCCGAAATATTCTTCGGATTAATTTGCAATTGTTTAATTTACAATTAACACTGCGAGGATCATATCTTCGTTTAAAATTTGTATTTCCACCGTTCACGTCATGTTCATTACAGTTGTAACATGTCACGTAGGGCATAGCATGACATATATCTTTTATTTTAAAACGTGAAATAGTTTTACGTAATTATTGGTTTTCATTAAGTCACAACAAGTCATTAAAGGTAAGAAATTGAAACTGATTATGATTAGTATAGGTAATAGCATGATTTATAGTGATATTTGGCATAAATACCACGAGTGATATTTCGAAATAGTTGTACCTAATTTCACGAGCCGCAAGGCGAGTGAAATTTGAGACAATTTTGAAATATCACAAGTGGTATTTATGCCAAATATCACGTACAAATCATGCTATTATTTGTTTATACTACTACCCACAAAAGGTTTGTAATTTTCACATGTAGGTATTTCAAATTAAGCTGAAATACCACTGCTCTAAGCCAATTAAATTGCAGAAATTTCTCGTGTAGTAGTATAACAAGGATGGCTTGAGAGTACCCGATGTAAGCTTACTTGAAGGGTAAAAGAACAAGAAAATCATTTCTTTTGAAAAAGCACTTGATTCAGCTGTCTGGAAAGAATCAATGAAGACAACCAACAAAGAAATTAGCTCTTAAGACTGATTCCCGTACACCTTTTACGTATATAAACTCATGAATAAAGCCAACGTAACGGTAAATAGAAAGGTCTTCACTATTACTAAATAATCTCTGAACAGCGTCTGAATAAACTGAAATTTTCAACAATTGCTGTCTTCGTTATACCGTAAGTGTTTTGTTTCAAATTGTTTCAGTTTTTTATTTTATTTTGACGAGACAACATATCCATGAAACATATACTCTTTATTACCATTTAATCCGTTACATAACGAGCCACATAAAGTGTTTACAGATTGTCACAAAAGATCCTCATATAAACTTACAACAACGTTATCGAAATATCGATCGATTTTCATCTACAACTACATAACTTTGAAACATATTGGCGGTTATAATGCTGATTTAATGTCCTTTACAGTCGTTTCTCTTCTTGTGGTATCTGAAAAATAAAGAATAAATCATAGTCTTTGTCTCAAGTATGATTTTGACTAGTGAAAATGGAACTTCCATTATTAAATAACTAACAAAAGTACGCTAAATTGTTCAAATACTGAAATTTCCATTTATTCATTTTTTCCCGTTTTCTCGCACGCCACCACTTTTAATCTGGTGATGTCACTTAGCGGCACCAAAGAAATATATGAGAGGAATATGAGAGCCCATATCTATATAAAATTGATGGTACACTCAATTATCTCTCTAATCGTCAGAAAAAGAATTGGATTTAGAATGAAGTTAACGTCGTCAAGATGTAATTAAACCAGTGAATCGTACCTCAGAAGTTTATTTCCAAGACCATTACACTTTACATGTTATTGTTGGGGGCAACAAATAGCAAAGCGGTCGGCCGGATGTATGAGACAAAAAAACTCCGGTGGACAACGCTGACCACCCCGTCCGCAGTAAAAATTTGGTAGCGGATGCTCACACGGCGTCACTGAAATGAAAGGAAAACACCTCATTTCACTCAAAAAAAGAAATCGGAGGGTATTGCGCTTTTCATTCATAAAATGTTTACATGCTAGTTATTCGAACACATCTTGTTTTAATGGATAAAAACCCGATGATTCGTATTCTTTCTATTTTTTAGGGATGCTTAACCCTTTAAGCCCTAAGAGTCATCAGCATCAAATTTCTCCTTGTAATATCAATGCTTTGTAAAACAGAGTGGTCATGAGAATTACGGACATGATCAAACAAGATGAATTTGCTTGATATTTTATCAACTTATCCCCACTACTTCTGTAGGAAATGAGTAGGGGTAAGAAGTGAGAATTCAAATCTTGATCTTAGGGCTTAAAGGGTTAAAGAAATATTGAGTGCGATAATCAGTTTACAAGCATTATGTTGATAAAACATTCACTCACCACTTTGGGGCTTTGCAAGACTCTGCGAGACCTATTTCGGTAAAAACATGTGACCGTTTACGGGAATTCTACTTCTCTTTATTTTTAATTGTTATTAGTATTATTTTTGCCCGAAAACCCTGATGTAGCTAACAATAAGGGTTTTTTCTTTGACCAGGGCGGTACTCAGACGGAATAAACATGCTTTAACGTTGACTTTAATCGGCAAAACTGGTTAAACGTGGGTAAATTACAAAAACGAAATACACCCAATAAAATACTAGCTTAGGCTCGCTACGCAAAGCGTGGCCAAACCCTAAGCATGTCTGCGTGGAAGGCCTACAAAATACTCGCAAAAATGTGAAGACAAAGCAACTTTATTGCAATTACCTGCGACACTCCCGTGTAAGGTACAAGCAGACTGAAGGAAAGGCCTAAGAACGGGGATTTGAGCCCAACAAATATTGAGGCGTTCACTGCCAGATTTAATTATGGAATTTACTAAATGAAATATAGGACTAGTTTTGAGTTTTTACTTTGCATACTGCCAGGAAGACAAAGGGTTGAAATACGGCTTATTGGTTGTTTTAAAGAATATCCAACTTACGTTTGTAAGCACGATGAAGTACACCAACATCAAGGCTAAGATTTTTGCGCCCATGCTGCAAATGCCTGTGTTCTCTGAGGAAATTAAGGGCTTCGCTATTGTTTAGTGGACCGTCAAAAATTCAGTATGAATTATTTTTTCTGAGTCTCGGCGCTTGAATGTGACAACCACTCAACTTAACAGGCGAATACTGTTTAAACAGCTTCCGTTTACGTATTCAGCCCTTTAAGTAATTTGTCTGTCACATGAATTACACGTGATGGAAAACACAAATAGTTATAAACCCCATCTTCATCCAAAACTATATACAGCTGTATGTCAAGAGAAATTGATCCACCTTGATCTGAGTGCGCTCCGATAGAAAATGGGACAATTGTTGGTGAAGGTTACTTCTCATACGCCAGTACACATCATAAAAAGGTATGTTCTACTTGCAGGATAGATCTTACAAGTACCGGATCGGAAATTCCGGTAGTTTCTTGGTGTTGTGGACTGTTGCAATCACCAAAGGACGTAATTAATGCAAAAGATTGAAAAGACACTGAAAAATGCCCAGACTACAATAAAGGCGAACCAACAATAGTTTGCGCAACACCAAGAAACACCCGCAATTCCAACAATTGTCGTTCTATGCCTATGAAACATTCCATGGAAAAAGTCACTATTACTCTTTTATTTTTTATCTCTGAAAACTCTCTTTTTCTCTGGTACTCCATTTAAAAGCACTTCTTACTATCTAGGTGCATATGCTTCTACGAGATGGGTGATCTACAGTCAGCGGGCTATAAATATTTGGCAAAATTACTTCGAAGTAGAAAACTTTAGTTATTTATTAAAGACTAAATCAACTGGGAACCACATGAAACATGAAAAATGGGAGGAGCGGGCCTCCCATTTTTTTCAAGGGAGAAGTCCTGAGAAAGAGGCTGGGGTAAACAGGGTATATTATTGGCATTGCGAACGTGACGAATGTTCCTTTTTAAAAAAAGGAATGTCATTTGGTTTCTAAACTGTATTAGAAAATGAGAGGCGTATGCAAACGGGTGGAAACACTGCAAACTGATAAAAACAAACTGAATGCAATGCCAGCAATTTGTTAACTGACATTCGTCTATTACATATTCAAGGATTCCAGGTAGTCTCCGATTACTCCAACTGCCTTGTTTGTATTTCCTTGTTGGCCACCCTCAGGACAGTGACCGATGACAACCGCTGTCATAGTTGCTTGTATGCACAATGCTCCGCTTTCTTTTCTCTTGGCAAGAACGAGCTTGTCGTCTAGCACCCGCAGGAACTGATATCCAGTTCCTTCTGCATAAACACCACTAGACATAAATAAAGTAAAATCTTTGCTCTTAAAGCACCTGGCTATGTTAATTGCCTCACTTGCCTGCAGCTGGAGAGAACAGAAAGAGACAATAAGGAGGTTAAGCAAAGACACTAGGAACGTCTGGGACCACAAAATAAAGTGACTGACTAGACGTTTTTAGCGACGTACGTCAACCGGAAGTAAGGCATTCTCACTTTTTATATACCTTGACGCTTCCAAATGAGTATTGCCAACGGTGTCTGAAAATTTGGGGATAACGGTTACCCAAGAATGCGAAAAGCCTACTTGCGGCTAGTCTCCCTCGCAGCCGTTTTTAGGATGTCACGCAACGCTCCTTCAAAAGACTCTTTTGGGGGAGCGTTGCGTGAGGGAGACCAACTTCCGGCTGACGTGCGTCGCTCAAAAGCGTTTTTGCTATAGCTCCCTAATAATTACTCAACTACAGTAAAACTTAACTCCAATATAACAAACCGCCATATAACGAAACGGCATAACGAAAGACATTCCCTTTCCCCAATGAAGGTGAAATATATGGGGCTGGACCGTGATTACCCCCGTCATAACGAACGATTTTTGTCAGTCTCTTGGCACTTGGTTATATCGGGGTTCCGTGACTGTAAAACCTAATTCGCCACTCCATAATCTACAGCATAGGGAGGATGGGTACAAGCTTTCCGCGTAAAGAATTCTGGGATCGTATAAGTAGCCAATTTAAGCAATGATTGGTCAATGGTTGCCTACGGATACCATCGAACTCATTTAAATTCATGAAATCTTGACAAGGAAGAACAGTGTATGTGACATAAATGTCTTCATTATCTAATACAGAAAGGGGCGACCTCATGTTTAAAACTTGACGCAAGTGATGAACAGCGCGTGCATTTTTGATGAAGTAATGAACATATTTCGACCAATCATAACACGTGTCTGTCTTTGAACAATTTAAACAGTTCATATGTATTTGAGCCAACGAACAACCTTACTTTTAATGCATTTGGATGGCTAGGTGAATTCCAAAAGGCTCCGCCGTCCAACCCAATAATAGTGAGTTTACGCAACAGGACGGCATGAAGAAGAGGACGGCAAAACGCTCGAGTGTGACAAGCGTGACAGGGCTATTTCTTACTTGTTTTGTCCTGATCTTCACTTAACATTAATGTTTACTGGTATTTTAAAAAAAGGTCTGTTTAAAGGAAAGTGGAGTTTGGCGAAAACTTATTTCAAACAAAATTATTGTCACACTCGTCACACAAGGTTTGCCGTCTTCTTCCCTCTCCCGTCCTGTTGCGTAAGTTCACTAATACAGGCTTTGTCAACATGTGCCATGCCAGAAGCATCTTTACTTTGTGCGATGAGGTTATCAATGTAGCTATCCCAAGACATTTCGAGAAAACCTTTATGAACAAACTGTATATTAAGAATGAACGAGACAAGAGAAAGATATTAGCTAGAGCAATTTGACTCTCTTTCTTCCGGTTTTAACAAGACGTTTTGTCATGTTAACTGAAAGAGGAAGGACAGGAGATGAAAGAGTGATTGAAAATATGAGAAAAAAACTGAAAATTGGCGTTAACTAACAGGATCTAACAGCATAAAACGGAAAATTTGATGTCAAATTACAGTATTAAACTGGAATTTTTGACAAAGTTGTTAAAACTACGATTTTTAGTGAATGGTCGGCTGATTAATGAGGTTCGTGATAAAGAAATATTTCGAATGAAAACAACAGTCCATTGAATTCTTACTTAACTAGAGGACAACTAGAGGACAACTTCGGTGTACTTACACTGTACTTAGGACACTTAACGTTCAGTTGTTACATAAAAGCTGCAAATGGTCTGAGAGGTTTATTTTCCTTAAAGGAACTAGACTTAGGAACCGGAATTACGTAGTTTCCTCCTCAAACTTTTTAAAGTTAAAAGCCTTAGTACGATGATGTTGCAAAATTTGTGAACATATTATGCCTTTGTCATTAATTTAATATTCAATTTGTAGCTTTTTGAAAATTATCCTAGCTCGAAATCACTGACCAATGGGCAAGAAAGCAAATATCCTCCTGTATCGAACCATAAATATGTATGTTACATCAAAGTTTAATTATGTCTAAGGGGTTATCAACAGCGCAACGAGAACTGAAAATATTTCCTTGTCACTTAAGTTCCGAGGCCGAAATAGGAGATTGTCATTGAGTTATTTGGTGACATCACATGTGCGTGCCTATCAGGATCATCAAGATCATAGTATATCAAAGGAACCGATGAATTTTCTCTGGATAAGGATTCATCGGTTCCTTTGATGCACCGTGATCTGAAAGATCTCGGATCAGTGATCTTGTTCAGGATCATCCCAAAGGAAAGCATTACAGGGCTGCAATCTGTCAAGAACAAATATCAGGGGCACACAACGTTAATTTTCGGAAAATATCTGTTCGGAAGACGATTGGAGATCTAGAATTTTCGGAACATTTGTTGTAAAATTTCTTGCTTGCCTGCCTCTCCTAAGATTTTCGAACATCTAAAAAATGGTACAATTGTCCATTTTAAACGGATTTTTACCCTAAAAAGGTCACCTAGAATTTTCGGGAGCCTTTTTTCCCGCTGAAATTTTTGAAAAGGTAAGATTTAATCCCTATAATTTTCGGATCACTAGACTTTCAGCTAGGGAATCCGAACAGATGAAAAATTTTTAAGGGATAAAAATATGCTTATATCTTCCGTTTAAATACTAAAACACGTTTAACAATGCTATGTTTAAGTGGTTTTGAACTATATTCCCGTTGGGTGCCCCTGAAATATGTCGTTTATTCTCGTGACTCCGTTTGCTAGATGAAATGTACTTTAAAGCTCCAAACCATAACCACTTAAGTTATGTGTTTAGTCGAAACACCGATTGTTGCGACATTTTTCATTGACAACGGTCCTCTTCGGATGTGAGGAAGGCTATAGTGTGCGATGCTCTAATCATATATATTCAAACTGTGTTTTGTAATTATAAGTTACTTGGAAAATATCATCCAACTGAAGTTATTTTTTAATTTGATCTTTTATCAAAAAACGTTTTGTGGATAAGGTATCGTTACAGTACTAACATATTAATTGGACTCGCGGAAGTCAAAACAAGCGATGATTCGTTTAACAATCATTTTATTGCCTACTCATCTCTGGACTTGTTGCTTATTTAATAACATTACACTGGCACTTAACCTTATTTAAAGATTATGACAAGTTTTACGTTTTTTTTTTCTTTTGCTGAAATTCTAACAAGCTGCAGGCACCGAGTTTAAATCTTCTAGAGCAGGCATGAGGTACTCTGGTAAAATGTCAGTCCTTTCTTTTCAACTGGAGCCATGTTTCTGGAAGCATCATCCCACTAATGTTAATAATGCACTAAAAAGGAAAAGCAAAAGCAGAGAAAAGAATGTAGTCAACTCATGCGTTTCCCACACAATCAAATACTTATTAGTACTTCTACTCGCCACCCATGTACGTCAATTTGTAAAGCGTTGGTCTCCATAGTGATCGGCAGGTTCTGAGTTAAAATTCGTGCTCAGACACAAACGATGGTGTTAAAAGACCTGACAAAATCAAGGTTTACTTGAGTCATTGGGGAGGTGAAGTCAGGTCAATGGCCTTTTTGCTTTCACCAGGCTATGGTTTATGTTAAAGAAATATTCCACTGCTCTTCGCCGCAAAGAGCAAGGGACGTATAGACTCTGGTGTTTGAAGTTTACCCTAGTTCAGGACTAGAGAACAACTATGACTAGTTTGGATGTAAACTGCAGACGGAAAATTTGCGCCCACAATAAGTAGTCGGGCAAATTCCCCAGAACACTGTTGTTTAATGTTGTAGTTTAACTTATCCCTTGTAGAATTTAATTAAGTAAACGAAAAAAATTAAACCAATGGTCAAATTTAATCATAACATGTATTATTCCTGCAAGCTCCGAGGGGAGGGGAGAGTAAAATGTGTTTGTATTCAATGTATTTGTGACTAGAGTGGTTTTCGTTTGAGTGTCGTAAAACCAAAACCAAAGTAATTACTCTGGCCAATCACATAGGACACAGACAATACATTGAACCAATCAAAACTCGAAGTAATTACATGTGGCTGACGCAAAGCGCGGGAAAATGCATGCGAGCGCGTCACAATTGGCTTTGGTTTTACTTCTGATTGGATGAAAAGGTGGCGCGAATCTTTTAAGCCAATCGCATCGTGTAGAAAGTGCAAAACCAATTACTTTTCGACACTCAAATGAAAACCGCTCTAATAGGGGCCGTAGGAAAAAGCAATCTGAAGCTACCTCTAAGCTTGATCTAAATCATTGGAGGTATAGTCTACACCCGGGCGATGATCCTAGAAAAGCTCACCTGGGTTTCTACAAAGCGTGCCACATCCCGAAGCGCAGCACTTAAGAGGGTTGTTCAGGCCGCAGTCGGAGTCAGAATTGCAAAATCGCCCGCATGGTAAAGGGTTCGGATGATCGAAAGGTTGGAGTTCCACGTCTGGACAGTAGCCTGTTTTAAAAGGGGCTAGTACATAACGAGAGAACAAAGTATATGAACAACATTTAACAGTGGGCCTTGGTTGACTTAGACCGCTTCCTCGCGTCTGGGTTTCGTTCCTCCCCGAGAAGTGTACCTAGAGGGAGGAACGCGGGCTCATTCTTCCACACATCGGTTGGAAGTCGAGCCTTTTTCCGAGTAACCCTAAGCCTCCTTTTCAAAGCGAGGCCAAGAGCGAAGCCATTGATATGAAAATGATTTTCTCTGCTCATGCAAATGAAACTCGTTAGAGAGGTTAAGCATTCACTCAATTTCAAGCCTGCCCATCTCCCCCGACATTTGTGTCGCCCAACAAATTAGCCCGGGGGGGATGGGTACGCTTGGAATTGTCTGAGCCATAATAACACTTCCCTAATGGCGTGCAAATCAGCAAACATTTTAACGGACACTTTTTACTTTTGTTGAGCTCCAGTTTAATTTTTTTGAGCACTTTTGAGTGCTCAAAAAGATTAAACTAATTAAGGAAAGGCCCCGGCAGCCAAAACTCGAATATTTTCCTATCAATTATCCTTTCTCTACTGATTTCAAGCTGAAAACAGACCCTACGAATATGTTAATGTAATGGAGCAATTCCAAAGCAATTAAAGGAAACCCTTTTTGAACTTCGGTTACTTTAATAACGACTGGGTCACAGACGGGCCAACCCATTCTTCGTCTCTTGCACCACCCCTTACTCAAAAACTATTCAACAAGTTTTCAATTTGTTTAGCCGCGTTGGGTAACCACAGGGGCACCCAACGGGAAATTTTGAGAAAAGGACCTAAAAACAACAACAAAGCGTGAATAAAGTTTTCTGAGACTATTTTAAGCATTTTGGGAGATTGCTGGAAAAAAATTATCTGTTCCTCACTCCCAGCAAGACTGATGGAAGAGTTCCTAGCCAGCAACCTTACAACCTGCAACCTGACTTACTAGGAAGTTTCCTAGGGCACAATTCAGATCTTGAGTGGTAAATAACCCATACAAGTAACCCGTGGCAGCTATTCTAGACTTCAAATCCCCTCTGACACCCTGAATTATCTTTTTCCCAGCACCACTTTCCTTCCAAGGACTATTATTTCTTCCATATCTCCCAGCCAGCAAAAATGTGCCTGAAGAACAGATCCATTGGGTGCCCCTGTAACCAGTCTCACCCAGCAAATGTGCTCAAAATTCTAGACTTACCTTTAACTGGTGTTGAGCCACCCTGTAAGAACAAAACAAATTTTGTCATGCTCAAAACTCCTTTGAGTCAGTGTACGTTAAGGTTCTGAAAAGGGCACGTTGTACTGTTTTTATCGACAAACGCAAAAGAAAGAACCGCCTTACTCGCCTTGTACAGCATAATTAAACGATATAGAAAGTTATGCTTTTCAAAACCGGACAGCTTTCAGGGGCACCCAACGATTGTTTCCTGTAAAATATCTGTTCGGAGACGGAAAAATTGCCTAGAATTTTCTGTAGCTTGGGGAAGGCTAAAAATTTCTAGATGACAGTTCCATTCATGTACAATTTTCGTAACATGTCTAATAAATTCCCTACGATTTTCTAAAGTAAAATTTTTCGCATTTCAGTACCCAGGTTAGCCTTTTTTCGTATAAAAAGGAAGCCTAAAATTTCGGATTCAAACAGACGATGGAGTTGGAGGAATTAGAAAAATTCTCACTTTCGTAAAACTTAAAATTGCATCTAAAATTTTCGGGAAAATAATACGGAGGCTCTTGTAATTTCGAAAAGACTCAAGTTGCCCTAGGACGACCGAACAGATACAAATTTTATAGCGCCGCTTAGAATGCATTTCTAGAGAATTGAAAGTACTCTGGTTAACCTAAAAAGTGTTTTCAATGTGTTTAGGAGGAAACCGTCGTTGGCTGTCCCTGAGCTTTAATCTTTATAGTCACGCACACGCTTTAATTAGAATTTAGGATTTTACTCAATTACACAAAATTTTGAACCATCTTGTAGAGCAAAGTAAGTCGCCTGTAAAGTTTCTATAATGGAGATATGGGAGAAAAGTGGACAAGAAATAGACTAAGAAATCGCATTTAAACAAGTAAAACTCACTGGAGGAATGTTATCCACAAAGTAGAGTATACAGATCAGCAGAACAAAAGCTACAATACGTTGCATTTTAGAATCCTCCAGGGACAGCGATCAGTTAAACTTGTTAAGTCTGACAAGGCTGAAAAAGAAAGCAAAAGATAGGGAATTGTAAAATAACTGTTCCTTTTTTAATTCAAAAGTGAAGCGAAGGTGAAGCCGCCAAAAGCGAAGTCCCAAAGATTTTCTTGTTCGCTCGATTGTGACTACTAGGGCAGAAATGACTCGAATCTCTAACCCACTATGACAAATTAAAGGAAACAGCTTATAGGGTGGGTCAATGCTCTTCTCCGATGTCTAAACCCCGGGAACTTGATCCGCAATACCCAGTATACTCTAGTCATACTACGCCCTTGTCTGACTGACTTGTAAACAACTTAGAGCATCATTACTTCATACATCATCGCTAGAGTCGATTAAAAATAATCTTCTCTGCATACCGTATCTCAACTCAAAACAAATTTGGCGTGATATGAATTATGATGTATAATAGTTTGCTTATTTTCCTTGAGACGTGCAACGAATTATAATTGACCGGGAAAAACAAATATTTCTGTTAAGTGTTGGTGAACTTAAACAAATATCAGATCACAGCTTTTATATCAGTAAGTATGCAGCTTCAGCTTTTCCGTTCATATCTCTTTTCCGCATTGATCGAAAAAATCGGCATCTCGTTTTTCCTACTCGAGTCGCCGATATAAATGCCTGGTGATAATAAATTAAAAGCTTTTTCATAAAAGCTCATGTTTTAGAACATCGAAAAGAGAGTTGTTTCTGATGAAGCAAAGTGTCTCTCAATTGGAGTTCAAGTTGTCTCCTTTAATTGCCTGGAAGAACTTAACGATATTCAGTAAAAGCAGAAGCAGAAGCAAAAGCAGTTCAGTTGAAACTTTACTTCGAGCTTCAGTGAGATGAAACGTTGGCAAATATCGTTTAGGCAAATACAGTCAGCTGTGATTCGATTGCTGTCCTGTCTCATTGATTTCAGTGTGTAGCACAGAAACATTGTTTTTCACTCTTCTTACAATTTTTTTTCAATATTTAGGAGAATCCTTCCATGAGCAAAACGAAACAAGGCTTTCATAGGATTGTGTATGACACAAATTCAGTACAGTACTCTAATCTTCTAAACCGTGCCAATCTACCTAGCTTACAAAATAGGCGTTTACAAGATCTTGCTGCCTTAATGTATAAAGTTAAATATGGTTTGGTACCTAGTAATGTCGTTTTTTTTTTAGTGTTGAGTCATCCATTTATCACTAAAGAAATATGGATTTTCATTTACTCAGATTTAACAGTGTACTTTACGGGAAGCATTCTATAAGGTACTTTGGACCACATACAGGGTCTAGATTGGACACCAAAATCAAGGACAAATCTACCTTACAATCCTTTTCGTCCAGCATACGGCGTATTAACCTTGTGGATCTTATAAGTGACCATTAGGGCTCCTGTCTTACTTGTAGTTCTTGGGTTTTGGGGAATTTTTAGAAACATTTTTAGCATTTTTCTTTATATTTTAGTAGGGATAACTTTACTAAACTTAAATTTACCTAATGATACCATGTATAAACTCATTTTGTAATTTTTTTCCTATTATTTTAGTGCCCCCAATTAGCTTTCATAAGCTAAAGACATCGACACTTCAATAAGGTTGTTATGTTATGTTATGTTCATATATATGGGTTTTGATGATTTTGTAGGCTGCTGAGCTGTCGACCCAGCAGAATGCAGGATTAACTCTTTATATCCTCCTGATAGGAAACAAAGTGGAAATTCCAGAAAAGAAGCGAAATTCATTTAGTAAAAGCTCCTTTTTCTAAAAATATTCAAAATCAAAGAGAACAAAAGAAAAAAAACGTGGTTGTTCTAGGTAGGAATTTCTGACCCCCAAGTAAAGAAACTGTAACAACTAAAACTTACCTTTAGTAATCAAATGTTAACTGAGGGACTTCAACTCAACCTTCAATCTGCGATTGATCTGATAGGTAAATGTCCCTCAAAGGAACTAATATTTATACTTGTAAAAGAGAACTGGAATGACGCAGTTTCCTTGTTCTTGTATTTTTTAATGGCTAGGTGCGATGACACTGCAGATTATCAGTGGCTCAATATGAAGCATGTGCGATTGACAAGGGCGACAACACTTCAGTCAGTAACATGCAGTATCGCTCTATATCGTCAAAGGACTTTTATATTTCAATTTCATAACGATTCGTCCCCACAAAGGCAAAATCAATTAGTTTATTGTTTAGTTAAGTAAACTGATACAATGTTTTCCTCAACCGAAGTGAAAGATTTCCCTACTCTTTTATATATTTCAACTAGATGCTCTTTTCATTTTTCAAAACCTAGTTTAATTAAACATGTTTAGTTGGTTTGAAGGAGGCATTATAAAAATCCGGTATGGTAAAAATCCGTTAAAAATGGGCAATTATACCATTTTTTAGATGTTCGAAAATCCTAGGAGAGGCAGGTAAGCAAGAAATTTTACAACAAATGTTCCGAAAATTCTAGATCTGAAATCGTCTTCCGAACAGATATTTTCCCGAAAATTGACGTTGGGTGCCCCTGTCTTAAACGATAATCCGAGGAAACTTGGCCCATTTAGTAGGCCCTTGTACCCCTTGTAAGCAACCTCCAGTGTGTTGGCTTTAAAACATGGTCAATCAACTGATAACGGTTGTAGATGATCTCACTGGCCTGTTAACGCAAAAAAAAGGAATTGGTTGTGGAGGCTTGAAAATTAGACCGAACAGATTGGTCGATTTTGTTTCGAACCCGTGCACGGCTGAATTTTGATTGACAGAAACAATCTGCCTTTTCTTATCTGTTCTTGAACTTTGCGGAAATAACTATAATAATCAAGGCTTCTATATCAAGAAAATGGTAACTTTTTCTTGTTACCTTATTTTGCGGTCCCAGTCGAAAAACTTCTATGGACGACTCCTGGGAAATTTGATGATGTATCAAATACTTACTTCGTATTAAAGAAGTGTCACTCTATTGATTTTAAGTTGTCTCTTTAATTCTATGGTAAAAATTAGCGACATTGATTTAAAAAGGAATAACTTTTTAACAATTCAAAACTTTTTAAATACAGCTTGAGTTAAAACGTTCGTGTATATCGTTTACACAAATACAGCTGGGATTCAAATTGACAAACTATGATAAACGATAATTAACGGTCTTTTCCGCACAGAGAAACTCCTGTTTTGTTTTTCATTTTTCCGATTTTTTTGGCGGGGAAGATTCCATACTTTTGGCCAAGCAGGATCGGTTTTACTAATCAAGGATGAATGAATAAGATAAATACTCTAATACCTAAGAAAACGCTTTCGGTTAAAAGATAATTTTTCAGTTCCCTAATTCACCAGTCAGTGTGCGCCCCAACCCCCACCCCCTCCTCTTTGTGATCTCTGTAATCCTCAAACACTAAGTCCGTGTTCCATTCCTTAACCTTACTAATCTAATGGACCCCCAGAACAGTCAGCGGCTGTCATCAGTGGAGTTTGTGCCGGTTACTATGGCGACTACGGTACTGTGCGGGAAAGACTGCTCAGAAGCAAACAGCAAAGTGATCACATAAACAGCCAGAGTTTACTTTAATATTTTATGATACGAGGTTAAAGGTAAGGTTGAATAATTAGGTATAAAAAAGACAATGAATGAGAGTTTCTACGAACGTTATTTACTGTGTTTTTGCTTCACGTTTCAAAGCAAGTAAATGATCAACTCCATCGAGTTGGATGATATTTTTGAGGGTACGATGTACGTAAATCCAGGATACAAGCTTAGGTATTGTCTTGAAATGTACTCAGTTCGTGCATTTATGTGCTTTGATCGTCATATAGTTTAATGAAACTACACTATAAATAATCTCTCGAATAGATTAAAATATCCAGCTGAAGTTGTTTCTGATTAAAATTAAATCACAATGCAATAAAGTCCCTTGATCTACATTGTGTAATTAAAGTCGTTTTTCGATGTGCAGTGATTTGTCTGTTTGTTGTTTCTTCAGGCATGGGAGCAACAATCTCCAGCCACACTCATGGGACATCTGTCAGTGAATATGGCAAAGGAAAATTGGAGTTCACACCTCAGAATGAAGCATTACTGAATGAAATAGTGAAACATGTGGAGGGGCTAGTCAGTTCACACCCCAGGGAGGCAGAGACGATTCTCAAGGAACCCTTCAAGTGGCACAGCACTCTTAATCCTGACAGTTTTGGGGAACTCAACTTTGGTTCAATGGGATTTCAGATAACGTAATTATGCCTTAAACTTGATAATAAAGTAACTCTTTGTCTATTAAAGATGGACAATGTTGGGACTAGTGCTAAATTTGTCTGTCTTCAATGGAGTCAGTCTGTCTCGATAATATTGATTTATCTTGTACCACCTTGTCACATGCTATGTGCTTAGGGTACATATCGTATGAGATAAACCAATCCTACAACTTGCCATGCTTGCAAATCAAATTTATCACTGAAATGCGCAAGTCAGTGGTAAGTTTGATTTGCGAGCATGATTAATGTCATAGACTCACTGTAAGCACTCCCATGATGAGACAGTGTTGCACCATGTAAATCAGCTTTTACATACAGTATGACCAGATAACTGTAGGGACTTTCTCTAGCTTTCCTGTGTCCATGAAAAATGTCCACCTTGTAGAAGTGTCCTTTAGGAGACAGTTGACTGTTTGCTTTTGTTAAACCGCTTGAATAGCCATAATTTAAAATTTATTTAGTCTATATGTCAAGGACAAACTGAAGGAAATATTATATTGTTAGCTCATGGGTTAGGCAAGTTGATGGAAGTTGCCTACATGTAGTAGCTCATGTAAACACTCATTTAGACACTCCATTTAAATATATCTATGGTAACTAACCCACAGTATACATGTACCTAGAAAATAATATATCCAAAAATTCATGTGTTTCTTTTTTGACACATTTAAAGTCACAGTGATGTGAAATCTGAGGCAAAAACACCAGGTGGAGAGCATTTATTGTCTATGGACAAGGTAAATGAAGTCATAATATTTTTTTCATCCCTTATTAATGGAGTTTTTTTTATAGAAGATAATAGGGAGTGGACTTGGACCCAAACATTCCACATCCTGTACCTTGCATTCCCGGGTCTGTCCCCTTTATCTTAGCTTCCTCTCTTTAGCGGTTTTCCAACTAGAAAATGTTCAGGGTTATTACCCATTAATATCCACCTTTTTCCCACCTCCCATCCTTTTAGAACTCCCACATCCTGCCCTTTCCTCTCTTTAATACCTCCCACACCCCTCCCCCAGTTCTCTTGGGCTTCTCACCAACCTCCCCTACATGATGTTATAACACCATACAGTGACAGATCCAGACCTTCAGATAAGGGAGGGACAGGTCATCCAAACCCTGAGATAAGGGGGTGGGGGGTGGGGGGCTGGTGTCAAAAATGTTTTTTTTTTTTCGGCCCTTCGGGCGTCATTTTGGTCTAACAATAAGGGGGGGGGGGGCAGGCCCCCCGGCCCCTTTCCTGGATCCGCCACTGCCATATTCTTACAGTTCAACAGCTCAGTACTGTTGTAGTGCTAGCTAACTCTCTGACTACATCTCCAGAATGAAGTGAGCATCATTTCCTTGCTCTTTTTAGAGCTCACTTGACAGTCAGTACATAGAATACAGTCAAACACTGTTGTTACAGATACTGAGGGGGCCATTTAAATTGTCCATATTAACAGGTTGTCCATATTAAGCAGGTTGAATTTAGAGAAAAAGTAAGAGCTGGCTTTCCCAAGGGAAAAAGCAAACTGTCAATAATAATAATGTTCCCGTATTAATAATTAAGTGGGCACATCTGTAAGCAAGAAAGATTTTAACAATTAGCTAAAAAAATAGTCATAGAAATTTATACATACTGTATTAAGTCTGAGGATTGATGATATATATATATAGTTGTGTACAAATTCATACATAATTTTTGATCTTTAGGATGGTGAGCAATATGTCCTAAAAGTCTGGACATTTGAGCAAATTGGAAATGTGCTCAAAGTTGCTGGAGAGAGAAAATGCCGTGAAGCTCAAGCTTGCTTAGAAGGTAATATTCTTATTTTACAAGATCATGGACAGGCCATTTAAGGCAAAATACGGTAGTGTCTCAAGTACTTTTGCAACTCTGGTTGTAGGTGTGGGTGACGTTGGTTCACATTGTGCTCATAAATTTATTTCTCAGTTATTTGCCTTTTACAGAAAACCAAGACCCCATGGTTAATGTAATGGGCGCAGCATATGCGTCTGTCAATAGCAGTGACAGGCCCCTGTTAAAGGCACATGCTGATCTTAGTAAAGCGCGAGAAGACTCGTCAGAGAATGTTGATGAACAGGAGGCAAGGTTTACGCTCTCTCTTCTCATTAGCGAAATGGATAAACAGCTGCTAATGACATCACACAATACTATTGCCAAGTAAGTTCCCAAGTGTACTGCTCATTAATAGAGCAAATGACTGATTTATGTCCTTATAAATGACAAACATTCAAATCATTGGCTAACTTAATGTTACTTATTACAGAGCAGTTTAACCCTTTAAGCCCTAAGAGTGATCAGCATCAAATTTCTCCTTGTAATATCAATGCTTTGTAAAACAGAGTGGTCATGAGAATTACGGACATGATCACACAAGATGAATTTGCTTGATATTTTATCAACTTCTCCCCACTACTATTGTAGGAAACAAATAGGGGCAACAAATGGGAATTCAAATTTTGATCTTAGAGTTTAAAGGGTTATTATACTGGAAATGAAAGGAGGATTTAGCAAAATATAAGGATGTAGAGACCTATTTAGATATCTCTAAGCTGCTTGCACCTTAATTCCTGTCATCTGATAAGAAGTGTTTTGTAGGTTTGTACGCATTTCAGTATGACTAATTTCTGAAAAAATTATTTTTTGCAGGGAAGTCAGGTTGAACCCTAGTACTGTGCAGGTAATAAATTCAATTTACCTGTAACCTCTACCCTGCAAGCAAGCTCTCCAAGGTGCTCTAGGGCGGGAAAAGGAAGGAGAGCCTGTGACGACTTATCTGGAATTTGAATATCTGTATCAAAAACGTCGATGCAAAATGCTGAATGACATCATTACCCTTTGCATGTGTTTTTCAATGTTTGTTTATATTCTAGCTCATTTCCGCTCTGCACTGATTGGTGGAAATCTGACAGCTCAGTTGACGGGGAGCCACAGGGGGATTGGAGGTGGAATTCAAATTCCAGAGACATAGTTGCAAGCTCTCCTTCCTTTTCCTGCCCTGCGGCCAGAGCACCCCCGAGACCTTGCTCGCAGGCTATTTAACCTCATGTATCAAGAACAGATATTAACACATCATTTCTCCATGTTACGTTATTTTATGAGATAGATGTCCATATAGCATGTAGGATCTCACTTCCCCCCACTAATTCAGAGGGATCACTTAGTTGAAATCAATCAGCAAGACACCAAGGGTCTACATATTTTTGTACTCTTTAAGATCCTTGTTCATTGTCAGGCTAGGGTTTGAACTCACAAGCAAAACTAAGCCAACTATCAATGGTTTGTTCAGTTGGGGGCAAGGCCAGCTGAGACCTTGTTATTTTAAAAAATCATCCTGAATACTGAACTAGGAAGTGAAATGCCATAATGAGAGCATTACGGACACTGAATCATGTCTGTCTCGTTACCTACAGGCTGAGTATGAACTCCTGAAAACATTTGCTGGTGAAGAAGGAAAATGTCTGGAATACATTGAGTGGACACTAGGTGAGTACATGGCTCTCATCAAGTATGAATTTGTTGAAGCTTCACAAGCCACGTTGATAGTTTTTTATGGTTTAATTTGTGATATCATGCTACACCATGTTGTTGTCACCTGTTTGGAAGACAAAAAGGAAAAGAAATTAAAAGAAATTAATTGACTTTTGGTCGTTAATTCTTTTACGATTTGAAACTAACAAGGAGATTGAGATAATTTTGCAAGACAGTGATGTACACGCACCCATAAAAAGAAAAAATGGTTAAGTGATATGGCAAGTGTTTGTGTAGATTAAAAATTTATTAATCAA
The DNA here is from genome assembly GCF_958299795.1 of Porites lutea. Classification (NCBI taxonomy): domain Eukaryota; kingdom Metazoa; phylum Cnidaria; class Anthozoa; order Scleractinia; family Poritidae; genus Porites; species Porites lutea. The sequence continues at coordinate 686,841 of NC_133214.1, forward strand.
ATAGACAAGATAGCATTGGAAATTTATGTACATTGTGAAAAGCTGATAAACAAGGCCATTCCTAGATCACCAGTTCAGTAATGGATGCCACGCCCCGCCCTGGCAGCAGGTCCATGGTGATATCAGCTACTTGGATGTGAAGCCATTCGACAGTGACAAGTTGACTATCACTGCAAACACAGCGGGATACTTTCTGAACAAGGGATTGACCCAAGAGGGGCAGGTTAACCATGAGAGAGAAGGAGACATCTACCCTACTCTTGTCGCACTTCTTAAGGCCAAGAGTCCACAGTTTGCTGCTGCTATTGAAAAGAAGGTAAATCAGGTTAACAATAGGGCCATATATACGAGGAAAAATAAGACGCAAACTTTCCGCATAAGTGGCACATTTCGTCTAAAATAAGATGCGACTTGGCTAAGACGCGTCTTATTTTAGAACAGCCCTCAACACCTGTTCTTAGATAAGACGTGTCTCAGCTAAGATAAGAAAAATTTTGTATAAATGACCTTCATGTCTTACATAAGACGTGAATGCATAGTACGCATGCGTTAATTTTTGGCGGGAAAATTTTCACGCCATGTTGGTTGCCGTTGCTACGGGCAACACTCACATGAAAACTAGTCAAGAACAGAAATAAGACGCCAACCATTTATACAAGCTGTTTTCATCTTAGATAAGACCTGCTCGTATAAATGGTACAGTTCGTGTCTTATTTGTCCTCGTATAAATGGCCTTATTATTTGTATTTTGTGTGTTTTTCTATTTTGTGAAATGAAACTTAGCTGATGGTGTTACCTACCTTCTGGTAGGAGTTTGCGTATTATGGTTCAACAGAAGTTAAACAGGACAAAACGGAGAAGATTGACGAGACTTTCAAGGAAGAGGAAGATAATGGATCAGCTGGAGAAGAAGCAGTTGATGGAATAGAGGCTAAAAATCATCAAAAGTAAGCTGAAAATTTACCATCATTATTCCAATTTGCCATACAAGAGCCTTTCATAGCACTGTGCAGGACACAGGTCACATATGAACCTTGTATTATTCATGTGTACACCTTGTTCCAAAATGGTGGTAAAATTAACTTTTTTTGTGTCAATGTTGATTAGCACTCTTTGCCTCAATTGTTAGATGTGCAGATTTCAAACAAATTTAAACCTTAAAATGAAGTATCAAGGAGAAGCTATTGAGAAGGCAAAAGAATATGACTTAATTTCTACCATTTTGGAATTAGGTGTATGGTCTAGCATGCCAAATACTTCCAATTAGTCATGAGTTACTAGATTATTCAAGCCATATCTAGCATGTCATGGGTGCACCTTTCTTTAAACCTTATCACGACAAGGTGATGCACATTACATTACATATATTTTTCTCTAAAGTGAGCAGCTTTACTTCACGAAATTGCTAACAATAGATGGGGTTAATACAGGCTCAACCTTTGCTTCTTGGATTGTCTCCTGTTCCAGGGGATGAGCAGCAGAGAATACTGGGAACAAGGTTGATACAAACCGGCTTTGAAAATGCTTACTGGCCTAACTTTTGAAATCTGCTTATATGATTATTATTTTTTGTCTTTTCTTCAGCGCGGCTCCTAAGACTAAAACAACCAAAACGACGCAAAAGAAGAAAGGAACCAAGGGAACAAAGACCTATGAATCATCACCTCGCTGGAAAAATATCAAAATTGAATTTGGTGCAGATCTAATTGGTGACCAAGAGTAAGTAGTCTAAATCCGGGATTTTTTAGCCAATCAGAAGTAAAATACTAGCAGGGAGGTAGGGAAGCTTAAAACGTAACAATAGTAGTCAGTGACCATTGGGAACACTGACTTCAGATCAAGATTACCCTTTAAAAATGTCCTGTTTGTTTTGTTTAGTTATGTATTGTTGTGCTTTGTTAGTGTTTATAATGATAAGCAGACTTTTTTTCGGACCAAGAAAACACATTTGAAATAACGCAGTTTTGTGCACTACTTACAGCATCTCTAGAGAATAAATAGTTTAAAGCTTTTATTCTTCACCTGCACCTATCACTCATTCGTAAAGCCACTGTGCAGAACACTTACAGTGGTTCTAGGGAAGGTAGGAGCTATTATTTTCATTTCACAATATTAGTATTGGTTGGTAACTGTAATTCTCTATATGTGCAGGAAAAAAGACAAAGACAAGCAGAAGGGCAAAAGCACCCCTGACAAGAAGCCACCATCTAGACACGCAAAGAGCAGGTAAGAACCTTTGTACAGACATTCTTAAATATCTATTTACTCTTTTACTCCACAGAGTCAATTGTCATTGATTTTTATCCTTGGTTTAATTAATTAATTTTTTGTCTCAAACTCATTATCATTAACTAGCATACCAAAAACAAAGAAAAGTAAGTTAAGACAAAAAAAGTTTTAACCACAACAGAGACAAGAAATGTAGTTCTTACTTTTGATGACATCCAATGCGATGCGATGTTTGTTGCATTTTGTATGTTTGGCATATTTTGTAATAACGTAGTGATGGTTGTAAACACTTTTGCTTGGAGAACGTTTCAGCATGTGACAAGCATCAAATGGAATGGTGGGTTTCAACAAAGGTGAAAACCAGGGAGGAGGGGGTGGATAGTGAGGGAAATATTCCTCTCCCTTTTCTTTTTTGTGTTTTTCTTCCCCTCCCCTCCCCTTTTTGCACCTGCCACACAGGCTGATTTGAATAAGGTTTAGTTTGCAGCTGTTAGAGTCATTAAGCCTTTAAGCCCCAAGATCCACATACAAATTCTCCAGACTGATCTCTATACATTTCTTTTAAGAATAGTTGAGAGAATTTGGTTTAAGATCAAAGCATTCTCCCTTTGGTTATCAATTTAGTAATTCTCATAACCTTTACTCTTAATGATCTGCTGATGTTGTTAGGAGAAAATTGATGTTGGTCACTCTTGGGACCTAAAGGGTTAATTTTGTTACTGATTTGTTTCTTCAGAGAGGCAGGAAAGGCTGGTAGAGTGTCAGTACGTTCTCAGGCAAAAGGTGATATGGAGGAAGACTTTTCTGAAAGTTCTTCAGAAAGTGAGGAGGAGGAAGAGAACCAAGACAGACGACAGGAGTCTAATGCTGATCTACCATCTGAATACTGGCAAATTCAAAAGCTCGTCAAGTACTTAAAGGTAAATGGCTGCTCAAAGAAATTAATGTCTAGTAGCCATCTCCAGTTAGATGAATTATTAAATTTTTTAAACAGTGAAAGTGTATGTTAGTTATGGCCCATATCTAGGGAATAGTGATCAAAATCTATCAACTTGAGAAGTCTTGCACACTCACACAGGGTTGCCAAAGTATGTGCAATGGGTTAATTGTGCACAGGACACTTGATTCCATCCACTATCTACTGTCAATTACTTGTAGCCTGCAGTCAACCGGATCATGCAAGTGAAGACAGAGTCTAGCATGACATTGTTGATCATAACGTTTTGGGGAAGTGGAAAGTCTGAAAACCTTCTATAATCTACACAAAGTAATCTGAACCTGATTACTTAACCCTTTAAGCCCTAATCTGAGTGGTCAGCATCAAATTTCTCCTTGTGATATCCATGCTTTGTGAAACAGAGTGGTCATGAGAATTAGGTACATGATCACACAAGATGCATTTGCTTGACATCTTATCAACTTCTCCCCACTACTTCTGTAGGAAATGAATAGGGGCAACAAATGAGAATTCAAATTTTGATGCTTTTCTATATTTAGAGTGGCAATCAAACCGCTACTATAATAGCTTTGTGCGCCATGAGGGATTTCAATCTTCAACAAGAGACATGTCAGCTGGCTATCAGAGATGTTGGAGGACTTGAAGTGTTGATAAACTTGCTGGAAACAGAGGAGATAAAGTGCAAGGTGATTTTTACAAAATACTTTTTTCCACTGCTTGATGTATGCACTTGAAATGATTAGTCGTGGCAGTTACTTCTTTTCATGCATTTTTACTCTTTCATCTGTTATCCAAAACTGCTCGATCAACAATTCGCAATTTTCGCTTGTAGGTGGAGCAGATGAAAGTGAACACTGATCTTTACTTTCCTCTTCACCTTTCAGATTGGGGCTTTAAAGATTTTGAAGGAGATTTCTAGAAACTGCATCATAAGAAAGGCAATTGCTGACTTAGGAGGTGAGGAGGAGCCGAGGGCATCTTGATCATTTCAGGGGGAGATAGTCTCCCATGTTGCCGTTATTTGCCTCGTCATGCAACGCTCCTGTGTCAGGGAGGCATGTTCTGTGACAGCCCCAGTAAAGAAACTACAGACGAGATTGCTGTAGCCTGCGAGCAAGCTCTCCGAGGCGCTCTCGCGGCGGGGCAGGAAAAGGAAGGAAAGCTTGCAACTATGTTTCTGGAATTTGAATTGCTCCTCTAATTCCCCTATGGTTCCCCATTGACTGAGCTGTCAGATTTCTGCCAATCAGCATTTTGCAGCGACTTTTTCGATGCAGATATTCAAATTCGAGAGACGTATTTGCAAGCTCTCAGCTCCTTCCTTTTCCTCCTCCGCCATCAGGTGTTGTACATTCTTCCCATAATACCTTGCGCCAGGATAGTCCAGTCATTCGCAGGCCCTCGCGTGATCTGTCGAAGCACTTCTGGCGAAAGCTGACATGGTAATGTAACTTTATCTTCTTCAGGTTTACAAACCATGGTCAAGCTTCTCCAGGGATACAATGACGAGCTCAAGTGTCTTGCTGCAGAGACTATTGCGAATGTCGCTAAATTGAGGAGAGCAAGGCGAACTGTCCGGCAGTTTGGAGGCATACGAAAACTGGTGAGTGTGAGAAAGGAGAATTTGTGAACTAGAATGAAACAAGCACTTCAAATTTCCTATCGCTTGTAGCTCTTTAAGGTGTTTTTATTATGGGCTGCCTGTGAAAGTGCTACATGATAGTTTTGGTCCTAGTATTGCTTTTGGTAATATCCAGTGGCGGATCTAGGGCAGGGGCCTGGGGAGCCCGCCTCCCCCCTCCCCCCTCATTTTTGCACGAAAGCCGAGGCCTCCTTGGTGAGTTACTTTGTGTTGGAGCTAATAGCTATAGATGCCTTTATCGCTATCTCAGATGATTGCATCCAGCACTTAGTCAGATTAAAGCGCGAGAAAACACAGCAAGCATACGGTTTGACACCTTTTGGTCGAGAGAGTTTTTTCAACCAGCAAAAATGTTTTGCTTTTTTTTTTGTTAGGTGGCTCTCCTGGATTGCGGATCCCTGGCAAGTGCATCTGCCATGCAAGCAGACGTAGCACGCTGTGGAGCACTGGCTTTATGGAGCTGCAGTAAAAGTACAAAAAACAAACAAGCCATCAGGAAAGCAGATGGTATTCCTCTGTTGGCCAAACTGCTCAAGTCTAACAATGAAGCAATGCTTATTCCAGTGGTAGGAACGCTGCAAGAATGCGCTTCTGAGGTTCGTATAACCCCCGCTTTCACACTGTTTCGTATTGAAATAGTGGTACGCTAAAAAAGAACACCTGATAGCAGGTTAAATCTCCATGTACAACCACCTTTGGGGTGGATTTCCGCTGTCACGTAAATTTTATGTGCGTACGCACGTAAAACTTTTACGTGCGTAAACAAAATAGCTGCAATTTGTATACAAGACCGCTCGTAAACGAACCTCGCTTAACTTTTAGGTTTACGCGTAACACTGCCTCTGTTTTACCGACGCGCGTACGCATGTAAAAATTACGCGACATTGGAGATCCACTTTTAGCAAGCGATCATATCCACAATACCAAGCACTATGGTCGGTATTGTGGGAAAAAAACTATCAAATCATAGCATTATAGGTTGTCGCTTTCGGTAGGTTTAATTGTATATTCCTTGTTGAAAAAATCTTAGTCAAATGTATGGAATTGTAAAAGCCAGGTAAATATATGCTAACTTTCGAATTGTTGATCAGCGTTGTAAATACGTAATGTGCAAACTATATGGAACTTTGAAAAAGTCTCTGGGGGAGTGCTTTTGGTAGTCGTGCTTTTAAAAAGTTTAATGTATTCATTTCTTTTTCAGGCAAGTTACAGACTTGCTATTCGCACCGAAGGCATGATCGAGGACCTCGTAAGGAACCTTAACAGTGAAAATCAAGAACTTCAAATGCACTGTGCTAGTGCCATATTCAAGGTAAAAATACTACTGAATGAAGAATGAGAATGCTTTGGAGGGCTTTTTCCACCATACTACTGATTTTGTCGACTGGCTCACATTTCCGTTATCTTCTCAACCTTTGGTCAAAATGTGCAGTTTTCTCGAAGTTTTTAACGTATTATTTGTTGCACTTGTTTTCAGTGTGCTGAGGACAATGAAACCCGCGATCTTGTTCGGAAATACGGTGGCCTGGATCCTTTGGTATCTCTTTCATTCAATGTTGAAAATAAGGAGTTACTCGCCGCAGCCACAGGCGCTATTTGGAAGTGTTCCATCAGCCGCGAAAATGTAACTAGGTAATATAATGCAACCATGTCTCTTTTAATCTGAAAGTGGAAACCGTCTTGGACAGCGTGACTGAACACCACCACAGGAAAGTACTGCACAGCAGCTTTCATTTGAATGGTCACATCCAAGGATTTCATCCACAAACTCAAAAGTTAGAACCACCTTGTACAAGATAATAAACAGTACCACAGGAAAGTACAGCTCAGTAGCTTTCATTTGAATGGTAACACCATAGGATTTCATCCACAGACTCAAACGTTTGATCTTAATACTCATACGTATTCATTGATGTTTGCAGATTTCAAGAATTGAAGGCTATCGAGCAACTGGTATCTTTATTGAATGAGCAACCGGAAGAGGTTAATATAACATCATTCTACTAACTGAGTACTGGTTCTCTTTCTTAGTGCGATAAGGATGACTGCGGTGGCAAAAGCGATAAATGACAATTATTATAACGACAGTGAAATGATATGTTTCGTGAGATGTTTAGTGATTATGACGGTGGTAATGATGAAAAAGAAAACGATGATATTGATGATGGTGACACAACTGTGGTGAAGATGATGATGATGACGACGTAGGTTTGCGTAATGATGAGGAGGATGACAACGATGATGTTGATGATGATGATGTGGTGGTGGTGGTAGTGGTGGTGATGATGATGATATGATGGTGGTGGTGGTGGTGGTGATAGGAGATGGTGTGTTGAAATATTCATGATGATGACGTTGATGATGATGTTAAAGATGAAGTTGGTGAATAATGAATGTGACGCTCTGGCCTTTTACCTACACTTAAACATACATTCACTTTCTTAGTGCGTTGTGGATACTTCTTCCCTCTCGTTGAAGGCATAAATTTTATCTTCCATGCACAGGTCTTAATTAACGTGGTGGGAGCTTTGGGGGAGTGCGCCCAAATCCCGGCCAACAGAACTACCATCCGCAAGGCTGGCGGCATACCTTCACTAGTAAACCTGCTGACCAGTACGAACCAAGCTCTCTTAGTAAACGTCACCAATGCAGTGGGGGCCTGTGCGACTGAGCCTGACAACATGGCGTGAGTTCTTGCTTTCCTTTTCTCTTTTTCTTTGTTGCTGTTTTTTTTTTAAAATTAAATTCCTTGTTTTTTTTCCTTTACAGTATCATTGATCGTCTTGATGGAGTACGTCTGTTATGGTCTCTTCTGAAGTCGAATAACCCCAACGTGAGTTTAATTTTTTGTCTCAACACTTTCATCGACTGTCAAATTTTACAGACAAAGTTGATGTTCAGGAGCCAGTTGCATAGATTTTAACGCCAGAGGTATCTGCCAATACCCGACTTTCAGCTCAGTCGACTCTTTATTTAACGCCAGCTAGGTTTTATGCAGGTAGTCCCACAAGCGTTCATCTGACGCGTAGATTTTCATTTTCAGGCGTTTTTCCATTCAGGCTCAGGTTCAAATTGTAATTAGTTGTTATATACACAAGCTTTGTTTTTGCAGGTACAATCCAGTGCAGCTTGGGCGATTTGTCCCTGCATTGAAAATGCAAAGGTAAGTCGGGATTATGTTGTTTTTCAAGTTAGTGGAAACAAGCCGGTCTCCTTAACAGTCCTTCAAAGACGGATCTGGAAAATTTAGAAAGAGGGGATGGGAGACAAGCAAAGAACTCTGAGAGCAACTGAGTCGGTAAAAGACTGAGTTTAATGAGAATTCTTTCCCTTATCACATCCCCCTCTCCCAGCGTCTTTTTGAAGGTGTCGACCACTTCTTTTTTCCCCTCCCCTCCCACCCCATTTCCCTTCTATTCTCTGCCTCCCGAGTAACCATCGGAAAATATAGATGTGAATTTTTAAACTGACAAAACAAATACGTACAAATGTTTGTGCTGCGGTTGAGTTTCCAGTGTTTATTAACTTTTTCTTGATATTTTAAGGACGCTGGAGAGATGGTGCGATCGTTTGTTGGTGGTCTGGAACTGATTGTTAGCTTGCTAAAGTCGAGCGACAGAGAGGTATTTACATTTAACTGTTGACTGTTTGAATTTTGTCATTGTATTTCTGTGAATGGTTTGTTGATACAAAGAAATGGATCAGTTGATATGAGCACCAGACATTTGAGCGATGCACGCCAACTGGCAGTGAACCACTTACATTCTTGGGCAATTCTTTTGCCCAAATTTTTGGACAGATTGTCTCTACTATTGGTCAAAGACGTACTGGCCTTTCCTTGATCGGGTGGCACATACGGGAACACTAGGAATATGATAAAAGAACAAATTGGTTAGCTAGCGTGCATTCTAAACGCAATTTTCTTCCGACATTTTAGGTTTTGGCGAGTGTCTGTGCTGCCATTGCAAACATCGCGAAAGATGAAGAAAATTTAGCGGTGATTACAGATCATGGAGTGGTACCTATGCTGGCCAAGCTTGCAACAACGGTAAAGGGCAAAAAAATTGCTTTATATCCATATTTTACGTCGATAACTCGTGACAGTAATAACTGATAAACCTGAGGTCGACGGTGCGCTTATTTCACCCCCCTCTCTCCATCAATGCTCCGTGTTAACAACAAAAAGATCTCACCGGGGATCAAACTCGGGATCTCGCGCACCGAAGACCGCGCGCTAACCAACTTGAAATACAGGTGTGTATAAATGAAAGTAAACGCCGGGAACTCGACACACCAATCAGATCTCGAAGCCACCAGGCGCGGAAAAAGAGTAAGAGTTAGTCACTGTTGCTCATTACTGCTGATTGGTTGAGAGGGTGGCGCGAGTGTCATGAGCCAATCACAGAGCGTAGCGATGCAAAACTAAATTACTAATCTGCTCTACACTGCCAACCACTGCTCGAAGGTATATGGTGTTAAGGTTCGTTGTGTACGGATATAGTTTATACCTCTTTAACAGGTTAGGAGTACTTTTTATTGTTTACTTTTACTAACATACATCTTAAACTTTTGTATTTCAGACTGATGACCGCTTACGGCAATATCTAGCCGAGTCAATTGCCAGGTTAGTGACTGGATCAGTTTCCTTGTTGTCATGTCTAACAAATCTTCGTATTAATCAGTCTGTTTTCTGTGTCTGCGCAGGTGCTGTACGTGGGGTAACAATCGAGTTGCGTTTGGACAGGCTGGCGCTGTACCTCCATTGGTTAACTACCTTAAATCAAAGAACCCGGATGTACACAGAGCTACCGCGCGTGCGCTTCACCAGCTGTCACGTGATCCTGACAACTGCATTTCCATGCACAACAGTGGGGTTGTTAAGGTAAATAGAAGTCGCCTGAGGTCATGTAGAGTTTGAAATAGTGTGATAATGAAGCGGGTGTTACCTGTTAAAGCTTATTCGCCTATTCCAGGCGAATAGTGATGCCCTACTTAGTTAGCGTTCGTAGCACTGTGAAATTGCTATTACTTAATAGTTGTTTGTGTTTCCTTCACAGTATCTTCTTGAAATGGTTGGTTCCACTGACGAAGTTCTCCAGGAGGCTGCTGCTGGTTGCCTTGGTAACATCAGGAGGCTGGCATTAGCCAATGAGAAGGCCCGCTATCATTGATTGACATTTCCAATATTGACTAGAACATGTACTGACATGTACTTCAATCTAGATCTTGGTAGAGGAACTTGCATTTTTTATATGTAAAAAACCTAAGAGTATAAAAGCGTATGTTTTTCTCTGATTTATTCTGTCACAAGTCACTCAGTTTATCTGTAAATAGTTCATGGATAGTATCTGCGGCAGCTGTAGATAAAAGAAATAAAAATCTGTGAGGTCTTGTAATTTCATCGTAATTTTGGTTTTACTAATTGCCCAAGGTGGCTTTTTCGTATTATTTTGTGAACATAATCCCAATAAATTATTTATTTTCAACTCTTGTTGTTTCCTATTTCTTGAATCCCTTGTTCTGCTTTTTCCCTTCAAACCCGGCCTGTTAACTTTTTCGCCATTTAAGGAAGCAGACACTTACCGTACTTTTGAGTCTGTTTTCTAGAAAGTATGGTGTGACTATCATTTAATCGAAACTCCGTCAGTAGTCCTTTCCTGTTGTATTCTTCGTTACGCAGTACAAGGTGACTGAACAGTATTTTCCTTTGGTTCTGTTTTCTATGCTGTACAAGGTGGTTTAAACTTTTGAGTACTAAGTAAAAAAGCAGTAAACTAATCGTCACGGTAAGGTCAGGGAGAACACACCAACAACAAATGGTCTGTCGCTGTGACTTTGACTTCAAAGGGGGAAGGGGAAGTAGTTGAGGTAATAGGGAACGTCAACCGGAAGTGACCATTTTGCCGCAACTTTTCCCAAATTTTCTGGCAATTTGCCTCAATAAGAGTAAAGATACTCAGCAAGACGCATTTGGCAGCGTCAAGGTATATTAAAAGGGAAAAAGCTACACTTCCGGTGGACATGCATAGTCCAGAAACGCCTTTGCTTGAGCTCCCTAGTAATCGTATCACTAGGTGGTGACGTTAAGCCTTTGTCTCAGTCAGGTCCTTAGTTGATCAGTGGAAATTTACTGCAATCCTCTTATCAGCTACTTTACATTACATTTGGTTACATTAGGGTCAGCACCAAAAAATTTGAATGCATTAACCTTTTAAAAAATCCAACAAGATAGTCTAGCTGGGGCTAGCTCATAATCGGTCGTCTTCCTCCATCACGAGCACGAGAAGAACATCAGAGAACCCCGGGAACTAGGGTGCTGGTACCAGTCCTCGCCGTTTTCATTCCCGTCTTTCATAGCGAGCAGATTTGAAAAATGGCGGCTACAAAGCAAGACAGCAAGGCGATAACACTGAGAGGATCCGCAGAATTAGTCACTGAATTCTTTGGTAATTGCACCTTTCTTTTTGCTTTTTTAAACGTTAAACTTCTCTTCTAAACCGATTTTATGTTTTTTTCACAGGATATGGGATAAACAAGTGAGTATATACCCTCAGTCAGTCATCGCTTACCTTCGATAAAATTAAAAACATTAGCTGTAGTACTGCATAACATAAGCTAGCAAGCTTAAGCTGAAGATTTTTATAGTTTCCAAAGTTGTGCTTCATTTTTGCAGGAACAGGAAATTTGGGTTGTAATCGTATACTTTTTCTGTGTATTTAGCATCAGTTACAAGTCAGAAAATTATTTGGTGGCATGACCGCATTATTGGCATTTTTGGAAAATAATTAGAAGTTCATGCAGGCAACAGTTTTCCTTGAATGTTTTTTCTCTCAGCATATTGTATCAAAGAGGGATATATCCTGCTGGATCATTCAGAAGAGAGCAATTTTATGACCTTACACTATTTGTTTGTGATAATAAAGAGTTACAAGAATATCTTTCCAAAGTGTTACAGCAACTTAAAGGTAAAATATATAAATTAGACTTTAGATCAAGCTTTCTCAATTTTAGGGCTCTTTATGCTGTGTTAGATGTTAGTGAAACTACAGTATAGACTTTCTTTCACGTCTAGTAATACAGTATACTACACTATCATATTTCCTCTTGCAGTGCATGAAGATAGAAATGAGTGGAACTGACATCTCTTGTGATATAAGCCCGGGGGGGGGGGGGGGGATACTTTAGGAATTTCTGGGTGGGAATGTGCTGCTGGGACCCTGGAACCCTTAACCTTTACCAGAGCTAGTTCAGCTGAATTTTGCTATCCCATACTAGAGTAAACTCCCCTAATCCCCCTATCCTAGAGTAGCTGTTTTCCAGAACTACTGAGTTCACTAGCACAGTCTAGCCAAAACAAAACCTTATACCACAATCCCTAGTCTGGATAAAATCTTCAACCAAATGATCAGTTTTATGAAAAATGATACCCTATTCCAGATCCAAACGCTCTGATTTGTATACCCTGTCCTAGAGTAAACTGCTTGAAAACCATACCCTTCACGGCGGCACATACCTATATAGCCCATATATGGCAGTACCCCACCCCCTGGGGATATAAGGGAGCTCTTATTCAATGGGGGTAGGGGTGTGGCAGTATTTTCTGATTTGGCATTAGTGTCTTTTTGGGGAAAGGCACTTATGAAAGTGTATGTGCTCTTATTCAAAGAATTTTGTTTACACAAACCTTATTCTACAACAACTCACTATGATGTTTATGCTCATAAATCAGTGGGCAAGAGCTGTGGTCTCTTTAACTATGGGAATTACTGAAGTGATGTCGTCTGAGAAAACAGATGTCAGTTCGTGACACCACCACTGATTTCCCCGCGAAATGATATCTGAGAAACAAGGATTTGCTAGGTTTTGGCAAGTAGGCCTCTTGGATGTTTTTCTTTCAGAATATCCTGTCAAATCCCGTAATTTCACAAATTTAATTTTTTATGATGTCACACTTTAGTACTCTATACTGTCTCGTCAAAATCACAAAATTAAGTACCAATAAGGCAGTCGATGGAAAATTGTTGTGTAAAATACTAATTTCGTTGAATAAACATCATGTAGGAGTCAGTGTTTTCTCAAAACCCATAAAGTAAAAACGACACTAAAAATCAAAAAAAGCTTGAAGAAATTTCTTCTGCCAAACTTGTTTGCTCCATTCAGAGTGGCTTGAGGGGAATGCTCTTCAGCGTGTTGTCATGGTGATCACTCAGGTAGATACAGAAGAGGTTATAGAGAGGTGGCAGTTTGATATACACTGCGAGAACAGTGGACAAGCCACAGAAGGAGATGACAAGAAAGCTGCTAAGTATGTATCTGGTATTATTAATTTTACCATGATGTCTTTTTCTTGAAAATATGCTTAGAAGTAAAAAGTGAAGATTGTTGTTATATTGATGCCCTTCAATAATCACAAGTTATTTTTTGTTCTTCCAACATCCCTATCACTAAATCATGCTAGTAAACTGAAGGAAAGTTTCATTTGATGCTTACAAGTAATAACAGCCTTATTTTGCTGTAATATTATCTCTCCATTTTGGCTTGTTTCCATTCTCTGTGTAGCATACAAAAACAGTGGCTTTTAATAAATACCAGTAATTATTGTTTATTGTCATTTTCAGTGCCTCATTCCTTTCTGTCCAAAGTACAATATATGGTTGACAAGACTTCTTTACGATAATAGCATTTTGCAATAAGAAGACTATGAGAATAAAGATATTACTCATTACAATGTTTATTGCAGAAAACCTCCTCCAGCAAAAACTAAAAAAGACATTCAGAGAGAGATAAGGGATGTAATCCGTCAGATAACTGCCAGTGTGACTTTTCTTCCTCTACTTGATGGCCAGTGTAAGTATTATAATTTATATTTTCAAATATCAAGATATATATTCTCCTTTCTCACACTCTCACTAATCCTCCAAGAATTACAGTTGAATGTCCCATAAGCAGACACCCTGTAACCATCAAAATACAAATTCTTCAGACCGATCTCTGACTGTCCCTTAAAGCGTTAACAGAGAGAATTTGATAAGAAATCAAAGCACCTTTCCTTTAGTGATTGTTTTAATAGTTCTCATAATGTTTTCTTATGATGATGTGTTGATATTGTTCGGAGAAACTTGATGTTGGTCATTCTTTGAGCTTATAGGGTTTAGAGGGGTGTCCACTCTTGCATTATACCCTTCCCATAACTTTTCTTGGATGTTGGGGTGGGCATGGCAGTGCATAGTTCAGCTGGTTATTGTTGCTTTGATTTCTTTCAGTCATAGAGAAGGGTAGTTGTCTTATCTATTCACCATGATTTATGACTTCTTTGTAATTATTTCCAGGTGCATTTGACCTGCTAGCATACACCAACAGAGACCAAGACGTACCAGAAACCTGGGAAGAATCTCAAGCTAGAATCATTGCAAATTCAGAAGAAGTCCGACTAAGATCATTTTCAACAACTGTTCACAAAGTTGACACAATGGTGTCGTACAAAGCTGAAGACTGAGAGACAGGGAGGAGCATCGCATTGGTCTTGTTAAAGTGCTTCTTTTGACCTTCATGTAATGATAGGAAGAAGCAAGGGAACACAACAAGCTCACATCACAGCTAAAATAGGATTTGAATTGTTGTTCCTTTAAGTCTTTTTCTGGTGAAATAGTCCATTTATAAGATAAACCAAAGATCTGGACACTTTTGTATAGAAACACCTTAAGATATTGAAGTTAAAACTGAAAGAAGACCAAATGGAAAAACCAGAAGCATATCTGACATTAAGCAGTGAATATACAAGACAGCATTTCATGGAACTTGACAGGCATGGTAACCTAAGTATCCTTCTTTCATTTTTTGGCTCATGAGGGAAAAGTTAACGTCAATATTGACATTACAAAACTGGAGTGTAGGCTGGTATGCATACAAACAGATATACTATTCTGAGATCTACAGCAAAGTTATTGAAGTTGTTTAATAACAGGCAAGGCAAGATGGGCCCTTTTTTGGCCATATAATAAATCCCTTATTGACCAAGTTTGTTTGGTCAAGATGGCTGTACATTGGCCTCATTCCTTCAATAGAAACAGGAAAAAGAACTTGGTCAATATCCAGCCATCTTGACCTTGTCTAACTTGATAATAGACATGCATATTATAGTCAATTTGACAGCTGTCATAATAGAGTATCTACTGGCCATAGTCACATGACTGTATCGTGGGCTCAGGTGCCAACTCACCCAGGTCAACTGTTCTTTTGAAGTTTTCTGCTGACCAGTAGTGAGCTTTTGATTGATTGCAGGCTCAAGTTTATGTTTTTCAGTCATATGGTTCTCCCATAAAAGTTAAGTATAGATTTGGGGATTTCTCTGCAATGGTTTTAATTCCATGCCTCAAGTAAATTTTGAATGCATAAATGGGAGCTTGGTATTTATTTAGCTGGGCTAAATCTATATATTTCTTTTTGAAGCAGGTGAGCATTTAAATGTTCACCCATGGCATATTAATACCCTGCAGCATGTGCAATCTCTTCTTTGTTTAACTGGTATCATCACCCATGACCTATACTGAGTTCACGTGGCATTGGTGAAAGATGGATTGGACCACCGGATCAGACCAGATTGGATCATTGCTTTTAGTGTGTTCAGGCTGGGGTTGATTTGATCTGGTACGATCCAGGTCAGTTCTTGACAACTGAGTTCACCCATGACAGGAATTAAATAGGTTAATTTGCATCTCTTAATTTTAACTCATAAAGTAATGTTTTTTAGACCTTAAACCACTTGTTTTCTCCTTGTTGTCCGGCATTGATCAGCATTATGTAAAGACAGTAGTGATAGTTAGTGACAAAAAGAAACAGACAGAGACTGTATATTTTTGCAAAGCTATAGTCTAGTTTATTTAGTACATCATAAACATTTCAGTTGATTTTGCAATAAAAAAAATGTTTTCATGCTTCTGTTCATGGTTTCATTGAATTGATTGTGAATACATGTTAATTTGTCCCGAGGGAAGGGGTGCATGGTCTCATTGAAGTGATTTTGAATACACGTTTACATGCCCAGAGGGGTTGAATTTGGCTGGTATAACCTGAACTCTTTCCGATCAGGAGCTTTGATGACAACAGCAACATCGAACGTTGTGATGAGTTCACCAAGAGCTTTAAATTTTGAGCTTCCCGCGAAGAACCTGAAAACCAATGTTGCGCAATGTGAGAGGTTACCAAAGCAAAACGCGCCTGGAAGTTTTCGTTCTTCAAACCTTGTGTTGATCATGTTGATGGCTTGTGTTTCGAAAAAGGTTTTCATCGCTTTAGAAATTATTTCTGAACATAAAAAGAGGGTTTTCAACTTTCCTGAATGAGATAGAAGCAGGAAGAATCGGTCGTACTTGTTAATCAAACCGTATTCAGCTGAACATCGTCCTTGTAAACAAGATGGAGGACCCAAGGTTCACACGTGTTGCCCAAGATCCTCGCTTCAAAGTGAGTAACCATCTACTTAATCTCCTTCATTAACGTGCCGGTTTATTCTTTATGCATGAAATACGAAGAAAGTTTGTCTGAAATCGTACTGAATACTAAATGTCTTCTGGTTCAGTACTGTGTATGTTATGTTTCATTGTTAAAAAGCGTAAAATGCTTTTTATCTCAGGTAATTTTTTGTTTTGTTTTTGGGTATGGTAGTGTATGCTAATGAAGTTGAAACAAAGGAAAAATAAAAATAACCAGAGATGGAAAATTTACCCCAACATACGTATCGGGTAATATTTTTTTTCTACTTGTTTGTTAATACTTGATTGCTGGAAATTTTGGTTTAATCTTAATGTTTCTTTATTCAGAAAATCTCCCGTAAAGAGAGGAAACTTAAGATCGATGGACGGTTTGAGAAAATGTTTACAGATAAAAGCTTCACAACAAAGTGTAAGTAATAGAGAGGTCTTGTATCTACATGTTAATAAAGCTTTTGACTGCATGGGTGTCCTGTGGCATCTTTAGAAGAAGAAAAAATACAAATTATAAAGTGTAAAATGTCAATATATTGTAATGTAAATATAGAATTTTACCCACAGATTTTGTTGACAAACGTGGCTCAAGAGTTGAGAAAACATCAACAGAAGATCTCCACAGATTTTATGAAATGTCTGATGAATCTGACAAAGGTAGGATTTCCACTGTCAATGAAAGTATCATCAACTAAATAATTTACTGGTAAACTTTTTAGTCTTGCCTTAAAAATGAACATATTTTGTTGTTTGGTTTTGTAGAAGATGAGGTTGAGGAATTTCAACCAAAAGAAAAGGAAAGAAGGGAAATAACAGAGAAGAAAGTGGCAAAGAGGTGCTTAATGAAGACCATCATTTTCAATTTACTATACTTAATAAAAGTGATGTCTTGTTAAGCCTTTTACTTCTAACAGTAACTGATGTGACAATTGACAATAATTAACAATTATTCTTCAAGCCCGAATGGGCTCTGAATGGGCTATTGACTCAGAGACCATGAGGGCGAGAGGAATAATAATTATTGTTTTAGCAAAATCCAACTAGTTGGTCAAAAATATCGAGAATTATAAAAAGTTAGCTAGTTAAAGCTAGCCTTTAATCCTTTTTTTGCCACCAAAAAGCCCATGCTTTTCGCTACTAGTGGGCTATAACATATAACCTAGTAGTAGCTCAACCAATAGAAACGCAGCATTGATAATAAACCACTAGTTGGATTTTACTAATTCTTAATATCTTCTTGTTAACAGCTAAACAAAAAACTAAAGTAATGGGTCCATGAAGAAGAATGTTTGTCGCTCAAACAATGACCAAAGCATTTGTCAAAGAGTTAATAAAACGTCGGAAAGCTAATATTGTTTAATATTATTATTGCCATTGACACCAAAGTTTGTTTTTTTAGCAAATCTAAGAAAGAAAAGGCAGTTAAAAAAGATGGCAGGAAAATGAAAAAGAAACTACAATTGCTGGAAAATGATGATAACAAAGGGGTGGGTAAGAAAAGTTCAAAAAATATAAGAAGCAAGAAGGAAGATGAAGATGAGAATGGCAGCAGTTCAGAGGAGGATATAGATCTCAGCAGGGGAGAAGGAGATGTTCAATCGTCTTCTGAAGAA
Organism: Porites lutea; assembly: GCF_958299795.1. Taxonomy (NCBI): domain Eukaryota; kingdom Metazoa; phylum Cnidaria; class Anthozoa; order Scleractinia; family Poritidae; genus Porites; species Porites lutea. The sequence continues at coordinate 704,766 of NC_133214.1, forward strand.
GAGGATGAAGGGCAACTAAAGTTGAAAATAAAAGATGTGAGTTTATATTATTACCTACTGTTGTAACATTACTATCAGGCCTGAATCTACACCGGTTTTTTCATTTTATGGAAAATGGGCAGATTTCTCAGAATCATTATTTTAATTTTTTTTTTCAAATACAAGAAAATTTCAAATTCTCTGGTACTGATACGCTCAGTCTATGGTGAATGTTCTACCAGAGTAACTCAAAGACCCTCTTCTGAGTAAAGCCAAGCCAAGAAAAGGTATTCAAGGGAGTTAAATCCGAAAACTTTCCCAAACCTCCCTTGGCACTTGTTATTTCAGAAAACAATCACTATTTTTCCTAGATCTGCCTATGATTATTTATGCTACCATGACAAATTCCCGCTAGTGGGTTGGTTTACCAGTTCCTTAATCTTATTGGATGGAAAATATCAAGCCCACTTACCTGTAAATGTTATTATTGTATAATTAATATTTATTGATATAACAGGATGAAATTGAGCACCCATGGGGTGAAATGGATGTTTCAACAAAAACAACAAAAGATTCAACAAGACGTCTTGCGGTGTGCAACCTGGATTGGGACAGAGTAACGGCAACAGACCTGTTTGGTAAGTTACATACTCAGGTTTCTCTTCCTCTCTTTCTCCTCCTTGTTTTAGTGTTATTTGATGCAAAATATGTGTAGTAGGGACTCTTAGACTGGACTACAGGTACAAGTTATTTTAATGCCTGTATTGAACAAATAACTTATTTCATTGCTGCTGTTTTAATTAATCTGGTCTTTTGATTATTTCTTAGTGTTGTTTAATTCCTTCAAGCCTAGGGATGGTGTCATAAAATCAGTCAAGGTAACTTAAATATTTTGTCAACTTCTCCCCACTACTTCTGTAGGAAATGAATAGGGGCAGCAAATGAGAATTCAAATTTTGATCTTAGGGTTTAAAGGGTTAAACTCTACTCTTTGTTCCAGATAAGAGGGAGTCTTTCTTCAGGCCTGCAGTTTACGCATGCAATTTCTTGTGCAATAATATTTTTCTGGTGCTCAAAGTCATCAAATTATTGCAGTGTAAACTAGTAGGGATTTTTTGTGCAGTTGGTCAGTGTGAACATAGTGAACGAAAGACACTTTATTTTAATAGGGCACATATTACAGTCAGGCTGTAGTCGCCCTTATGGTCCTATGAAACTCAAATACAATGATAATTACAAAAATACCAAAATATTAAAATCCTTAAATGCTAAATACTTAAGTACTAAAAGTTAATGATTAAAATATCAAGTTATTTTAAAAACTGAAAAAAGTTATGTCAATTGTAAAGCTCTCAAGTGTGAATTTACAGTAAGTTATTTTACAGTTATGCTACTGCCTCGATAGTTTGTCTGTAACAATAATATTTACTAGAGTATTTCTTTCCACTGCAGATTTATCCTTCTGATTATGGCTTGGAACAAATGCAAAAAGAGGAGTGCCTTGGACCTGTTGAACTAAAAGATGATGAAGGTGGAAGTGAAAACTTGAATGAAAATGGAAATACAGAGGTAAGATGTAAAAATTCTTGGTCTTACTTAGCATAATGAACAGAGTCAAACTAATAATAATTTAAGAGAGGGAATCCAGTTCAATAGTTATTATGACATGCAACCAATCTCTTTCTTAATCCCTCAGGGCTCAGGGTTTTCCATGGAGAAACTTCGCCAATACCAGTTAAACAGACTTAAGTATTACTATGCAGTGATGGATTGTGATTCACCAGGTATGGCTTAATAGGGGTAGGAAAGGTATACATATGAAAGACACTCACCTTCCTCTGTGAGACAGTGTAACCCTTCAGCAAACACCAGAGACCAGGCTGTTACCTGTTGTAGTTGGGGCAGGGCTTGTTTGCTTAGCCACCAACATCCTTGCACTTAGGCAGGGACCTTTTACTTCCTGAACTCTTTGTTTGCAAACCCAAGCCTTGAGATAGAGGACACAAATCTGTTCCCTTCAGTTGATGAACAAATAGCCCACTACATAACATGTGTTTAACTTACATCTGACTTTACAAACCCTTATGTAAATGTAAACTCTTACACATGCACTGAACACATATTTTTCATTACTAGATTGTATTTCACTATTACATTGTCAAAGCTGTCAGTAACAAAAGCTCGTTACAAAATTAGCGTATTATAATTCAACTACATAGCTTGAGATAATTATTTTCCATGCATAGCATTGTTGCATATTGGACAAATTTTGAGTAACCTCTTTTCCTTTCTTATGTAAGGGACTGCTGAAGTTCTGTATGACGAATGTGATGGAACAGAGTTTGAACTGAGTGGTAATATACTTGACCTTAGGTATATCCCAGATGACATGGAGTTTGACCATGAACCACACTCAGTTGCCACAGGGATACCCGCCTCAGGGACGTATAGTGCCCCAGAGTAAGTAATCAAAGCACCTGAGAGTTTGTTAAGATATTATCCTGATATCAAGTAATGAACTTCTTTATAGTGGAGTCCATAGTGTCAGGGACTGTGCTAATCACCTCAATTTATTAGACCCAAAAAGTTTTCTCAACTTTTGATGACGGGTTTGTGTTTTATTGTTTCTAGGTTTTCTACGACTGCACTTCATCAAACAAACGTAAAGCTGACTTGGGATGAAACCGACCCTGGGCGACAAAGAGCAACCATGAGGAAATTTAAAAAGGAAGATTTGCTAGAAATGGACTTTAATGCATACCTTGCTTCTTCATCAGATGAAGAGGATGAACATGACGGTGATCAAAAAATGAATGAGGATCATGAATTTTCAGACGATGAAGACAAGAAAATTGACAAGTACAAGGTGAGATGTTAGTAAGTTTTTTTTGCTGCTTCTCAAAGTCCTTAAGTGAAAAATCTGCCAGATGAAAGAAACAAAAAAGAGAGCCCTAGAATATGTGGGAATTCTGAGTTTTTAAGCTCCTTTAGTCTGTTTTGTTGAGCCTCTATATTTGAATACTGGAGCAGAAGTAACCATTTGTCATATGTTGGGAAAACACGAGGAAAATTCAGTGAGTTATTTACAAGTTTTTTTAGTTTATTTCAACATTTCTTTTTTTCTTTGGGTGAAGACATTTGCCATATGTTTATCAGTTTTTACTCTAAGGAGAATGGATGCAAGCTTTAGCCGCTGTGGTTTCTGGGATTGTTTTTGGGGTGGGTGAGGCGTTAGTTATGATTGGTCAGTGGTATCCAAGGCAACCATCAACCAATCGCAAGTAACCCCTGTCCAAATGATCCCTGAAATCATTGTGCTGGAAGCTTGTACCCATTCCCCTTAAAATTTCTGGAATGGGGAGAATGTGTTCACTGGATCTGAATGCAGGAAAGGTCTATAGCATTTTAACAATTATTTTACTTCTCAGCTGATCTTTTACGCTTTTTTGTTTAAAGCAATTGCTGAGAGAGATTGAAGAAAAAGATTGCGAGGCTGACAGAGAACAAGAAATAGAGATCACTTGGGAACCAGGCCTGCAAGAAGCCACAGAGGGCTTGGTGACGAACAAGATGAAAGAAAAAGAGAGAAAGGAAATGACGCCATGGGAAACATATCTACAAAATAAAAAAGACAAGAGAAAAGAGAAACAAACGAGAAAAGATGCATCAAACAAGCAGTAAGTTACAAATACTTCAGTATGATTTCCACTTTTACTCCCTCGGTGTGGAACAAGTAAAAAAAAGTCAGATTAGGTCCTTTAGAAACCAGTTCGTCAGTCTCTAAATGGCCAATTTTTTTCCCAACAACATTGTGGCATCCATTGCAAAACAGAATCTATTTGTGAGATTGATTTTTTGAATTTGTTTATCCTATTACGACTTAATTATCAGAGGGTACATAAGGTTTGGAGCTCTTTCAATGTTGTGGTCTTAACGATGGATTGTTACTTAAGTGCATGTGAATCAAGCAGAAAATGTAAACGAAGGTATTCCTCTAATCCAACATTTCACGATTCTGTTTTGAACCTATTACAACTTATTGACTGGAAAACGAGTTTAGCTTCACAGGTGTCTAGATAGCTTTTTTGAAACCTCTGATAATTATCTTGTGTTGTGCTTCAGGATATCAGAGAAAGAGCCTGACGAAAGTTACGAGAGTTTCACAGATGTTGACGTGTCAGATCCTTTTTTCAGTCAAGAAATTGATTTTGGGTTAACCAAAGGTGACAAGGCATCTGCTAAAACAAAGAAAAATCGAAAACGAGCCAGGAAAGAAACTGAGGAGGATAAAAAAGCGAAGGTGAACGAATAGTTATTAATCTTTTCAGTCCTAACATTCATCGGAAAATCATTGGCAACATTCGCACAACTTTTTGCTCGATATCTGAATTGTTGTAGACTCTTTCGCAGAAGTCTACCTCTACTGTTTGCAATAACGGTGCCAGTGAGTACATAATACCTTTTTATAATTTCTTCCATCGTCGAGCCTTCAATCGTAACGTTAAAAAAATTGTCTTATGATCACACGTATGTTTGAGCTCGTTGGAGTACGTATTCGATACTGCAGTGATAGCAAGAAACACTGTTAAGTTATTAAACGATAGTTTCAAAAAGTAGAATTATGCAGAATATTCTGAAAGTGTTTTGGGCATTAACCAACCAAATTTTAGGTCACTCAATTTTCATGTTTTAAATTAATTTCCTGTTTTATTTGATTTGTTTCCAATTTAAGGAGGAACTAGAATTACTTTTAATGGAAGACAAGGACGACCGACAGCATTTTAGTCTGAAGGGAATAATGGACAGTGAAAAAAGAAAAAGCAAGAAGAGAAGGAAAAGAAAAGCAAACCAAGAAGAAATTGTGGATGATAACTTTAACGTGAACTTGAAAGATTCTAGATTTGATGCGTTGTTCACTTCACATCATTTCGCTGTGGACCCGTCAGATCCCCAATACAGGTAGGATGTGTAATAACTTGGGTGTCCTGTGCAGTACCTGATGTGAATACAGATCTGTTGTCGGACCCTACTGCGCTTGCGCCGTGTTCCGCTGAGAGACAGTAGGCTCATAAATTCGAATTGTTTCCGAATATCCGAATAACACTCGAGTATTCAAGACCAAAAGCGTTGCACATACGCAAATTTGCGTAATTGAAAGAGGCTCTGAGAATATGCCCAGGTATAGGTCACCGCAGCGTCTTTTTTTTTGAGGGAGCAAGTAAACAACAGTACTCTTTTTCCAATTCTCCTGTGGTACTTGATGGAGTAACCTCCGCGCAAGGAAACCCTAGGAAGGTCTTCGTAGGCTATTGAAAGAGGGGGAGACAGTAATTGTCTCTTTGCCTGATTCCATAGGAATCATCTCTAGTAGACTACCTGGGCAACTTTTATTGGCCGGTGACTAGTGACCTACTTTTGCAAAGAAATCGCCAATAATATTTAGATAGCTAATAGAAGTGTCTGTTACTAGGAAAACTAAGGCTATGGAAACCATTATTGAAGAGAGACAGAGAAGAAGAGAGACTGAAGGAAAAACCGACCAGGCAAAAAGTGTTGAAGGTGAGTAAGATCTTGTAGATCGGAGGGTTAGGTTTGGAATTTTGGCCTTTCTTACGTTCGTTGGTTTCCCGTTTCGTAAAGTGCTGAAGACTTTTTTCGTGACGATATACGGTGACATGGTGACGTTGAAGATGAAGATGAAGAAGGTGATGATGATGATGATGATGAAGATAAAGATGATGATGATGATGATATGATGATGATGATGAAGTAAAGGTGCTCGTGGCGATGGTGAAGGTGATGATGATGGTGTGGAATGATGAATAGGGATGATGATGATGATGATGACGACGAGAGTGATGATGATGACAAGGTGTTGGTAGCCATTGTCAAGGTGATGGTGCTTGTATGTTGAGGAGAGAAAATGGTGGCAGTGATGGTTTGTATGGCGTTTATGATGATCATTTTGGTGATGACAGCGATGGTGATGTCGTTGGTGATGATGATGACGATACCTTTATGAATTAATTTATGTCTCATTTGTTCAACGTGCGAAAACTATCTATACAAAACCAACTTGTAATCAAGCAATGTACTTTTCTTTTCGTTACAGGAGACCAAAGCCAGAGAAAAGATCCCAGGTGAGTTGAAGATCTGTACGGAAGCAGTTAAATATATTATATTAAAATAGTCTTTCTTTCTTTACTACCACTGGCGTCTGGTTCTTCTCGCTAAAATTTTTACGTCAAGAAAATGTGAAATTATCACACTGAAAAGAGGTCACATTTTACGAAACAGGTCTGATATAAAATTATAACGTGTTGGAGTTGACACTTTTCCTGGAGAAGTTGTTTTTGTGAACTTTTATCATATTGAGTTTTCTCCTCAACAGGAAGCTAAATTTCACTGTTCGTTTATTTACACTCATGGACTTGATCATTGACGTTGTTGATCGTTCTTGTATTTTTTCTTGTTTGTTACTCAATAGCTTGTCTTTGTTGGTGAAATCAGTGAAGTCAAAAACAGGACAATTCTATGAACAGAAAAAGAAGAAAAGATTAAAGCAGTAAAGTTTTTGATGTATCACGCAGCCCTGTTTGGTCCCCAGGGCGCCATCGTTAGCCACGTGATTGGTTCCCAGTTCCTCGTCTCTCAAGCTACCCAAAATGCCGGGCAAAGACCCTCTGTTGACTTCTAACGAGAACGTACCGTACAGAGTTAGAGGACTTGCTCAAACCTCTTACGCAGGATTATGTGCGCTTACTTTCAACACTTGGATGATTGGATCGTTTTGCCAGCCTCATATATGATAAATTTATGTTTTCTATTGGTAGCCACTCATTGTTCAGCTTGTCTACCAAAACTATCCCAGAATGCTTAGTGCTCAGTCTCCTTATGATGCCTTAATGAGCGACGATTCTCTTTGACATATCGTCGACCCAGATCCTTCAGTCGTGTAACAAAACATCATTTTTCGGCTACAACAGCAATAATTGCGTTGTCTCTGCCCTGACAAGGACAAGGTGCAGACCTGAGATTTAAACCTAGTCTTCAGAACACCATTTTTTTGTGGCCTCAAATCAAAAAGAGGATTCAAGCAAGTCAGAAATGCCTTGTTATCAACATTTGGACACTCTCCGCTTATTGCTAAAATCCCACGAACACTGATTTTACTGCAGAGCTTGTATTAGCCTAACTTCGGCTCTTTTTATTGCATCACAAATGGAATTTTATTCAGCGCTCTAAATAAACAAAGTTGTAAACAAGCATGGTCACTAATGTTTTTTATTTTCTTTGTAAGTAAGGGTCATCGGTCAGAAGCGTTGGGTTATGTGTTAGCGGAGCTCCTCGCGAGCGGAGCACCATAGCTAAGAAAATTTGGTAATCTACACATCCAAGAATACAGTCAACTCTCCCTAAGACGGACACCTTTGGGACTGGCACTAAGTGTCCATCTTAGAGAGGTGTCTGTCTTATAGAGAGTCAAATAAAGGGAGTAAAGAAAAGCAGGGACCAACTCTAGGTGTCCGTTTTACAGAGGTGTCCGTCTTATAGAGGTGTCCGTTAAGAGAGAGTTGACTGTATTTGGTTATGACGTCGCGCACGACCTCCCGTCCGTACAGACGCTGGGGGAGGGGGAAGGGAGTCAGACGTCAGCCCGTCAGGGGAGGAGTATGTTATGGCTGAGGTGAAATTTTCCATTTCAAGTAACTCGCTCGTTTCGGTGGCTAATCACATGGCCGCCCGGCCTTTTGGAGATAAAAAAAAAACAAAACAAAAACCCAAGAGAAACGAGTCTTTCTTTCCACTAAATTTTAATGTCTACATTAACTTAAATAACAGGGAAAGAGCTAGAGCGAGAAATAAATAACAACGAAGACCAGTTTCGTTGGAACAAAAACATGAAAATTATATAGCGGCGGTTAGGAAATGAGAAATGCTAGCGGCTACCAAAGAGAAAATGAGCGGCAGTGAAAAAACAGAGTGAACACGAACACAAACATTTCCTCCATAAAACATGTGAATAGGAAGGTAAAAAAAGTTTCCGTCGTGTAAAACAACGTCAAGGAAATGTACAAAAAAGTGTGCTGCACGTGCAAAGTTGTTTTTTTTTGCTAATTAGAAAAAAAGTATGCTGCACGTGCAAAGTTTTTTTTTTGCTAATTATATTCATTGGCGAGAATTCCTCAAGGGAACCAAAAATACACTGAAGAAAAATGTGTTTACTGTTACTTGTTGTTGTTGTTGTTTTTTAACATTTCTTAGTGACATTGGTGGCATGAACAAGGCTTCAGGCTTTTCATAATGTTAGTTTTTTCAATTTCGCATTTCGAATTAGTTGTCTGAAGTAATGTAAAAACAGCAACTTCGAGTGATTTCGAGGCATACAATTTTACTACACAAAGCAGTTTTTACGTTAAATTTTACACTAAACCTTAAGAAAAGTATCAGGAGACGCTGCTTTTTGGGGTTGACGTGAACGGGCCAGAAGCTGAGATTTCAATTTCCATCCACAGGATCGGTTGAACGACATTTTTACGGAAGAAGGAGTTGGGTGTAACACGGCGTGGAGGTAAGAAAGTTTCTTTGTTGTTTTACCTTTTATTATCTTTGGGTCTATTGTGGTGACTTTTTTGTTTTCTTAATTCTCGTTACTCGTGAACGTAACAGCCTATTAGACCGAGGATAAGCCGAGAAATCCGCCGTCAAAGACAAAGACTAAAAGAATTGAGGCACAAATGCTGAAAAATGCAAAATAATCCACCGGTGGAGTATAAGAGGTGAGGATAATTGACTAAAAGTTTCCAAAGTTTTACCAGGAAATAACAGTGAGAATCAGGTTTTAAGGCTTTCCGTAATTCTGAAAATTCTCCTGTGGCTAAGCAGGTTTGCCTACAATAAGATGAGATTGATATTGTTTTAATTCGAGTTATGGCGTTGTGTTTATTTAAACAATACGTGATCGAAAAGTTATTCATGAGCAACAAATTTTAAAAGGGCAAGAGGGTTGTCCATTAAAATGCAGGGGGATATGACTTATTTGCCTTGCATAACTCCTAGTATTTTAATTTGCTTTCACTAGCCTCGTTCTTCCATCCAAACAATCAAAGCCAGGTCATGTTATATATTCGCTGATCCCATCCCGCCTCCTCTAAAACACCACTGCAAAAATATTTCTTGCTTCACATTGACAATTAGCAAACCGATGCGAAATTTCAAATTTTGTCCCCAAACCAACGTCCTCAAGTCCACGTATAAAATTATCTACAAATTTAAAAAGGTTAGAAGAAAGATGACATACATAATAGGTCTTGTACATCTCTTTATTCACCCTTTGTGTGACTATTTGACACAATCCCCAGTCCCAATCCCTTCACACTGATAAAGTAATTGATTTTTATAAATAAGGTTCCCATTCCACCTCAACTTGCTAATTCACTTGATTCTGTACCCAGATGACCACTGGGTCAAATTAAATAGACATATGATGGGTCAAAATTGCCACATATTTCAATTCTGTGATATTTGACATCAAACCTGACAACTTGATTTACACTTGATCACTGAATTCTACTTACAAATACATATTTTACTTGTAAAACACTTACAACTTAATCTATTATATTTTAAATACAAAGGGGAAGAAAATCTTGAATTCATGCATCCTGTCCTTTAAGGTGGGCCACATTTTAATTTGTCCTCAGAATGTCACTGAGGTATAATTTTTTGACACAAAGGTGTTAAAAAAAGTAAATGATCAGCAAACAATATCTTGACCATAATCCATACAAAAATTTTCCTTATCAGTGACACAGAAAATAAATAATAAAATATTTTGGAGAATATTGGTGCAAATGGTAGAGGTTAATATGTTTAAATGTGTTACACTATGGAATACGTAGAGTGATGGTGATATCAAAGGTAAAATCATTTTCGCTTCTGATTGGCTGGCTAAATAACTGTGCTTGTTTCCAGGCAACATCTCCTCTTCCTCCACTGAGTTTAGCTGTTAGTTTCAGAGTCTTGGAGTCACTTAAGGATGAAGTTGTTAGTAACTTCTGATCTGCAAGGTACCAAAGATATTATATAAATTATGTGCGTGAGCATAATGTTTTAAGAATGAATGAGTTTGGCTCTTCATTCTTCAATGAAGCAGTTACTTACCATCAGACAATCCACCAGTAAGGGTGGATTTTCTCTGCCGTGTTAACAAAATAGAGGTAACGTATTGAGAGTCATGGGTAAATGGAAAAGTTGAACCTTGTTTAATTTTTAAGTTTACGCGTGGCCTTTCATACATTGCTTCTATTTTATTTGTGCCCTTTTATGTGTGCAAAACCAGTCAGTATGTCATAACAGTAAGTCAGTGAACTAAGGATTGTGTCAAACAGTTACTTAGCTAGTCACTACATCAATCAATCAATCAATCAATATTGCAGTTGTAACTCTTATTTTGTGAAATCCTGTCATGCAAACAACAAGAAAGACAAATAACAGTACTTTCATGTGGAACTACTATTTTCTACAACATGAAGTTGGGAATTATTTTCCTGGTTGAATTCCTTTATTCTATTTACAGATAGGAAAATTACGTTAGTTCATGTAATGGGTGAAGTACACACCATTACTAAAATCGAGGCTTTGTGTGTCTTCATCATCCCCCACTAGTTTCCAGTCCACTCGCCCAGTTTCTGTTGTAGTGACCTTGGCCGTTATAGTAACTGTGTCAATCACTAAATCAGAGGAAGTCAAATCCACCTTCCATGCAATCATGCCAGATGGAGAGCCCTGTAGTCGCGCCAGGTAGGCCTGACAAAAATAATAAACCAATTTTTATTGTCAGAAAAATAAAAGGATTCACAAATCAGAAGCATTTTAATACTAAATTTTCACATATATATTCAGGTCACTGTGAATTAACATTAAGATATGACAACTTTGTCTGTTCCATATCATTCACATCTTTCTCACAAAAGCAGTAAATTTTCTATAAAATATAATATGCTTACATTTCCTGTCTGTAAGAATGTCAGGTCACCTTCCTGGACTCCTCTCTCAAGGAGATAAGAAAGCACCTACAATTGACAAATTATTTTTACAATATTTAAATCCCCCATGTTGGTGTTACTGCAATACACACTTTGTCCAATAATACTCATATCTGCTAAATACCAAGATTAATTCTTCTTCACTATATGACTAACAGCTCTACACCAGACAGTTTTGTTGTACTATCTGTGAAACATTCATAGCTCCATTTATCTGTAGTTTGAAAATTTGCATGACAAAGAAGCTGCACTAACTCGTGCCCATTTATACATGTATTTGCTGACCAATGAGAACTACTGCTCTAGATTTCCTCCATTCCAAACCTTGCTGCCATACCTAAGACACACCCATATCAGCCCTATGTCTAATCTATGTTGGTATGATTATACTTGCATGGATCATTAGCCTGTGCATAAACAGAGATCACTTCCCCCAAACTAGATTTCTATCCTTTACCACTAGCTTGTCCTGCCTGTGGCACATCCATATGGACAATATATCCTATCTATGTTGGTATGCCTGTGACAACTATACCTGTACACTGCCCGAAAAATATAGAGATAACTTGTCCCATTCCAGATTAATTACTATGCCTGTGCAGACAAACTTATACTTCCAGACAATGAGTTCAGTTCTGCTGTGTTAGATTTCCACACTGTGCCACCAGATGTTAATTAATACATCTGACACACTCGTACCCCCGCTTATGTTGGTGTGCCTGTTACATACATACAACACTTACTGTTGTCCAATCATACTCATATTTTCTGAACACTGAGATCACTTCTGCTGCCCCAGACTTCCACCCCTCCAGGAATGTTTCCTTTTTGGATCCACGGAAGTATTTATCACTTGCACAGCAATAACTCAAAGTCAGTCTATAAAAACAATGAATATCATAAAATAATGTATAATTTACTCCGACACTTAACCAATCCCAGTCCAAGTGCAAAGTTTCAAACTCAAGAAACTTCTTCACACCTCCCCATAACTAGAATAATATATTATTGGGTGGTTTAGCAAAGACAACACTGAGGACAGTGGTCAGATCATTGTGTTCAGTTCTTACTGTGTGCTTCTCTCATCTACCCTAATGTTGCATTGTTGTCACCAAATCTGCCTTAAACCTGAGCACCCCTCATATCAGCATGCAGACAAAAAAGAAGCTCTAGCTTAAAAAGCAAAATAAGAGGTATTGGTACCTTTTGTTGTTTATCTCTTCATCAGTTGGTACAAAAATATATGGTTCATGCTGCAAGATTAAAAGCAAACATTTTGCACGCTGGTCAGTGCAAGTTTGTACACTATGTTGCCTGTTCTGTTTAACATTGATTATGCCAGGCTGATGATTATGCTTAAGTTTTACAGCAACTATACATTACTTTATCTCATACTTTTGGTACTAAAATGCCCCTCAAAAGTACTGCAACAACTCTAACTGTGGTCGTTTAATATTTTAGTGTCCTTAAGTGTTACAAATACACACTCTGGACCCTTTAAGTCCCAAGGGTGACCAACATCAATTTTCTCCTACTAAGATCAATATACAGTCAAAAGACAGATCAAGAGAATTATTTAATGATCACCAAAGAGAAATTGCTTTGATCTTTCGTCAAATTCTTGCAACTAATTCTGTAAGCAAAATGTCTGGAGATCAGTGTGGAGAATTTGTCTGTGGATCACTGGATATTTTCATTTTTAAAGTGGAGAACCTCCCCAGGGGTCTGAATAATTATCAGATGAAACATACCTTCCTGCTAAGGTTAAAAGACTAAAAAAAGTGAAAAAATGTGTTACCAAAGATTCAGGTTTTCCTATCATGTGTCTCCATGCAGCCGTCCCAAACAATTTCCCTTTGTGGTTTGAAAAGAATTCCACAAGTTCCCTGACAAAACGCTCTCGTAAGGCAATGCGACGCTCCATAGGCAGGTTTAGTTGGCGCTGGTAAAAAGCAAACTGCCCATTAAAATATCATCTGGATTTATGAATAACTTCTTGAAAAATTATTTTGAAATTCCTGTGAAAGCATAAATCAAATGGAGCCTTTCAACTGGCTTTTAAAGGTTTTAATAACTTACTAATTTGTTTATTTCAATCTGATACCTTGCTTCAGTTATACTTGCCTGTTGGTTAAATAACCCTATTGCTCTTGATAGCCATTCTTCGCGAACCATTAATCTTCTTTGTGTAACTTCATCGTGGTTCACCGAGTATTTCCAAGTAACATCCACTACCTAAGAACACAAAAGAAATCATTTGAGTTTGATGCATGATGAATGATAGTTGAAGAGAAGTTTAAACTTGTTAATTTATAACTAAGGTAACATTACTTCTTTTGAGAATTAAGGCTGGTTAATGAAGGAATGAATTGATGAATGAATGGGTGAACAAAATGTCAATGAATGAAGGGATGACTGACTGAATGACTAACTGACTGGGTGAGCAAATAACTAAATTTATCTTTTGCACTGATTGCTACTGGTTTCAGGCCCTATAAAAAATAATACTACCTAATTTGCCAAGAAGAGAAACCCATGCCATCCCTAAACACAGGTCATGAAAGGCACAATGGGCCTACAACCTTTCTCAGCTGAGTGGCTTTTTACTTCTCCTTTGAAAGAAGAAGGAATCAATCATGTGAACAGAGATGATCCAGCACGAATTTACAAGCTTTTTATTACACAAGACTAATATGCTACTGCTGAGGTCAGCCAAATTCTAGTGGCAATTTGTCTAGAGGCCCCCTTAGGGTAAAATTTTGACAAGCAACATGGCCTTGAAACAATGACATTACACAGATGAAATGGCGATAAACAACAAAGTTTTGTTGAAACTGTGACAGTAAAAAGGACAATCACAGATGCAATTATAGCAAAATACCAACAGGACATGGCCCACTCCCCAAGATGTGAAACAGCCACTTTTTAAAATTCAGACTAGGGACATACATACTCTGCTATGTGGGCCTCTGTATGAATAACTAAAAAGCTAGGACTATAAATGATCTTAAAGGCATAGCACACCTCATCTTTAGAAAATGCCACAATGTAAGTTAATTTCTTTCCCCAGCCCTGTTCATAAAGCAGGAAGTCATCACATTTGCCTCCGTCACAGATAATCCATCTTTGTTGAGATTCTGAGTAGACTTCCACCCACACATGATCTGTCCAGTCAGTGACATGTCGCACCTCAAAACCAAGTGACTGCAGCATCAATGCTTTAAAATTTGCAATCTCACCGCATCTGCCATGACGGGTTTCTGTAAAAAGACAAGACAGTAGCCATTTCTTGCAAGGAACTTAATGAAACTTGGCATGGCTCCCAGTTGTGTGTGAGACGGGGATAAACCAGTAAATAACAGAGCACATACAAAAGAAGGTACAGATAGACAAAATAATTGCAAATTCTTGAAAACTTGTTAGCCTTTCTCAGCTTGTGATCCTAGGAGCATTTGTGATGAGTTATAAGTCTTCTGTTAGTGTGCCTCTTTTCATATTAACACATTCCCATTTAATGTTTTGCATCAAGGTTTCAGATAATTGTAAAAAATAGGTCCCAGTGCCTTTTGGTAATCTCCAACTTGTAAACTTACCCAGTAGTTTTCTTGGATGGTTGTATCTAGGAAACCTTTCATCTTTCCCACAGTTTGGGCATTTATATAATTCAACTCTCCCTGCTAGCCACTGTCTCTCTTCTTCAGTTGGATGTGCTCCTCCGTTGGATTCTGTCATAGTACCACAATCTGCACAAATTGGTTTATCCACCCAGTGAAAAAAGGTGCCTGAAAGAACAGCTTGAGTTGTTGTCATATAAACTGAGATTAAGAGATGTTAATATTATTTAAGCTCTACTATTCCCCTTTTTTAAGTCAAAAGAATAAATACATTAAATGAATAAAATAAATTAATATAAGAATTAAGACACCTTCAGGACCAAGTGTAAGCACCTGCATTTAACCCTTTAAGCCCTAAGAGTGATCAGCATGAAATTTCTCCTTATTATATCAATGCTTTAGAAAACAGAGTGGTCATGAGAATTGAGTGCATGATCAAGGAAGATGAGCGTAATTGATATTTCAAAAAATTCTCCCCACTACTTCTATTGAAAAAGTATAGGGAGAGTTAGTGAGAATCTCAATTTTCATATTAGGGTTTAAAGGGTTAAGAGAATTATGCATAGGCATAGCCCGGATTTTTCTAGAGGTACGCACAATGTTCCAGATTCCTCTGCTTGCCACCCCCCAACCCACCCCACCCTGCCCCCAAAGTCTCTAGTATTTTTCATGTTCTTTCATTTAACGTGAGGTTACGTAATAAGCCCAAGTGTTTAATTAATGGATATGAAATGACGTAAACAAGTTATAAAATTTTTTGTCGTCTTTTTGGATTCATTGACTAAAGAACATCAGATTTGGTCCACCAATGAATCAGGTTGTTTCTCTGGAAACTGACATTAGGGTGTGGAAAAAAACAGTCCGTTGTTTTAGAAAAAAATTATTTCAAGGAAACAAGGAAAGTTAAATGAATTGAGGCAAACTACATTTTAGACAATGATCAATTTTTATTTATTTTTTTCTTATTCACATTTTTATTTCATTTATTTCATTTTAGTACCCTCGACTTTGTCAGGTGCATGTGCATACCATGCATACAGCCCCTGTTATGGTTCAACAAACAAACATATTGATTCTACATACCAAACCATGCAAGAACCTCCAACAAAAAACAATCTTTTTCATCCACACCATCTTGTCCACATTCTTTGCTTTTTTCACAAGCCTCCCTTGCTCTTTCCTTTAACTCCTGAACTGGTACATGACTCAAGGCTTCTTCTTGCAAATGTGGATCTTCATAAAGATGCACACCTTCATCTAAAGATTGCAGTCTTGCAAAAAATTCCCTTTCATTCTGTTTAAAAAAGGAATATGTTTAACAGTTGGTTTCCAGATACATCTCATGGCCAAGATGAAGTTAACCTGCAAATTAATACTGCTGTTTTTCCTTGCTCCTTTCTGCTAGGTAATTAAATGTGAGTGAGGGGAGAAGCTGTTCTCTCAGGCTAAGATGAATTATAATTTTCAGATGATAAATTTTGTACAAACTCAAATTAAACTGAAGCTTTAAAAAAGGGTTTTCTTCTCAGACACTGCCCATGGACAACAAAGGTATCCATTCGCTGCTTATGTAATGACAGATGTGTGTAAGTAGTTACTGTGCTTTTCAAAAACATGCCAATTCTGAAGTTCAAAAGCCAAATGACGCTTACATTTTTTTGCTCCTGTCAATCATCTCAGTGGACCTCTTCAGGCTGGTTTTCACTAGTGACAGAGTCGGAGTCATAAGCGGAGTCATAAGAGCACTTATGACCTGGTGAAAATCAAAAATCCAAGTTGTAAGCAAAGTCATAAGCGTGATGGAATCGGAGTCAGAAGAATCAGAATGTTTCCATTTCTTCCGACCCCGCTTACGACTCCGTCACTTACGTTCTGCATGATCTAGTGAAAACCAGATTGTCAGAGTTGGAAGCAGAAGCGGAAGGATAAACCGATTACAATGCACGTTCCCACGCTATGTGATTGATATAGTTCTTCCGCTTGTGCTTCCGACTCCGACAATCTGGTTTTCACTAGATCATAAGCGGAACATAAGCGATGGAGCCGTAAGGGGAATCGGAATGCTGTTTTCACTAGATATAAGCCCTACACTTCTGATTATGACTCTGACTCTGTCGCTAGTGAAAACAAGCCTTTAGGAAACAGAAGTTTACTTCAACGGGTTCAAAAGGTCACGGTTTGAGATTTGTGATTGGTGGATTTCGATCTGTTTTGTGTGTTTCTGTGTATCAGGATTTGTTGCTTGTATTTGCAATTATGATTGATGGCAGCGAAAAATGCAATTAATTGTGAAGGCAGCTTTTGAACTTCAGAGTTCACTTGTTTTTGAAAAGCGCAGTAAAGAAATACAAAGACTACAAGGTCCCCTCTTTGCAAAAAAAGGCAAAATTTTAAATTTAAGCTTACATTTTAGCTAAGATCCACGTACAGGTTGGTCTATTTAAACTGAATCTCTTACTTTGAATTTGGCTTTAATACCCTTGGGTGAATACCCTGCGAGCAGAGGCCCTTCAATCTTCTTAGATAAGACTTATCTAGGAAGATGGCAGGGCCTCTGCTCGCAGGGTATTGGGTGAAAAGTGCCAGCATAATTCTTGCAACAGAATGAATTTTTCAATTTCTAATCATGTGTGATTTCGTAGTTGTTGTAAATTAAGCCATTAGCAAATCAATACATGGACCAATCAGGCAATCTTCATCATTAATTTTTACAATCACCAAAATGTGAATTAAAGATCGATAACAAATATCGTGAATGTTTTTAAGGTAATAATATCATAAAATCGAAGGCCATGAAATCGAAAGGAAGCGGTCTACAGAGCTTTGGAAAGCAAAGAAATTGACAATGTTCATAAAACATTTTATATCATGTAAACAAACGTATTAGAAACACTTTGAAGAAAAAGTTAGGTCATCGAAATGCCCTATGTCCTGTTTGAGGTTTTGAAACCTCTTTAAACGTACCTGCTGTCCGTAATAATCCAGTAACCCGAAAGCGGTAGCCATCACTAAAACCTACAGAGTGCAGTGTATCCTTTACCATGACGAAGCAGGAAGACAAATTTTCAAATTAGAATTACCATGTTTTTTCATGGAGTAATATAATAACTACATTCACAAAACGAAACTTACCACAGGTAGCCCAAGCTCGAAATATGAGCATCGGCGAGCATCGGCATTGTTGCGTAACATTCAAAATATAAGGATTTGTATAGGAAAAAAACCTATCGTTTCCGTAACCTACGAAAATGAAAGGATTTCAATAAAAAATAGCTTACCTTACTTAAAATGTGTGTTACGTCTCTCCTGTGTGGTCCACGGGCCGATTTATGGCCGTTTTACGGGTTTTTATGTAAACGGTTTTCTCTCTTTCGCTGGAGTGCCCAACCTTGGTAAACCTTTATATAGAGAGAAGACCATTGACATAAAAACCCGTAAAACGGCCATAAATCGGCCCGTGGACCACACAGGAGAGACGTAGCACACATTTTAAGTAAGGTAAGCTGTTTTTTATTGAAATCCTTTCATTTTCGTAGGTTACGGAAACGACATATTTCGCGCTTGGGCTACCCGTGGTAGTGCTAGATATCGCTGGCTCACTTCTCCTTTGCACATCGAGGCGGCGGTTAAGGGGATTGGTGGGAAGGGGGTGTGGGTTGGGCGGAACAGGCTAGAAATTTGGTTCTGTTGGTATCTGTTTTTAGAAGTATTGTAAAAATAAAGTTTCCTGTTCGAGGCAAGAATTAAGATTACTCCTAATGACTGTTTACGAAGGAAGATATGTGTTTTTTCAATAATATCTTTTTCCCAGTTGGTGAAATCATCTTTGTCACAGAATCCCCATACCTCTGAGCCATAGATGAGAATGGGTAGAAAAAGTGAATTGAAAAGTTTATTCGTGATATCGGGTAGTATTTTTGAGAAGTCTGAATAACGACGAGTAGCAAAGAAGGATCGCCTTATCCTTGAGCCTTACCTTATCTTTGATTTACAAACTTTGAAATTTCCATAGGATGAAAAGTGATTCCAAGGTAACTGTAATTGTTGACAATTTCTATGTTGTGCCCACTGATATGAAAACAACGTTTATTAGAAGTCGACTTCCTATATTTCTTCTCCAAAATCATAATTTTAATTTTCTTTGGATTCACCGATAACAGCCAATGCTCACAACACTCTGCGAGGATGGAGAGAGCATTTTCTAGTCCTTCAGCCGACTGAGAGATCAAAACTAAATCCATGATCTGCACATAGTAGACAGCTTAGATGGGATCCATTTGGTAGAACTATGGGATCTGTGTCTCCTTGGTCAAGTAGGAAGGGGATTTCATTAAGGTATAAATTGAATAGCATGGGAGAAAGGATACAGCCTTGCCTAACACCTTTGCAATAATCCAACTTAAAGTGTAACGCACAGGTGTTAAGCAACATAAACACATTACAAAATATCTCGATAATGCTATCATAAAGAGTTTGTTCAAATTCATTTAGCAGGCTTCCACGGACGATTTTTGAGAAAACAGTGCAGAGAAAAGGGGAAAAAGCTTCATAAAGTAAAAAACCATACATTAATAATACAAGAGATTCACCCATGTCTAACATTAGGCGGATACAAAAGTTGGACCGGATCAACTCGGACCGCCAGTCCGGGTCGAATCAACCCGGATTGACTCGGATCGCATCGGATCATTAAAAAGATGAAGTAAAATAAAATCAAGACAAGCTGAAAATTCCTCTGAAAAATAGGCAAAATTTTATTTTTTAATGATCGGAGCTCACCCGAGTCAATCCGGGTTGATCCGACCCGCACTAGCGGTCCGAGTTTTTGTACCTGCCTACACTATACATTAACAGTTGTGTGAACCACCAGACTCAATAAAATGAAATAATAACAATCTTTATTGTTTTGCATCGACCCAGCTAATGATTTTGATAAATAATATGTTTCATAAATAACGTCCTATTCCACCGTATTTACAAGGTTTTGTTAACTGATAAAAACTGTACACAGAAGATCAACGAAGTGACCCCGGGGATGGGGGGGGGGGGGGGGGTACTGCCATATATGGGCTATATGGGTATGTGCCGCTGTGAAGGGTATGGTTTTCAAGCAGTTTACTCTAGGATAGGGTATATAAATCAGAGCGTTTGGTTCTAGAATAGGGTATCATTTTTCACGAAACTGATCAGTTGGTTGAAGATTTTATCTAGACTGGGGAAACAGCTACTCTAGGATAGGGGGATTTTGGAAGTTTACTCTAGTATAGGGTAGCAAAATTCAGCTGAACTAGCTCTGGTATAGGTCAAGGGTTCCAGGGTCCAAGCGGCACATCCCCACCCAGAAATTCCTAAAGTGCCCCCCCCCCCCCGGGAAGTGACCGAACTGGGTTATATAAATTCCCACATATTTAATACTAAGATATTTGATCTACAACTGGAAGAGTATCTAAAACCAGCCACCTTATGGTTCACTTAAAAAATCACTTCTTCTTAGAAAGGACAAATTTTGCTCATAAAACATTTACAACTTAACCTATTTATATTACTTTAATAACTAGGAATTATTGCTAAGAAATATATTTATGAATTTCTCAAAGTTGCCTGTTACTAAAAAAGGCCACATCTAATTCTCCACAGAAGATCAAAGCTTTAGCAAATACAAAGGTGTTGAGAATTATATGGAAATGATCATTAAAAAAATATCTTGACAATAACACAAATTCTCATCATCAGTAGCATGGGAATTGTGTAAAAGAATTTATATGGAGAATATCCATGATGATATTAAGATTTACATGTTTAAATGACTTTCACTAAGGAACACGAAGAGTGATTGTGATTTCAAAGGTAAAATCATTCTCACTGCTGATTGGCTGGCTAAATAACTTTGCTTGTTTCCAGGCATTATCACCTCGCCCACCACTGAGTTGAGCTGTGAGTTTCAAAGTCTTGGAGCCACTTAAGGATGAAGTTTTTAATAATTTCTGACCTGCAAGATACCGCAGATATCGTATGTAAGCATCATGTTTCAAGAATGAATCAGTTTTAATTTCAATTAATCAATGAATCAGTCACTCGGTCAAATAATCAGTCAAACAGTTATGTCCTTCACTCAGTGCATGAATCAGACAGTCAAACAGTCACTCAGTTGGTTGGTCAACCAATCAATCAATCACTCACTCAATCAATCAATCAATCAATCAATCAAACAATCAATCAATCAAACAATCAATCAAACAATAAATCAAACAAACAATCAATCAATCAATCAATCAATCAATCAATCACTCAATCAATCAATCACTCAAACAATCAATTTATTAATGATTGAGTTGTAACTTTAAGTCTACAGGTTAAATCCCGTGGTCTAAGTATAATGAAAGACAAACTGAGCATACTTTCAGATGGAATTAATAAAATACCTTTTTACAAGATGAAATTGCAAATTGTAACTGTATTTCTGTTAAAATGACTGAAAACAGCAAGAACTGCCACTTTCATTTCTGAAAAGTGCTTTACACAATTTTCCTTAATTTTTTTAACTGTTGGGAAAATTGTATGTACTGGGGTATGGGGTACACACCATTACTAAAATCCAGGCTCTTTGTGTCTTCATCATCCCCCACTAGTTTCCAGTCTACTCGCCCAGTTTCTGTTGTGGTGACCTTGGCAATTATAGTAACTTCGTCAATCACTAAATCAGAGGAAGTAAAATCCACCTTCCATGCAATCAGACCAGATGGACAACCCTGTAGTCGTGCTAAGTAAGCCTTACAAAAAAATAAAAATTGAAATAATAATGATCTTTATTCATTCAATAAAATACATTTAGAAAGTTAACGAGTCATAAATTATCATATTAACAAACTGTTGAACGATACAAAACTAAGAACGAAAAAGAAAAACATAATAAAGAAATGAATAATTATACAGTCAGAAAAAATCAACATTAAGGATTAACATTCCTACAGGGAAATTAAATTGTTTGTAAATTTTTTTAGGCTTCTTTTTAGAAATTTAGAATCAAACCAGAATCTATTGTTAGCTTTCGTGTTCACCAACACTTGTACGATTTTCTATCACTTCCAAGTAAATAGTTTGGTTTTTTTAATTGTTATCTCATAAGTCCAGTCAAAATAAAAGAGGTCTTAAACTTTTTGGGCCAGTTATTCAAACTGAGTTTAGCCCGTGTTTATCAAAACTGCATTCTAACCCATTTTCAGTTTGCTCAACGCTTTTATCTAAACGCCATTTATTGTGTAGACTTGAAAAGCACTTATTTTCTTAAATTAATCCACTAGGAAAGAGATCTGGATGTCCAGTGTTTTCCTAAACCGCGGCCTAAGTTTACCGACCCTTCATACTGAACTTGAAAATAACTGTTAGACAGTCAAAACGTCATTAGCTTTTAATGCTAATTTTCATAGTTAAAACAAACCACAGGCAGTTTTACTAATGGTTGACATGTTTATTCAGGCACCAGTGACTCAATGTGAACAAACAACAACTGTGTCTGGCCCAAATTATTCACACCTTTCACAAAAAGGTACTGTTTACTTAAATATGCTTACATTTCCTGCCTGTAAGGATGTCAGGTCATCCCCCTGGACTCCTCTCTCAAGGAGATAAGCAATCACCTACAGTGGACAAAAAATTTTACAATATTAAATATCAAGATCCCCATGTTGGTATAGCTGTGATGCACACTCATAACCCCAGCCGCTGTTGGTATGCCTGTGATTACCATCATTTACATTGTCCAAACATGCTCATATTTTCCAAATACCAAGATTACTGTCTTGACCTTCACCCAATACCAGACAGTTTTGTTGGACAATCTGTGAAACACTCATACCACCAGCCATCTTGGTGATCAGGTGAAAAAGAAGCTGCTGCACTAACTCCAGCTTGTCCATTCACACACATATTCTGCTGTCTCCTCCACATCTCCACTCTGTCGTTATACCTATGACACATGTGTACATCCTACCTCTGTTGACACGCCTGCAAAATGTTTACTTGCACAGTCCAATAACCCGTACATCCCCATCACTTCCATGATATTGGCATGCCTGTGACACATTCATATGTCGTGCCTATATTAGCATGTCTGTGAAAACTAAACTTGCTGTAGTCCAATCATGCGTATATCTCCTGAACATTAATACTTCTACATTGCAACACCTATTATATGACACAAGTATGCCTCCATGCCTTCAGAGTAAGTTTGACAGGTATAGCTGACTTTATGCTGTATTAGCACGCTCATATTTTCTGAACAATCAGATTATTTCAGCTGGGTTAGATACTGTTACCTAGTACATTAATGATGCACTCATGCTTCCACTGATATTAGTGTGCCTGTTAAATGCATACTGCACTTACCGTTGTCCAATCATGTTCATATTTCCTGAACACTGAGATCACTTCTGCTGCTCCAGACTTCCAGCCCACCCGGAATGATTCCTTCTTGGTTCCACGGAAGTATTTATCACTTGCACAGCAATAACTCAAAGTCAGGCTATAAAAGACAATGAAATTTATGTCATAAATGTAAAATTTACTTACTAATTTATTTAACCTCTTTTATCCAAAACTTGTGACTGTGTGATTTTGGAAGGATCGCTGATCATAGAAATATTGAACTCTTTTAGCCTCCTGAGTGCAAAATGTTAAACTCATGGCAAACTGCACAAGAAGTTGTGTTCAGTTTTGTGTTCTCATGTGGTGAATGTGCTGTCTTTGCTAATTAATTAGCCAAAAACCTGAGTACACCTTAAAAGCATACAACAGTGGCTCTCATTCAAAAATCAGAATAAAATGTGTTGGTACCTTTTGTTGTTTATCTCTTCATCATTTGGTACAAAAATATATGGTTCATGCTGCGAAATAAAAAGACATTTTGCTCACTGATCAGAGGGTAGGGTGAACAGGTGCATGTTCGTACTTTCAGTCCACTGCTCCATTAGACACTGATATGTTAGGCTGATGATTATTCCAAAATTTGAAAACAATACATTCAATTAAAATTATTACTTTCTCCATCTCATACTACTGGTAATTAACTAGACATTATTTCTGAAGAAGATAACCCTTCTCTGCGTCTGGAAAGACAGGGGTGCTCTCAGAAATTTTCAAAAACTCTCCTAACACGACAGGTAACATATTCTCATTCTGTGGGGGGTGGAATACATTTCCCCCTACGAGCCATCAATTATTATTATTCTACAATAAATTACCTGGCTCTGATTACTTTAAATAATAATGAAAATTATCCAGGCAGTTGACTCACAATATTCCTTGATTCACTTTATGGCTCAATACCGTAAAATGCCCCTTAAAGGTACTACAGCAACTCTAACCAAGACCATTTTAGATTTTAGTGCCCCGAGTGATACCAATCCACAAATTGTACCTCCTAATAGGTATGACAAGTATCCCCACCATTTTTATAAAGGCAAACCTCTTCCAGGATGAAACACTTCTTACCAGTGATTCTGGCCTTCCTATCATGCGTCTCCAAGCAGCAGTCCCAAAAAGTTTGTTTTTATAGTTTGAAAAGAAGTCAGCAAGTTCCCTGGCAAAACGCTCTTGTAAGGCAACACGACGCTCTAAGGGCAGGCTTTGTTGGTGCTGTCAAAAAGCAAACTGGGCATTAATTACATTCTCATCTATGGGCCAGCATACTGCAATTGTGTGTTTTTATAAACAATTCCCTCCCCCCCCAAAAAATATTGTTTTAAAAAATTAAAGCATCACAACTGGCTCTTTTCCTAGAGAGTACATTATTAATAGCACTAATATCAGTTTTATTTCTAGCTGGTCCTTTGCTTCAGTTATACTTGCCTTTTGATTAAAAAATGTTATTGTTTTCGAGAGCCATTCTTCCCGAACCAATAATCTTCTTCGTGTAACTTCACTGTGTTTTATTGAGTATTTCCAAGTAACATCCACTACCTAAGAATACAAAAGAAATCAATTGAGTTTGATGAATGGAATTTTAAGTAAAAAGAAGTTTTGATACTTAATGAGGGAAATTTAACCTAATTGATAATTACTCAAAAGGTAACTTACAGTTGAAGAATGAATGAGTGAACAAAAGACTATTTTTACCTTTGGTATTGATTGTTACTGAGCTGGGCTGTAGCTAATAATGCTAGCTTATTTGCCTTGAATAGAATCCCAACCCCACACACAACTCCGGAAAAGTGGGGCCTATTGTCTAGGACAGCTGTGTGGGTTCTGTAGTCTCCCTTGAATCAATATGGAAACATGAAGCAGGCACCGATCCAAAATATTTTTTCTTCACAATTTTAAAGAATCTATGCCACCAATATTAGTATTATAAAGGAAATAGAGGGAGATGGAAAGAATTGACCATAAGGGGACAGAAAAAATCTGAGCCCCAGATGGGATTTGAATCCACGACCCTCCGTGTTCTAGATCAGATGCTCTAACCTCTGATCTACCGAGGACTCGTTGGTGAGCAAGGGTCATTTTTTCTGGGTTGGACTTGCGAACTGCATCACGCAGTCACGCACTCCATTCTTTACATCTCCCTTTATTTCCTTTATAATACTAATATCAGTGGCATAGGTTGGTTGGTTGGAGGCTCCTTCATAGGCGAGGCATTTCTTGCAAATAATGTGACTGCGTGATGCAGTTAAGCCTTAATGTGTTGCTTGTGATGGACTGCCTGACTGCGTGATGCAGTTCACGAGTCCAACCCGTAAAAAATGACCCTTGCTCGCCAACAAGTCCTCAGTAATTCAGAGGTTAGAGCATCTGATCTAGAACACGGAGGGTCACGGGTTTGAATCCCATCTGGGGCTCAGATTTGTTCTGTGTCCTCTTATGGTCGATTCTTTACATCTCCCTTTGTTTCCTTTATAATTTCAAAGAAATCTGTCAAATTTTTCCTGTTAACCACTTTTTATAAAAGTATTTATTTCCAAGTTGAAATGTAGAAAGGTAGCTAATATCCAGTCTGAATTGAATTACTCAGAAAGCCAGTATCATTAGGTGACTTTAGGGATCTTGGAGTTAAAATCCAAAAAGTAATCCCAGGGGTACATGTCCATAAAGCCCCCATGCTACATAGGGAGTTCCTTGCTTTGGAAACTTGGTCACCATTAATTTTATGATACATCAGTACTTTTAAAGGAGACAAGGTTCATGGTTTATGCCTCTGGCCAATGATGCAATCACCTAAACTGAGATGGGCCAGCATGATGATGATGCCAGGTAGGAGCATATTTGTATAAATTAAACAAAGCTAGGACTATCATTGAACTTAACATATCAACTTTATGCAGTGTAGCACACCTCATCTATAGAAACTGCCACGATGTAAGTTAATTTCTTTCCCCAGCCCAGTTCAAATGTCAAGAATTGATCATCCCCCTCACACGTCCATCTTTGTTGAGAGTCTAAGTAGACTTCAACCCAAACATGGTCTGTCCAGTCAGTGATGTGTCGAACCTCAAAACCCAATGACCGCAGAATCAATGCTTTACAGTTCCCAAACTCCCCACATCTGCCTTGACGGGTTTCTGGAAAAAGACAAGACACTGGCTTATTTCTTGCAAGGGGCTAAATGGGGACTTTTACGAATTAAACTGACTAGTTTAAAATAATTATACTAGTCAGAAATTAATTAAAGGTTATTACTTTAATCGCTGTTTTAAGGGTTAAGGTTCATTTTAACAGTCTCCTCATGATCATTTAGGTGAAAGGTGGGTGACTCTTGGGTGTGTCTTTCTATCTTGGAGTTTCAAGCTTTTTGGATTTTTAACCCATTCGTCCCTGAACCGCCCGTAACCGCCCGTGCGGATCCAGGTCCTTTCTACCCTTTGTGACGTCATCAGTTTTAATGGTCAAGGACAACTTTCTTCACTAACTTGTGCAGAGTCAAGAGATCTTTCAAACCATACCAGAATGAGCTCAATTCAGTCAAGGACACCGGAGAAACAAGCAAAAAACCACGTGACATTGACCTGAAAATCTCCATGAAAATCTTGTTCCATTACCCACCTACCTTTCCTTTCGCCTAATCCTAAGATCCTAAAAGCTTTCCTAAAAACTCTTCCCACCAAAATCAAGCCTACTAAATGCCCAGCAAGAGAAAAAAAAGGGAGGAGAGAAAGCGAAAAGTAAAAGTCAAGACTGCTGTGTCACTTTTAAACCCAAAAACTATGTCGAAATTTTGCTTTCTGCGCATGCCCGAACTTCGCAAGCTGATATTTTGCATCTGGATCAGAAGGCCGCGAAGTGTTCGACCTGTAAACCACT
The DNA here is from genome assembly GCF_958299795.1 of Porites lutea. Classification (NCBI taxonomy): domain Eukaryota; kingdom Metazoa; phylum Cnidaria; class Anthozoa; order Scleractinia; family Poritidae; genus Porites; species Porites lutea. The sequence goes on from NC_133214.1 coordinate 731,698, forward strand.
TTGTGGTAAGTTTTAGCTCTTTATAGCACGACAGTGACCAGAAAACCACTCAACTAGCTTCAAAACGTGTTTTTCGGCAAAATCTCCAGGAGCGAATGGGTTAAACAATAATATTCTATAAGGACTCTATGTCTTGGTGAGTCTCAGAATTTACCATAATTGAATAACCCTAATTGCATTATTTTAATCAACAAGATATAAAATAATAACCACTCAAGTGCGATGAGACTAGAAAAAGTATTAGGTACAACATAGAAATGCTTGGAAAAAAAAACCTGAGCCCCCAGTGGGAATCAAACCCAAAACTGGCCCAGATGCCAGTAGGATGCTCTAACCACTAAGCCATGTGCGACTCTTTTGGTGAATAGGTGGCAGGTTATTTTTGGGGAGTCACAAGATTTCACATCTCGCAAGTACACCGGACTAAAGTGTACTAAACCTGTGACTTGCCCACTATATGAGACGCCCATAGCTCAGTGGTTAGAGCATCTTACCAGTTTTTGGGAGGTCGAGGGCTCGATTCCTGCTGGGGGTTCTGATTTTTTTTCCAAGCATATCTTTGTTGTACCTAATACTGTCTTATTTCTAAGACATAAAATAATAATATTACCCAGTAGTTTTTGTGGATGATTGTATCTAGGGAATCTCTCATCTTTCCCACAATTAGGGCATCTATATACTTCAACCATCCCTGCTAGCCACCGTCTCTCTTCATCTGTTGGGTGTGCTCCTCCCTTGCGTTCTGTCTCAGTACCACAATCTGCACAATGTGGTTTCTCAAGCCAGTGAAAAAAAGAACCTGAAAGAACAATTTAAATTGTTGTGATGTTGTTGTAATGACAGATATAAATGTTATTATACATGTTTTACAAACTATACCTCTTTTAAGTCTAAAGAATGAACACGTGAGCTGCCCATGCAGATCCTTGTTTGTCCTACTTGTGACATTGTGTTGAGGCCTCAGATGTAATAAATGACCCTAAATGTATTAAAGGTCCTAAAAGTAATAACTTTTGACCCTAAATGTAATACAGGTCCCATGGCCAAGAGTAATAAATTTTTGCCCGACTGAGGAAATGTAATAGAGGTCCTAAGTGTAATAATTAACCTTTGCTTTAACTCCCTATTAACATGAATGTAACTCAACTTTGACAAGGCCTTGAATCTCTTTGTGTATTGCTGCCCTTTGAACTATTTATTGTTTCTTCTGGCAAAAAATCTATTCTTGCTCTCAATAAACCACAAATCACTCCCCTGTACATATATAATAGTTGAACCCTGAAACATTATTGACATGTGATTAAAATTAATAGGAGCCAATTTTACTTTAAAACAGTCCACCTTGGTTAGTTTTCCTTCTTTTCCTAATATCAGGTTCAGATTTAACAAGGCCAGGCACCATGGGGTTTGTTTAGAACTCTGTTCTGGTTTCAGAGAAACTTTACCGATACCATTGTGATCATTTAAGAGTTGTTGTTATTGCTGCTTCTCTTTTCACATTGCCCAAATAATAATACACCTTGTTTCCCTACGATCACTCAGATAATCAAATTCAACTGCTCAGGACATACATAACTCCTGGGTTCAAACCATTAAACTGTGGTTCAACAAAAACAAAAAATAAACAAATTGTTTGTGCATACCAAACCATCTAAGAACCTCCAACAGAAAACAATCTTTTTCGTCCACACCATCTTGTCCACCTTCTTTGCTTTTTTCACAAGCCTCCTTTGCTTTTTCCTTTAACTCCTCAACTGGCACATGACTCAATGCTACTTGTTGTATATGTGGATCTTCATAAAGACGCACAACTTGACTCATAAATTGCAGCTTTGCAAAAAAGTCCTTTTCATTCTGTGACATTCAAAAAAGTAATATGTTAATCTGTCTTGGTTTTCAGATATATCATCCAGGCAAGATAATTTTAAAATAGTCTCAGATGATATCTTTGTACAAACTCAAAATAATTTCAATTTACCTTAACTTACAGCTAAAAACTGAGTTTTCTTTTGAGGCTTAGCTCATAAATACCAAAGATATGCATTCAATCAATCAGTAGTCAGCAAACCAATAAATTAAATAAACCAATAAGTCAATCTTCATCACTGATTTTTACAACTAATTTCTTGAGTTATTTCAAGATATAAAGAAGTATACATCTTGAAGTTGATTAAGGGTAATGATATTTGCTAATAAGGTATCATAACAAGCCATAAAATCAAAAGAAAGCAGAGCTACAGGGCTTTGAAAAGTGACGAAATTGACAATACAAAATGTGGCAGAAACAGTTAGAAGGGACATTACCGGTAATTAGGACATATATACTCTTTGGGGTTTTAAAAAACCTCTTCAAACAGACCTGAAGTTCATAGTAATCCAATAATCTGCAAGCAGTGGCCATCACTAAAAACCTACAATGTGCAGTAAATGAAGAAATATGAAGCAGGAAGACAAATTTTCAAATCTGTAAATGTTAAAGTTACAAACGTTTCTTCCTAGTGGATGAGTAAGAATTACATCCCAAAACAAAACTTACCTGAAAAAAAAAACAAAAAAACAAATGTATCCAGTAAAAAAGAATTCCTACAGCAAATTAATATGGGTGTCCCAAATGTTAATTTCTTCAAGTGTTTGTCAGGTTGACCACTATTGGCAATACAAAAATTTACCTTCCAAGGTTACAATGAAACATATATATACATATCTATATCTATATCTATATATATATATATATATATATATATATCTACCTATCTTCATACAGCATATACATGTCTTTTTTATATAATATTACACCTATATTACAAGACTAAGTAACTGTGTAATAGATATGTTATAACGTCATTTCCCCACATGGTAATGTATGTAAAGCATAATTGTGCTGCATTGTGTTAAGTCATTTCTATTTTCTCTTCTATTTTTTCATCTTATTACACAATTATTAACCCTACAGAACCGTATTTTGAGATGCATTTTTCTATTCTGCACCATAGATCAGTGAAGGTTTAAGATGGAAACATTAATTTTATATCAAATTTTGACTTTTCATCTTTTGTACGTCAGAAGTTCTGTTCTCCACCTTTCTCTTCTTTTTATATACATAAAAAACAAAAATATATGTATTTCTGAAGGAGCAATGTTTTTGAAAACAGGTGTATATATCAGTCTATACGTCTAAAAATATAAAATTTAAAAACTTCTTCCAGAAATGTTTCAGTCTCATGACATTCGTTCATCCACTTACTATTCGTATATCATATTGTGGTTCAAGTTTATCCTTGGTTTAAATTTTATTCATATATTATAAACATTATATCTTCATTCCTCTGTTGGGTGGTATTGCTACCAAATATACACTTTATATAAATTAAATTCAACTGGAGATTGGAGCCAGAGAAAGAAATAAACATTTTGTCACATTTACTTAAATAAATCCTCAACATTTCACTTTCAACCTAAACCTATTCTAGCACAATAATTATTTTTTTAGATCCATGATATTTGTCATTTTGAAATCTACCTTAGCATAATCTATAATATTTTTATTTATAGTTGTGCTATTTATATTTTCAATGAAATTAAGCATCCCCAATTAGCTGAGTAAAATTAATACTCAGACATTCAAATAAAGTTCATTCATTCATGAGATTTTGAAACAGTGAAAGAACCTTCAAACAAGTCATTCGTGCCCACAAAGTTAAGTTTATTTTGTTTATCTGATACAAAAGAGGGAAAAATACATGTCAGTAAGCGTTCATTGTTTTTACATCTCCGTTACATAGGGTTCATATCTGCTTCATATGTGCCTCCACACTAGTGGAATGTGTGACATGTTGTTAGCAAATGATGTCTATCGTAAGGCAAAGTCAACATCCCGTTCAATCCCAACAAATTTAAGAGCATCTGTGGCACTATATCTGTAAATAAAGAGAAAAGGAGTGTTTAAATAAGAAAATGAGGGAACATTCCTCATAACTGAACATTCATGAGGGTTTTAGTTTGTGTTAAATACGGTAGCCCTTTAGCCCAAGAGTGTCCAACATAAATTTTTTCCTAAAAATATCACTATATATCAAGGGAAAAAGTAATGAGAATTCATAGAATAATCACCAAAGAAAAAGGCTTTGATCTTGTATACAATTCTCTCAACTAATTCTTAAATGAAATCTAAGGAGATGATCGCAGTCTAGAGAATTTGTTGGTTGATATTAGGGATTAAAGGCTTAAACATGACAGGTGCAATATAGTTTCCACAGTATATGCCCTAATGATGAACTAGAAAGTACTGTATTAAGCGAGTCAGGTCATATTTTTGCTTACCTATAATCAAAGAACAGCTCCTCTCCAGCTTCAACGTCACGCTTGGCAAAAATACCGATTCTATGATCTCCGTTCACCATCATAACTGTAACAAGAAATGTTCACAAACTTCTAGTTTTCAGCAATGAAGATAAACTTTAACATTTAGGTTCACAGTGAATGGTAATAGTTATTACTTGTTTCTGCTCGCCAGACAGTGGCATGATCATGTTTGGAAAGACTCTCGTTCTACTATTCACCTGAACCTTGCGGACAATGGAGCTTGGGCACAAGGACCATGACCGTTGGACGCCACCATATTGAGACTGTGATATATAACTAATGTGTCACGTGAATGATAACAAAAATAGTCAAGTCCACAAGTGTAGAGTGGTGAAGAAAGGAAGAGAAAACATGTGAGTAACACTGGGAACTAAGAGAAAATAAAGTCTTTCTATAATCCCCAGAGCACCCACTTCAAATAGAAGACTCTAGAGAAAATGAAAGTTTGAGATCTGAAAATAGCAGCTAAAGAAATTGATACAGCTGTAACTGAACACAACTACTTATAACAGATTCCCTATAGGCTTTTAAAACTTGTTCAAGAAAGAACGCAGTGAGTTTACAGGGAGAACAGAGGCTAACAGATCTGGCACTGATTCAAATGCTATAAAAAAGTGCCTTTATTTCCATTAACTACCTTTGGCATAACAGTTTGGACTGATAGAGTGGTTGGCAAATCTTATTTTGTTTCCCTTCCGAGTAGCATCCACAACAAAGTCTGAAACAAAAAAAGCATGAAATGGCATTCCAAATATGAAACAGAATTTATGAGCAATCATGATAAGTACATTTATGCATGCATACATATCCATTACACTGGTTACTCTGTTTAGTTTTCATTGAAATTTAATTTTTATGTTAAAACATCATCTAAGTTTGTTTTTAACTTCATGTAAACAATTATTTCCATTGATTGAATGTTGAAGTTATAATATTTGCTTGCCGTGTCCTGAGCAATTTTGAAGTAACCAATCAATTTGGAAACACGTTTTTATTAATTAACCAATCAAAATGAGTCATTTTCCCATGCTAAGCACTAGTTGTACATTTACTGATGTCATAGGATGTGCATTAACCAATCACAGTAGACACACTCTCTCAAAAAACCAATCAGAATAAGCCACTTTCCAGTGATTGTCATGACTTCATGTTTTTTTAAAATGATTGCACATTCTTTGACTCCTGCCATCAGTTACATTTTAATCTGTTTTGACGACAGTTGAACCTACACTAATGGCCACCTCTCTCAAATGGCCACTTTTTTGGGTGGACACTCCATGCCATCTCCATAAACATCTCTAAAAAAAGGCCACTCTCTTCTGTCCCAAAGGTGGCCGTTGTGAGAGGTTCAACTGTAACTAATTATCTCATTGTTAGCTTGTCTTCTTACCATTGTTAAGGTTAAATAAGAAACTGCACATGTACTTGTCATAAACCTTCCCCCTGCGGTCAGCCTCATCCTGGGAAATTATCTGCATAAAAAACAAAAAACAAACAAACAAAGCCAAATAATGGTCCACTTATTAAGGTTTCTGAAATTTAAGCTGCCCTTTCTGTATGTAATTTATCATATGCTGCCCATTCTAGGCACCTCTTTTGAATTTTTTTTGCTTAGTACGCCGGACAAGTGTACTTAGAATTTAGTAAGTTCTTTGTTAGTTTATTTTGTGTATACTGGACTCTGACGTCTTTATTTACTACTCCAGAGTGTTAGGTGTGAAGAGGGCTTGTTTTATTCCCTTAGTCACTGAGTGTTATAGCAACTGTCTTTGTTACATGCTGTGCTCTGTGGCAAAGCTGAAGAAAGCCATGCATGCATGCGGATGAAAATGGAACAATTGGCTGTACTAAGCGTACTAAGACCGAATGAAATACCAAAATGCTTAGAACATGGCCGTCCTAAATGTACTAAGACCAAATAAAATACCAACATGCATAGAACATGGCCGTACTAAGCGTACTAACGTACTAAGACCGAATAAAATACCAACATACATGAGAACATGGCTGTACTAAGCGTACTAACGTACCAAGACCGACAAAAATACAAACATACATTGGAAACGGCCGTACTAAGCGTACTAACGTACTAAGACCGAAAAAAATAACAACATACATGAGAACATGGCCGTACTAAGCGTACTAACGTAGTAAGACCGAAAAAAATAGCAACATACGTAGAACATGGCCGTACTAAGCGTACAAACGTACTAACACCGAAAAAATAGCAACATACATGAGAACATTGCCGCACTAAGCGTACTAACATACCAAGACCGAAAAAAATACCAACATACATAGAACATGGCGTACTAAGCGTACTAACATACCAAGACCGAAAAAAATACCAACATACATAGAACATGGCCGTACTAAGCGTTTTAACGTACTAAGACCGAAGAAATACACACATACAAAGAACATGGCCGTACTAAGCGTACTAACGTACTAAGACCGAAAAAATACCCACATACATAGAACATTGCCATACTAAGCGTACTAACGTACTAAGACTGAATAAAATACCAACATTTTGAAAACATCGCCGGTCGCGAACATATTAGCTTTAAGGGGCACCCAAATAGAATATAGATCAAAACCACTTAAACCTAGCATTGTTAAACGTATTTTAGTATTTAAACGGAACATATAGGCATATTTTTATCCCCTAAAAATTTTTCATCTGTGCGGATTTCCTAGTCGAACGTCTAGCGATCCGAAAGTTATAGGGATCAAAACTTACCCTTTTAAAAATTTCTGCCAGAAAAAAGGCTCCCGAAAATTTTAGGTGACACTCTTAGGGTAAAAATCCGTTAAAAATGGGCAATTATACCCTTTTTTAGATGTTCGAAAATCCTAGGGGAGGCAGACAAGCAAGAAATTTTACAGCAAATGTTCCGAAAATTCTAGATCTCAAATCGTCTTCCGAACAGATATTCTCCGAAAATTGACGTTGGGTGCCCTTGGAACATGACCGCGTTAGTAATACAAATGCAAGGCACCCCAGCGCACCTGAGGTCAAGAGCTTTTTTAAAAATCCCCTTTTTAAATCAAAATTTCACATACCTTGCCACACTACACAATGAATTTCAGGGAAGGCTGAAAAGTTGCTTATATTCTTTCAACGTAGAAAGAAAATCTTCTTTTAGCGTAGATTTAAAATATCTTTGAACTAAAAACATGACTTTTCAGGAGTAATTATCAAGGCTCGATGAGAAGAAGAACCATTGCTCTGCTCCCTTCGTTGGCACGTTAAGTAGAGTAGTTGCAACTCATGCTTAGGAACCTTTCTTCAGCTTATGATGTTTGAGCAGCAAATGCAGTACATAAAGTTTAGGAAGCTTGAGTATCCACAACGACGACACCAGCGAAAAAGCGATGTTAAAAGATGATTGGCATTATATCTAGCTTTGTGCTTATAACTTATAACTAATGCAGTACATGTGAATCTATGTTTATGTTAAATGTTCCAAACGCTGAGTGTCGCAGTGAAGAATGGTGTTATGCGAATGATGTCAGTTATGGGATCATATAGTGCTTTTGTTCTAAAATAGACTGAAGAGTGAAGCACGTTTCGAGGTTTGGGAGGGGGGGAACACTTCCTTATTTGGCTTATACAGGTCAGGTATGGGCAGCTGAACACAAGGTCTTGAGTATTAAACAGGGTGTAGAATTTTACTGTTAAGCGACTTGAACAGTGTCTTTTGGGGCTGGAAGCCTTAAAAAGAATGTAAAGGCTTGCGATGAGCAGTTTACATTTGCAGTATCAATAACTTTTTTCCAAAGTACCTACTTCTGTGATGTTAGTTTGAAAAACTACTTGATTCTTTACTTAAAACGAAACAAATCAAAGTCAGAATCGTAAACAGGGTAGCGAAGTGAGCCATTTCTTAAACAAGGTGGAGCTTTGAAGGCCTCGGCGGCACAGCTCTACCAAGACCCCCCTTGAGTGCCCCCCCCCCCCCCGGGGGGGCACGTTATCTGCCCTTACTTCTGCCTTATTCCTTTTTGTTAGAGGTATGTTTTACTTTGTCGTTACGGTAGAAAACGACGTTACAATAGCTCTAAATGTATTCTTCTAGCATTGTGATTTCGATGGCTCTAAACCTTCGACGACTGCTTTGCTTGTTATCACTCCATATGGAACGATGCATGATCACGCATATTTTCCTTCCTAGACCCATTTAGCTTTCAGTTAAAGTTAATAAATTGGTAAGCAACAATGTCAGCAAAGCTTTCCAGCGATATCTTGTTTAGATATTCTGACTAATCCTTACAACGTTACACTCACAAAAGAGGTAACATTTTGAGGAGAAATCCACTGGCAATATCGCTGTTTACCTGCTACTCTTTGATTACATTTGTCTGTTTCCTAAAAAAATGGCCAACCACAATTCCAAGCAAAAAATACGATAAATTGGGCAAAAAACTGCTAATAAAGAAGAAAGGACAAGAAAAAAAGAGAGAGAGAGAGCGATAGAGAAAGATCGAAATAGATTCATAAATAAAAAAGTCAAAATTTTGGCTTGTGTGCATGCGTGAAAACAAAAAAAGCTGTTTAATTACGTCTAATTAGTCGAAAAATATGCCTTTTTGGATGCAAAATGCATTTTGAGCCATTCTTTTAGCCATGCTAATTAGCCGAAAACCAGTCCAAAGAAGAGGAATTTGCGAATAACGCGGTTTTTTCGCTACTCACCGGCCGTCACCAAAGGGTTAAAGAAAGTCACCAATTTGTTTCAAATTGGCCCTTTTCCTCATGAAAAAAGTCAAATTCGCCCATTTCAACAGAAAACAGTTTTGTAATGAGAAAAAGAACTTCCAATGTTTAATTAATGTTGATGACAATTTTCTTATTTAGGTGATTGAGATATCAGTTGAATACGCTAATTCTAAAAGCAAAATGGTGGTCACTATGACGTCATACCTGACGTCATCATATCTTAACTAACCTTAACAATGCTAAAATAACATCTCAGATACCTAGAAGTTCAAATCTTCTTCAAAAACATCGTGTGTTTTTAAGAGGGAATCAAGAGTTTGTTTATAAATCCAAGATGGCGACCAAAATAAGGGTTTAAGTGGCAAATTTAAAATTCGATTTACAAAATGAAAGTTACCGTTCTATCCTTGCTGTCATGCATTTTTGTGATGCTTTTTGCTCAAAGATTTAGATTATACATGTTTTTTTCTTCCTCTTAAGTGAGCCATACAAACCCCTTAGCTGATGGACTAACTGGAGCACTAATGTGACCAAAAATCACTGACAAGCCATCAAAGAACAACAGAAGAATCGGTGATTGAATACATGACGAAATACCAATACAAGCAACTTTACAAAATAACTATTACAAAGCACGTAATGTATCTAATTATCTAATTTCCGACGTCTAAGGTTATAATAACTATTTTACAGAAACGACTTAAACAAAATAGTCTCAGAAACAAAACATAAATATAGACAGCTAATAGATCAAAAGATTTTAAAAAGACATTAGATGCAATAATTTCCTTGCGCATAACTTGATACTGAAGACAACTTAACTTGAACTTCAGAAGACAAAAACTTATCAAATTCATGACATAATGTAAACAACAACTTACAAAAAGATTACAGAGAGACTTGAAAAACGGAGAGAAGGCGTTCATAAATTCATGGCCAAAAATATTTTGCCTTTGGGTATTACCGAACTCAATTCATGGGTAAGAGAAAATCAAAGAAATAATAAGCCAAGCAGCAAGGCAGAGTACAAAAACGAGAATTATTTTTGTGATTGAAGATAATTACCAATGAGACGTCTATCCAAAATATGGTGTTCCGGTTCCCACGTTGATTAATTTTTAGGATAGAGGAGCCACTTGACCAAGTCCTCAACCTTTCCGTTTCTCTTCTGATGTTCCAGAATTTTTTCTGCACTAAACACAGTTTCATTGTCGATAACAGTTGCTTCCGGAGTTGATTCTTTTGCATTTTGAAGTTGATTCTTTGTCTTTTCTTGGTCTGATTCTTTATTTGACTCTTTCTCTTTTTGAGGCTGTAGGCACAGTGGCATCTCAATACTAACTGGATTTAAGTCAGTGTCTTTAGGATTCACTTCAGCAGAAATTGGCTCAAAACAATCTTTTGGAATATCATATTCCTGAATGTACGGCTCGGCAGGGTCATCAAAAGGCGCAGGGTCAATTGGTCTCAAATTTGGATCAACAAACGGCTTCATACGATTTGCCAAAAAGCAACTTTTTTATTGGTGATCGTGCGCCACTTCAAATGAACCGGTGACAATTTCTCAACGATTCTGTATGGACCCAACCAATTATGCATTAACTTTTTAGATAACCCTTTCCTAGTTCTCGGGGTATAAACCCAAACACGTTGTCCAACTACAAAAACACGTTTTTTTGTATTTTGATCGTAATAATCCTTCATTTTTTGTTGTGCATGTTGTAAATTTTCTCTCGCTAAATTTTGAGCCAATTCGACTTTTATCGACAATACGGTTTCGATAGTCAAGGACCAAAGTACTCAAATCATCAGCCGCAGGAGGCAAATACTTAACGTCAATTGGCAAGCGTGGCTCTCGCTCATAAAGAACATGAAAAGGAGAATCCCTAATTGCATCTAAAACAGAAGTCCTATGCGCAGACAAAATAAGCGGTATGAACTTGTCCCAATCTTTCTGGTTTTTGGAAATATACATTGACAAAGACTGACACAAGGTAGAATTAAACCTTTCTACAAGACCATCGGTCTTTGGGTAATAACTAGAAGTATTGACCTTTTGAATTTGAAATATTTTACAAACTTCTGCAACGACTTTAGACAAAAAGTTAGTTCCTCTGTCAGAGAGCAACACACGTGGTGCCCCATGTCTAGAAATAATTTCATCAATCAAAAGACGTGCAATAACAGTTGCTTAGACACTAGGCACTGGGAATGCTTCGACCCAACGAGTTAAATAATCACTAAAAACTACAATATACCTACTTCCTTTACTAGAATGTGGAAAAGGACCTTAAACATCAACAGCCACTCTGTCAAATGCACCCTCGAATGGAATCGGAAGTAAAGGTGCCTTTTTCGAATTTCGTTACGCAACTGGTCGACGAGGAATCTAAACAACAATTTTTATGTCTAAGATACTTTTCCCAAACTTGAGAACTAATTGCTGTTACCACTGCTCCTGTGTCAAGGAGTGCACGATAACTACGGTATTTCCTTTTATTGTTACTGTTACATTAAAATTGTCACTCTCGAAAGGATGAATAGAATCAATTTTACCCGATGTAGCAGGCAAAGAAACCCTGTCATTCACGTCAGTCAGATATGTCGTTGTCTCTGGGCTACTAGCGACAGATAAGCCACGACACTCATTACAAATATAATTATTTTTAGCCCCAGTGATATTTACTTCCGAATTTTCTTCATTTTAGACTTCTCGAGATAAATCTTCACTTGAAGACTTCTCATAAATGACTTCACTTTTAGGAGAAGACATAGGTACATTTGGCGAATGAGCATTTTCTTTTTCATTTAGCGACGACCCGGCGATTTCACCATCAAATTTTGTTATGACCTGACAAAGACACTTAATAACTCCAAACATAATATTTTCATTAGGGACGTTTTGAGGCTGGCCTTCTTTAGAACACCCATGTTGACATGTGACGGTAACTTGAGGTTTATACATTTTAAAGTCTGACGAGATAACAGGCTCACAGGGATTAGACAAAACATGACTAAACGCTTGAACATTCTTTTTAGAAACATTCTCGGCCGAATTTCGAGAGTTACTGAAAGCACATTTATCTGAACTTGATCCGACAGAAGAATGGTCATTACTTGTAGAATTTTCAAGCGCCCCCATCACGGGTTCACTACCACACACGATAGGGGCGCCAGCCAGTTTAACTGAGCGCCAATTTTTCCCTGGTGAAAAGCATTCTGCATATTGTTTCTCCGATACAGGCCTCTAAAGTTGGGCTTCGAGCTTCCATAACTGCCCAATTTAGGATTTTTGCTGAAAACGCTACCCCCACAACGAAAACGATTAAGTTTGCCGATCGGAATTTGCGATTAATACGACTATTTCCATTATTTTGGAAATCTGTACTCCAAACATTAAATTCTTCCCCGACAGATTGTTTGATTTCCTCTTCTGAGGGGTTAAACTGTAATTCTTCAAAATTCTCCACTTCTTGACCATTATTCGATTTACGGCTAAGAGTTACTAATTCTTTTAGTTTTGCAATGTTCAATGCAGACTTGAAATCAGGCGGTTGTTTTCAAATAACATGTTCACTTATTTTAGGCTTTAAACCACGTACAAAACTCTTCACCAAAGTAACGGGTTCTCCTCCAAAATATGTGGGGGTGGTTCGAGCAACTCGCTCGCGACACGATGAGGTATCAGGAATCTGATTTACATCTTGCCTCTATTCTTCTTAATCTTCTCACTCTTCTAACTCCTCCCCTTTTCACTAACTTTCTTCTATCAGTATGTTGGTATTTTTTCGGTCTTAGTACGTTAGTACGCTTAGTACGGCAATGTTCTATGTATGTTGGTATTTTTTTCGGTCTTAGTACGTTAGTATGCTTAGTACGCCCATGATCTCATGTATGTTGGTATTTTATTCGGTCTTAGTACGTTAGTACGCTTAGTACGGCCGTGTTCTATGTATGTTGCTATTTTTTTCGGTCTTAGTACTTTAGTACGCTTAGTACGGCCGTGTTCTATGTATGTTGCTATTTTTTTCGGTCTTAGTACGTTAGTACGCTTAGTACGGCCGTGTTCTATGTATGTTGCTATTTTTTTTTTGGCCTTAGTACGTTAGTACGCTTAGTACGGCCATGTTCTATGTGTGTTTGTATTTTATTCAGTCTTAGTACTTTAGTACGCTTAGTACGGCCGTGTTCTATGTATATCTGTATTTGATTCGGTCTTAGTACGTTAGTACGCTTAGTACGGACGTGTTCTATGCATATCTGTATTTTATTCGGTCTTAGTACGTTAGTACGCTTAGTACGGCCATGTTCTCATGTATGTTGGTATTTTATTCAGTCTTAGTACGGCCGTGTTCTATGCATATCTGTATTTTATTCGGTCTTAGTACGTTATTACGCTTACTACTGTCATGTCCTATGTATGTTGGTATTTTATTCAGTCTTAGTACGTTAGTATGCTTAGTACGGCCATGTTTCTATGTATGCTGGTATTTTATTCGGTCTTAGTACGGCCATGTTTCTATGTATGTTGGTAGTTAAATTTACCCTAATCACGTTAGAAAGCTTAGTACTTCTACGTTTGCTGCCTTTTTAATAGGCCTTATAAATACCTCGATACGCCAATTACGGACATGGTCTATGACCACTGTATGGCCAAGAGTTCTGCATTTCTCAAACAAATGAGCTCGGAATCCAGCTCTTCACTAAATATAGATTATAGCCTGTTTTTTTTTTACAGAAAATATAGTACGTTGTTCAGGCGTACTAAGAAAAAAAAAAAGAAAATTCATTCCTAAACCTGGCATGGTATATAATTTATTATAACTTTACCCAAACTAAGTGGTCGTTGGTCACTGTTCTTACCTCTCCGCAGTATTCTCCAATGAACTCATTTTTTTTACAAGGTTCCTTGATGTAAATTCCCCAGCCAGCCACATCAGAGGGTGCCAGAAGAAGATGCTGAATAAACAGAAGCAAAGAACTTATGGCATCACTGAGTTTTTTCATTTCAAATATGTGGATGACCAAAAACTAGACAGGGAAAAGAATCCTCGCCTTTTCATAGGGACATGCAGATCATCCAAGGTAAAAAACACTGATGCAGCAGATGCTAATTGTGGGGAAATGCATGTGTCCAACACATGATTACTATTATTTCTGATTGGTTAATGAAACAGCAGTGGAGACCTTTTCCCAGTCAAAACCGTAGTAATCCCCTCAATAGGCCATTTGCACGATGACGTCTTTTTACTACTAAGACCAGAATTCATTTCATTTTTTATTTCACATTTAAATTTGGTAAACTTACATTGTAGTGAGGTTCAAATAACAAAAGCCTTACTTCGCACAAGAAAGCAAAACCATGAAGGATTCTGGTAGTAGTAGTGAAATGATGCCATTGTGCAAAAGGCCTGTGGAAACAGGGTTTATTAACAGGCTTCACAGACTATTAAAAAAATGTAATTATTGCATTTTGTCATGAATAATGTGGACACAAGACCATATTGAAGAGTCAAATAAATGAATGTTACAGGTTTTAGGGATTGAAGCATCAGCAGTGATACAGTATTGAAAAAAGAATGCAGTCGAAAGATTGGGAGGCACTAGGTGGAAAATAACTGGGTAATTCAGGCAAACAGTTCAATGCTGTTTAGAGTGCACAGTTCCTATGACCAGTACAGTAGTTGTACACAAGGCTTTAATGCAAGAAGGGGGATTTCCAGACTGGTCACAATTAAAGAGAGAAACCAGCTCTTACATAAATCTAAGCTCTGACCAAAACACAAAGTTTACCTTTCGCTGACCACGTTGAAGTCCAACATTTCTACAACTGATGCTAGTTTTTCCATCAAAGTTATCTAATGAAGGAACATAAAAAAGAATATCTTACCAGCTTTGACCAACCCACGTACACTGTTTTGACAGTACCCTAGAATGATTCACTTGTATTTTCACCTACACATGTCTGTAACCGAACTGTGCAGGATTTATGCATGGAAAAAACTTTAACCTGTCCTTGTGGATTCCATGGGAAGGGAAACCTTCGTTTTGAAAGTTTCTTTTTATAATGTGAATTTTGTTGAAGTAAAGATCTACCTCCAATACTTAACAGCATCTCTTGATTTTCCAGAATTTCTATGCCTCTATTCTAATAAATTCCATGACAATCTCAGATTTCCATGACCAGTGTGAACCCTAGAATACTATGTGAACCTACACTGCTTGAGACTGAATGATACTAGAAAGGCTGCGAGAGAATTCTTTCACTTACCAGATCCACAAGTCTGACAGAGGTCTGGGTCACACTCTCTGACTGCTAGGAAGCATGGGCACTGCTTTGTATTACACTGTGCTTTACAACGACATCCAGGGAAACGGTTTTGACCTGAAGACAAAGGGGGATAAAGAGATACTTGATTGATTCATTGCAGTATAAAGTGGTTGATACATTTGACTGGAAGAAGACAAGCACGCTTTTTTAACAAGATAAGGAGTGCAGATACTAAACTGAATTATCTAAAAAAACTGTTAAAGATTGAGCTCTTTTAAACTTTAAATAGCCTAGGGAATTATAGAAGTATCCACTTATTGGAAAAGCCATGTTTCAGAACTTAATCTAATTTCTATGGTAAGAAGCAGCTACTACAAGCATTGCTTCTTCTCATGGATGGGATGCTCATCATTTGCATAAAAGGCTGTTTCCCACTTGTATATTACATGTAACTTTCTCAAATCTGAGCACTGGCGTGAATTTGTTGCATGTATATGTTGCAGTTAATTTTTTATTTTAGTTAATTTTTGGTTTTCCTTTGTGTTTAATTCATTAGCATACATAACCATACCCAGAAACAATGGAAAAATAAAAATTAACTGAAATAAAAATTAACTACAACATATACAAAAATTTAGTGCAACCTGTTCTCCACCTTTCTGTCACCTCTACACCTTGAATAAAGAAGTCTTTCCTGTGATACAAGCTTGGGCCATGAAGCGACAGCAGCAAGGCACAAATTAACTAGTGACAGTAGAGATGCCACCACTTCATGGCTCAAACTCAGAATTTTGGGTGGGAGAACAAATGGTCTACAAAAAAAAAAAAAGACACAAGAAATACTTTTTCACTCAACTTACAGTCAGTACTACATTGACAGAATTTTTCACAGAAGTTCTGAGTTGCAACACAGATGCATGACTGATCACATGGCTGGCCAGGATGATCACATGGTATGTAGTTGTATACATGGGTAGAAGTAGAATCTGAGAAAAAAAAAGATGTGTCAGGCAGGAATGACAGAGTGCTAGGCGAGTAACATTTCTCTTACTCATTTGCAAGATGAACAAGGTTCCAGGAAAGTCATCTTCTATCTATTTCAATCATAATTGCCCCTGGATAGTTGATCTGGCTTATGTCATAGGTTCAGCCAGTGTCGTATTTCGGCCATAAATTGATTGTTTTCTAGGGTGTCATTCATTGTCTTCCTGTTAGTTCAATGGTTGTACTGTGCTGATTTGTTCATGTCAATTGCCATTTTCAGGTTTTTCAAGGACTGATTGATAAAGCAAATAAAAATATAACTTTATTTCTACAAAAGAAGATGCAAATTTCATCACATCAAAATCAAGGGACAATCAAATTACTATTAGAAAATGAACCATATCAGCACCTTTTTTCAGCTGAATCTTCCGGCAATGTAGTGACCACATTCTGGAAATCAAAGGGAAAAAAGTAAAGAAAAAAGCAGGTAACATAAGACCCAGCGCTATGCAAGACATAGTTTAATTATTAAACTATGTCTTGCATAGCGCACCCATCGTTTTTACAAAAAAATTATTGGCGACAGTACCCAACTATAATACCTCTTTGGCAAGACCAGTTATTTCATACAATTTTATAAAATGAAATTTGTTTTTTTTTAAACGTGTTTTATTTAGCAGCTATTAGGAGTAAAAGGTTGAAGACTTAGAGGCAAAAAAGACAATATTTCAGTAAAAGGTAACTAAAGACCTGTGCTTTCTTTTCTTTTTTCTTGGTGGTGTGTTCTGATCATCTGCAGTTGGTAAAGGTTCATGTGATTCTTGACACGCCCTCAGATACACCTAAAGAGTGAATTACTCAGAATCAAATGAGCCGGTATGGTCACCTTGTAGGCAGCTCTTCAGTGAAATATGAAGTCGTCTGAGACTATGTTGTACTTTAAGAAAATTGTAGGGAGCCCAGTGCTGTGAATCTGTGAAATGGAGGGTGCCCAAAATACGATATTTATGAAAACTAAGATTTCCGAGGCACTGGAATAGCACAGAACTATGAGTTTGCAACATTTTAGGATAGTATAGGTGGGGACCTTACAAGCCACAAGTTCAAGCTTTGAAAACACACCCAATAGTATGAATGTCTTGTTATCATAAAAAATTTTCTTCACACTTTAAATTTTTTTATACAAAGCAAAATTAAGGTGTGTGAGGCAAGTTACTTGTTTCCTGTTCAATCTGGGGTATGGCCTGAGAAATGCCTTCATCACTGAAATAATCTTACCTCTTTACAGGTCTTGGAGTGAATTAAGTTAGCAATACTGCAGTAATTGTTACAGTAGATCGGCCTCAAAACACGAAACAGTGATGCTTCAGCTCCACTCCACTCAGAAGACACCAGTGAATGTTCTGGGCTGCTTCCGCCAGCCTTCAATAAAAACAAATGGAAACAAATGAAGAAGACGAAAGGTACTGATAGATACTTGTAACCTTTGTCAGTGTTATTGGTAGACCTGGACTCAAAAACATTTAGCCCACAGTGGCACAGTACTGTGCAAATGCTCCCTTTGTTCAGTTTTTTACAAAATGCAATATTTAAAAAAAACTGAATTCATTGGTGGGGTAATACTATTACTGGTAAACCATTGTAGCACACAAGGTTAAGAATTTACAAGGGTGACCAAGGAGTTGAACTCATGACTACTGAGAAAAAATCCAGCTAGTGGCTAGGGTGGGAACTGAACTCAGGGCCTATGGATTTCAATCCCAGCGCCTTAATCCTGACTCTTCCTCAGATGTTTCTTTTGAAAAACCCTGCCTGGATTTTTACATAGACCAATGCAAGAAAGAAAACTTAGTGCGCAAGGTACTTAGTCCTATCCTGGCAATTCACTGGACAGTGAGATTCTAAGAATAAGTGGAATATAGGAAATTTTGCTTACAGTACTGTGATCAGGACTGGGGAAACCGGATCCTTTGGTACTGACTCCTTTTCCTTTAATATCTCTACTGCTTGCTCGACTCCTTCGTCTGGTGCTGACTGCCTCAGATGCCTTCTCATCACCGTCTCCCTCATGTAAATTCTGCCAGACAAACATAACGCAAACAGTCATTTTAAAGAGCCCCAATAATCTCCCAAGAGGCCAGTAAAAGTATAGTTTCCAAGACCCAAATGTTGCATGACTCCAGATTACACTGATTCTCTAGCATTATCAGTGATGCAAACTAATGTACTCTATCTCAGAGCAGCTCTGGTTGAAGCAAGTATCATAAGAAAGTGATAACAATAAATAATTTGTACCTTTACATGCATGTAGCAGTCAGGACCACACGGGTTTGTTTCTTGAAGATCAACAGGACTCTAAACAATGATATATAATACATATGATCAATAGAAAGCTAAATTCCAAAGGATTTAACTAAAGCCTCCTTTTGCTTTCATTAGAAAATGTTATTACAGAGATTTTAAGTAATAGCACTTTCAAGCTTTAAAAGAAAATAACAGAATCAGACAAACAACATCATCCATTCATCGTATTGAATGCAGCAGTTTTGTGTTTACTTTTGGCAATTTTTACAAGTAAGATTATGTACACACATACAGGTCACCGAAACTTTGGTTATACGAAAGGGTCTAAGAATTAATTTTATTTTTGCTTTATAATTTTGTCATTCTTTATTCATGCATGGTGCTGGTATTGTTACAAATATAGTGGTCTTTCATAATGTGATGCCTATTCATTCAAAGGTCATATTTAGCCTTATTAATGCATGTGAGAATAAACAGAATATTATTAAGTGCTTCATTACACTCTTACTTTTAAAGTGAGCTTGGGCTGCCTGTGGTGGTTGTATGCACGAGCCTGTGCTGGCTAGTATTAGTTGTTGTGCATAATATTGCAGGTCTAGTTTTTAAGGTTGCTGATGCTTCAAGGAGCTACATGTAGAATTTGATGTACAAAAACTTAAGCCTAAGAGTTTAAGACAGATACCTTTCGTTTTATCTGTGTAGGAAGTGTTCGCCAACCTGAAAAAATGAAAGAGCATGTTAACTGACAAGAAAAAAATATGGGGCACAATGAGTCAGATGATGTCACTGTTCTAGTCACCACAAATCATCTGATTAGCTCAGTCAGTAGAATTTTGGTCTGCTAGGTAATATAACAGAACTGAAGGATGTAGACGTACATGTAGTACCACCTTCAATACTTTTCAGAGCAGAGAAGGCCACAAAAAGCTGTGTTCTAAGAAAAACTGAAGGGAGCATCAGCCTGGTGCTCTGAAACAGTGAAATCCTGGGTGCCCAGCATGGGACTTTTATTAAAAAACTAAGATTTCCTTGTAGCCCGAGAGCAAAGGTCATAGGGGCCACTTAGCCCCTCTTGGGCACAATTCTGACATGGATCTTGTATTCCATTCATGGGTACTTTGCTATTGTCTACTAACTGCATTACATTAATAAACATATACAGTACATGTATAATCTCATTAAATGATGCACACTGTAACATCTTACCATGCATGAAGCAGTCATACTTATAACATCTTCTACAGAACAGCATGTGAAATGAGTGAAGAGTCTGTTCCCTTGAAACTGACTGTGCTTTGGGACTAGATTAAGAACCAAAAACAATGACATTAAAACAAAATCACTATTAATAATCTTAACCTTCTAACATGACCCAAATAATTTTTCAGATCAAATAGTTGATCCCTTACTTATTTCTTCTGTTTCCACTTTTTTTGCACTGACCTGTCAATATTTGGAGTACATTCTGGTGGCAATTCACCATTTTTACGATCCAGTACATTCTTGTACCTGCAACAAAAAAAATAGCTTTTGCTGAGGTAGAAATTACAATCTGTGAAAAAAATAATATTGTTGAGACGCTGTCAGGGGTGTACTATAATTATTTTGGGAAACAAAACAATCTTGACCCCTCCCTCCACCCTCTGATCCACAGTTGGGCTGTTTGTTATTTCTTTATATCTGCTATAGAAAGATGATTTTTTAACTTTATTTCTTTGGGGATCCATGATTTGTTACCTTCGATAAACCTCAGACCCTAGCAAGCCTTTATCAGGAAACAGAGATGCAATGGCATCAAACAGCTCATCATGTTCATGCTTCTCAGTTCCTTCTGCTAGTTTTGTTTCATCTTTTGAGGAACTTCCTTTAGTAATAAATAAATAAATAATTATTTAAATAAAGAAACATAACTTTTACTGCCTAAATGGTCATGGTTTATGACCTAACAAACTGGGTGGCCTTTTTAACAGGCAACAGTTAAAAAAACTACAGTGTAAGAAGATGACCACAACAACAACAACAACAGTGCTGAACAGTGTTCTCCAAGCCAACCCACGTACATGGTGCTGATACTGGAGAACAGGTGATGGTGACTTTGATAATGATGATGAGGATTATGATTATGGTCTTGAAACCAGTTTAGATGCTAACAGATTAAAGTCAAAGATAATTTGAGATCAGAATAGATATGAAGACGACTAGCCTTTCATTTATTTTACCTTCCGCTGAGGCTGCCTTTTCTGTGTCTTTCGTTGTCTCACTCTCTTTAGTATTTTTCTTACTGGACTCCTTGTGTTTCTTTAATGCTTCAACAAGTTCTACAAGCAGGTCATCAGTGAGAGCTGCTTCATCAAACACTGAAAAATAAGAAAATTCTGTTACTTTTAAACCAAATGCCTTTAACTTGTTGTGTCAAGCACCATGAATTTTGTATGTTAGAGTGTTTAGGATCTCCACATTAGAGCAAAGCCTTGGAGTAACATCAATAACTGGAAATGGAAAGAGAAAAGAGAAGGAGAGAAGAGAAGAGAAGAGAAGAGAAGAGAAGGGAGAAGAAAAGCTTTGGTATGTTACCATGATCTGGTGTGTTGTGTACTCTTCCTTCATAATTTTTAATAAGTTCCTCAATGAATGAACCATCCTGATCAAGGACCTCCTCTCCCATGTATGGAATATTGTGCAGCACTGTCTCATCCTCGACCTGGAGATGATGATAATAATAATAATAATAATAATAATAATAATAATAATAATAATAATAACAACAACAACCACGGAAAAGCTTACCAAATACAAAGACTTGGAAATTGAGGATGAGTGTCGCGAATTTGGGGGCTCAAAACAACAACAGCCCTGGTGGTTATGCGAGCCCTTGGCACCATCAAGAAGGACATGGAAAACTACTCCAACAAAATCCCTGGCAACATCAACATACATGAACCCCAGAAAATAACGCTCCTTTCTACAGCCCATATTTTCAGGAAGGTCCTCTCCATCAAGTAGAAACCTTCTTTGCCTCCCAAACTCCATAGTTTGGACTCAGATGTTGAAAGAGAAAATCACTCGCAATTACACTAGTATATCTTATATAATAATAAAAATAATAATAGTAACAAAAGGTTCTGTAAAAGGATTTTACCATGTAGTTCTGCTGAAGTGGAGACCATGTGAAAAACTGAGGTAAAGCCTGAACTGTGTATAATGTCCTTAGTACTGTATGTTGAGTACCATGTCCAAATCCACTGTAAACAGAGCACTGAAAAAACAAGTGACATTCATTGGATTTAGACTAAATAGTTACCCCTTTATATAATATACAGCAAATTCTGCTAGGGCAGCCACTAAAGGCTGGGGTCTGGGGGTTTGCACACCGCTATAATAAGCATGACCCCCAACTATTTTCCTAGAAAACAAAAGGAAAGTAAAAAAGAAAAGAACTTCCTAGCAGTTCAATGCCTGGATCAATTTAGGTTACAGGGAAACTGCCCACCCACCCCTCCCCTAAGCCATCATTTTCCCCTTAGTGAGAAGTAAGTGTTAATGTTAGCTTAGGGGAGGGGTAGGTGGGCAGTTTCCCAGAAACCTAAGTTGATCCCAATGTCCTGCCTAACTAACTGCCTATACCCGGTAACCTGAAATCTTAGTGAAAGCCCTGTCTGTTCTGAATCTTTCAGAAAGTTCAAAATATAAGAATTATTGCCTTACTTTTCTTGACGAGGGAAGCTGTTCAGCTGGTGAAATAAATGGAACAACTTGTTGTTTTTCACTGATTTGTATCTGTTTCCTCTTCCACAGCAACTCTTTTAGATTTTGTTGGTTGGTTGAAAAACAACTCTGAAAGACAGAGAACAAACAATAACTACTGGTCATTTTCTAGGATAATTTTATTGACGATTGATTTGTCAGGTTAATTGCCAGCACATCAGGAACACTAACTCCTAATTAAATAAATGCTACATTTTGTTTTCAAAATGCCTCAGGTTTGTCTCCTTCTTTAGCCCCCCAACCCCCGCCCCACCCCTCATCTCTCTTGCTCCAGCACTCCAGGGGATGAAGTAGACAGAAGCCTGGGAATGAGGTTGAAACCCCAGACCTCTGTCACAGGTTTTCACTTTCTGTAAACCATTAAAAATATTTCCTTAATCCCACTAGATGGTGCAATAGGTAGGAGCCTAGCCTGTTGGTAGCGAACTTGAACGTGGCGAATTTGACAAGTAGTGAAAATGGTGTAAAGCAATCGTTTCCATCTTTCCTGACAATAAAAATAATTATTCATACTTAAGGAGTGATTGCCTGTCCAACACAGAAATTTGGGACAAAGAATCAGGAAAATGAATTACCCCTAATGGTCAAAAATCAAAAAGCTGATGATCACGAAGTTTTCTTCACATAATAATTAACAAAAGGCTTCCTGGATAACTATAAAAATTATGTGTCTGCCTTGAGTCTGCATTGTTTGCGTGCATGTCTCCTACCCATATTTTATATTTGGGATTCTCAGCTACAACTTTCGTTTTTGGTAATCAATCATCCTGAAAGCCTTTAACAACTTAATTTTTAACTGGAGCTCAATTATCATACTCAATCTGAGTACTGGAATTAATACCATAGGTAGATCAGAGTTACCGCTTTGGCGGATTTCAGAACTTTCTTCTCAGAGTAAGTAACACTAGGAGAATAATCAACCGTACTTTTTGATGGTAATGAGTAACTCCCGTGACATGATAGACTTCAAAGGGATCTTCAAAGTTTACATGACGCGAAAGTTGTTTCATTTCACATTTTTCTATAGTTCAAAAACGCACCTTTACGGCCTCTGTTTTCTCTGTTTGCTTGCACTGCCGAAGTTTCAAATACTCTAAACGAGCAATCCGTTTCAGATCGCTCTCCATTTTAACCTAACAAAACTCAAGACAGACTAATCGAGGAACTCGTGTTTATGAATGGCGGCGGGAAACACGTTTGAGAACAATACAGAGTGTCGGAAAGCGTCGCAGAATGTTCGTTACTCTTCGGTAACTTCGAAGGTTTGTTCGGATATGTAAACCAATCTTACATGACGTATAATATCCATTGAATTTCGTTGGCGCGAAGCTCAACTATGGCTGACCAAAGAAAGCCGAGTGCAAGTTTAGTAACGGATGTACTTCTTAAATCAGGTCGTTTAGAAAAAGAAGACATAAATTCATGCGTCAAGAAAACGTTACAGAAGGCAGAAGAAGTGAAGGCAAGTGTTTTTCCCTTTTTTATCAGGTAGGGTGTCTCTGATTGTATCGATCTCATTGCGTTAAATTTTAATCATACAGGCAGAAGTCCTTCAAGCAATTTACAAGGAATACACGTATGATGAGTTTATAGATTTCAGTAATTCAACAATTGAATTGAACTGGAAAGTCAACAACCTCCTATCTGAAATAGAGAATGTCTCAGGTAGACTGAAGGTCAGTAGACATGAAAAGACAAAAGAAACAGCTGGGGCCAGTTTAATAACACTTTCACAAATAATTGTACAAAAGTAATTTACAAATGTAGCCATTATTTTAGAGTCTGAAAACAACAGCTACACTTGTAAACTACGCTTGTAAAAGCTTTATTAAATTGACCCTCAGTTACATCTGACAAGTTTTGATGATCACAGTGATGATTATAATCATCATCATCATCATCGTTATCAGCAACATCATCATGGTCGTCATCATCATGTGTATAAACAACAATCACAATATTTATTCTTGCATTGTAATGTTTAATATTATTATATACAAGCTTAACAATAATGAAGACCAGGAAAAATCATCTCCAAAGGATGTTTCTAGCAATGGTCTTCATTAGGTAATTAACATTTGTTTGATTGCATTAAAAAGTGTTAAACGCATTTCAAAACAAATTATTGGTGGCAGTCAACATCCCTTCAACTATTATTAATTAACAAACATTGGTGTTAAATAAGTGTTTAAAAAGGTTGAAACAAACCTTGTCATTCAGGAGATGCCTTGTCTCGTGTTTTAGACAAATTAAGATCTGGTCTCCATCCAGAGACGATTTAAAAACGCATACAATCAACTCTCTAAGATGGACACCCAGAGTTAGTCCCTGCTGTACTTCAGTGGGTGCTGCTTCAATAGTGTCTGTCTTAAGAGACTTGAATGCACAAGTGTTGTTTAATTCCACTTAGAAGACAGTTGATGTTCACTTGATTCAAGATTATTCTCTACATGTAAACAAACTTCAGTTAATATTGTTGTTTGCTTTACCTTAATGTTAAACTCAGTAACTAAACACTGTAATTTTAACTGTATTTTTTTCCAGAATTCAGTTGAGGGACCTCTTGAGGCTGCCTCTTGTGAACATAGTGATCTTGTGAGACAGTTGAAGGAGACTGATGCAATTGCTGAGATTCTTGGAAGACTTTATAAGGTAGATGAATTTATTATGAGGAATCCATAAGCACTAAATTAGTGGTTATGGCTTCTTCATTCTGATTCTTGGTGTGATTACCTTGAAATCTGTATTAATGTTGACAAAAAAGATGTGTCCATTTCGTACAGGTCTGATTTAAAGAAAATCTTACTGTTATTGTTTATTTTCCTAATGTCAAAATAGAAATTCTCCCCTCTGTTTTCCCTATATGTTTCTTGTTAAAGTATTTGTGAGAAGCTGGTAAAATGGGTCATGTAGCAGCTGCTCGGGAGAGAAGTCATCACTGGTGTGTTTCCCTGACCCCAAATAATACTAAAACAATTGGAAGAATGACATGTCATTGTTTCTTACAACCAATTAGGAGAGACCTTACGAGTAGCTCCTACACTACTCGGGAATGATCACTCATACCTCGAGCACTAAATTTATTAACTGACTGACTGATTGATGTAATGAGACATTATTGGGGTTTAAACTGATAGAGAGGTAAGTGCTGTCTGTGTTTGTTTCATTGAACTAGGAAGAAACCTAACTAGTCATGTGTTTTGGTTGTTATTTTATTGCTAGATTCATGAAGCATTGGATGCTTTTCCAGCTGAACTACACAAAGCTGCATATGACAATGCCGCTAAACTTGTTCAAGAAACAGTAAGACAACAGTTCATTGATTCCCTGTTTGATCCTCACTGTGTAAATTTGTGGTTTAAATAATTGCTTGTTTTTAAAAAGTCTGTTTAAATAAAATCTCTTTATAGAAAGAACTGCTGTGGGATTTACCCAAAGCTGGACAAGAAGGAAGGATATTTGTAGCTCTTAGGGTAAACAGATTACATCTTATTGGTTATTACTCATGGTACATTATTATTTTCTGAACTGAAGTGATGAAGAATACATGTATTATTTATACGCATTCAAGGCTGCGGCTAAGGACTTGGGGGCTGGAGATTTTCTCCAGCTACTATGAATGCGACCCCTGTCAGCATTCATAGGAAAACAGGAGATAAATAGAACCAAAATAAGTCTGTAACTGTTTGATTCCTTGCCTACCTTTCACATTATACCCAGCAACCGTTTCTGTGCATTGATATTACTAAAATAGAGAAAATGGCATTTGATCTTTGAGACTGTACATGGTTAAATTAAAGTGATTCTCAGACTGATAACTTTTACTTTTACATTTAGGAGGAATGGCGACGTCAAAAAGCTCAACTTACGGCAACACTAGAGAGGGTGTGGGCCAAGAGCGTTCTGTGGACGACGCCAGCCACTGCATCACTGGACAATAGACAAGCACATCTTAACACACAGCTCAAGCTTTTAACAAGTGCTGCTTGCATGAAGAATGTTCTACATGCAATGCAAGTAAGTTTGAGCTACATATAAATGGAACATTTTCGAATTACCTCAAGCCTCTCTTTCAAAGTGAGGCCAAGTGTGGGGCCATTGATATGAAAATGATATTTTTTTTCATGCAAATAAAACTGATTTTCATGACAATAATTTTGTACTTAGCCTTGTTTTGAAAGAGAGAATTTTTGGCATTCAAAATGGCCTTTTATCTCATTCTTTCTGGTGGGAGATGATCAGCATGCCAGACTTGTCAGTTGTTATATACCAGTCTGCTTTGTGGAATGTTTTAGGTTCAAGCTCCAGCTAGATCACAAACAATGCATCTTAAACTCACTTGAACAGATGACACTGCCTTTGGGTAGAGCTATTAGTAAAGGCATTAGCCTTGTCTCCTTCTTCTGTACCTGTTTACTCAAAAGGCATGATGGAGAACCCAAAATGCTCTTTTAAAAGAGAGAGGGTGAACACTCCATTTGTGTGGATATGACTTTGTGTGTGGGTGTGTTAGGTTTTGGGTGTAAAAAATACAAGGGGACCCCATACCTGATAGTTGTTACACCTGTTTTCTATCAAGTTTTGTCACAAACAAACAAAACACTCCTGATCAGTCAGAATAATCACCCAGATACGTCAGTGTTCAGTGTTCAATGAAATAGTGAAATTTTTTTGTGTGTGTTTGTTTTTTTCTAGGTGCTTGGTATTCTGGAGAAGAGATTAAAAGCTTTTGGTAATAGTTAAACCGTCACTTGCATTGTAAATAAAATTGGCATTATTTATTCACATGTCATTAATAACTTCTTTACTTAATTTTTCTTTCAGGAAAAAAATTGGTTCAGTTTATATTCAGACCTCTAATTTTGTTTCCCAGGTATGAAACACTGTCCAACATAAACTAACATTAGCAATCTGTTGAGGGTTTTATTTTTATTTTGGCTTAAAAGTTTTGAAACCAGATGGATTTGCTCTCTTTTACTGTTTCTGCTAATGAATGTGAAACTACAATAAATTTTTCTGAAAGAATCAGTCCATTGTATTCAAAACAAGAGAGACTTATTTTGTGAATCAGATATGTCTACCCTCCAAAAATTCCGAGTTTTCATTGTTTCACTTGGGCAGAGAAGAGGAGACTCTAGATGATGATAATGATGATGTTATAATCACTGTCTGTCACTGTCTTTTTCTTTTACACAGCCTCAAACCAGAAGTTAATGACAACAAATCAGAAACCATTGTATCATTTTCCAAGGAAAGTGGCAAGAAGGTCATTGATCCTGGTTAGTACAGTATTAATGTACCCGTTTTGTGGTAACAGCTTTTTAGCGACATAACCACCATCTTATTTAGCAAGTCTGTCAGTCACTTACTTCGAAGTGAAATGAGAAATTATGTGGGTAAATCTGTGATAGGACAACAGTGAAGGATGTGCAATGGGTCTCTAAGATTGTTTTTGATTTTTTTAAATGTAGTGTGAGAGAAGTTAATATACAGGTCTTTACATTCTCACATTCAGCACCCATTTCACATTTCAAGAGATCTTCCACTCTAACATACTGACTTATTATTCAAACTTAAAAATACCACACCCAAATAAAAACTGAATATTTTTCTTATTCTTTGCAGTATCACTTTACACAAAGTCTTCTGTAGTCCTTGCTGTGTTGAGGAAGTTCTTTGATGGGACAAGCGTAAAGGAAGAGGATGAAGAGGCCAGGGATAATAATGTCTCCAGTTCTGCACTGTTTTCAAAACTGGGTAAAATGGCTATGTACTTATTAGTTATAAAGCACAAACCGATCGGGAAACCTGTTTTGTTTAATGTGCACATTGCATAAACAACAACAACAACAAAACTAAATAGTGAGTATGTTTTGAAAAGGAAGGGCCGGGCTTAATCATGAGTTGTTGCCATTGCTGTTAGCTTATAACTTCACTATTATCTTATCCACAGGTGAATTTCTGTGGCCAGATCTCTCTGAAATCATCATCTCTGAATGCCTGAAAAGATCTGTTCCTAACACAAGTGCACAGGTACCATAGGTAGAATAAAGTGGAACAGCAATGAATCAATGAAATGAAATGTGTGAAAAAAGGCAACAGTATTAACTGGATTCCAGATTGAATTGATTGTATCTTCTTAACCCTTTTGGTTCCAAGAGTGACCAACATCAATTTTCTCCTAACAACATCAGCAGATCATCAAGAGTAAAGGTTATGAGAATTACTAAATTGATTGTCACAAGGAGAATGCTTTGATCTTAAACCACATTTTCTCAACTATTCTTAAAAGAAATGTATGGAGATCAGTGTGGAGAATTTGTATTTGGATCTTGGGGCTTAAAGGGTTAAAGGTGGAAAAAAAGGTTAGGAGATCTTTCGAGGTTGCTTGAAGTTAGCAAATGTTGTTCAAGATCAGGTAAACTCAAAAAATTTTATTCTGAATGAAAGAACATTATGGGAAGAGGTCAGGGAAAATTAAAAAATGTTAAACCACATTCTTTTTCGTCATTCATTCTTTTTTCTTTTTCAATAATTTTAAAAGACTTATCAATGAGGCAAATACAGTAAGAATAGTAATGTATAAAGAACCAAAGCAACTTTTTTATACCGAGATACTGTAACATGAATTTTATTTGTTCTTTGCCTTTCTGTTTACAGCTGGAAAAGTACCAAGACATTATCAAAGCCACTGAGGAGTTCGAGACAAAGCTTGTTTCATTTGGTGTGTTTTAAATTGTGATTCTAATTAAGCGATGATCTTCCCAAATATCATGAAGAACTTGCATACTGCATAGATAAGCCACTGTAACTTTTCAAAAACCTCTTGGTCACAAGTAGCATCTTTGGAGTATTTGTTAAAATTTCACAACCCCCCCCCACCCCCCCCCCCCTTTGATCAGTAGGTTTCATTTGAACGGCCACCACATGAGATTTCATTGACCATCAAAAACAAGAACCACTTTGTGCAGCACAATAAACAGTACCACAGGAAAGTACTGTTCAGTTGCTGTCATCCACAGACTTAAAAGTTAGAACTACCTTAAACAACATAATAAACAGAACCACAGGAAAGTGCTGCTTGGTAGTTTTCATTTGAATGTTCAAACCATAGGATTCCCTTGAAAGACTCAAGAGTACGAATGGCCTTGTTTGTCATGTTAAATGTCAGTGCAGAAGAGTACTGCTGGGTAGCTTACATTTGAATTGACATGACTCTCCCTATGATTTGACTGTTACAGGCCTTGTCCCTCAAGGAACAGACAATCTGACCTTATTTGTCAAGGATGTTGGTATTCACTTTGGGAATAAGAAGGTATTTTAAATAGACGGACTACAGTGTTCTAATAATTTCCATGCAGGTTTATCATGATTTGCTATTTTTATTGAACATGTGAGATGAAACAAAACTGGGTTTTTATTTTTAACACTTCCTTGTTTGTTCAAATTAGCTGAGTGAACCAAAGGAAAAATGGCATTTAAAATGGCTCAGAAAAAAGACTTGAATACCAGCTTGTTAACTGGGTGAGCAGCTCTCCTAGTTTGTTTGCCCAGGGTTGGCCAGGCTAATGAAATTTGAAGAGCTTGAAGGAGTAAGAACATTTCTTGAACATTAATATTAATAATTCCTAAGCTGTTAATCAAAATTAAAATATGCTTGTTTAGTGCCAAGATCTTCTTGTTGCTGCTCGTGATTTAATGAAAGATGACATACACAACACGGTACTGGTGGACAGCAGTGCGGATAGAGCAGCTCTTGTTAGCTTGGGTGATGTAGAGAAAGCGTTGCAAAATGTGAAAGGAACAAAGGTACAATCTCTTTTCATTGGCTGGAAAACTTCCCGGAAAAAATGTTCATCTACAGAGGTGTTGAGTCAGTACTTTGAACACAAACTGAATATATGACAGAGCCATTTTTTATTTCAAGATAATCTTTTAATCCCAGTTATGACTCAACAGAACTTGACCACCCGGGGCTGATCCAGAAAATTCAGAAAGGGGTAATTAAGAGGACACTTGGCTGAGACCTCTTTAAAAATATTAGAAAATTTCACGGAAAAAAGGGGGCGTGGTCAACTTGACCGACCCCTAAATCCACGTATGACCACATAAGGGAACTTCAGCAGCAAGGAGGACAACAGTAGCTAAAAACAGAAGTGAATTGTAAACTATTGCTCTTTAAACCTCACGATCTCTTGTTTCTCACTTGCTCATCCAGCATGAACCACTGAAGAAAGATGCAGGAAGCACTTTAAGCAAGTTTACATTTCACCTCCCAACCTGCCGAATTAGTGAAAGTACAAAGAAGTTTATGGACCTCGCTTATGAAACTCTAATAGAAGCTACTCAGTCAACACCACAATGGTATAAAACAAACCGCTTTTTATCTTTGGGATTGTTGCAACTCATTTCCCGATAACATTTACCTTAACGTGTCAGATGTTTTTGACCGGTAGTTTAAAGCAATTGAGCTAGCCCGCTAAATGCACGAAGTTGTAGCTGTCAACGGTCTTTTCAATTAAGGTATAAGTAATACCAGTAATACTAATACTCTTTTTCCCAGCACATCATTTAAGTTTACTAATACCCATGGACTGGTCTTGAGATAATTAACAATTATTCCTCGAGCCCGAATGGACTCTGAGTCAATAGTCCATGAGGCCAAAGGCTAAATGGGCTATTGACTCAGAGGCCTTGAGGGCGAGAGGAATAATTGTTTTAGTAAAATCCAACTAATTGCTCAAAAATATCGAGACTAAACAGCTTTAGCTAGCAAAACGTGATTCAGCCGCCATTGTTTTGGTCTTCAAAGCCGGTGCTTTTCGCTACTAGCAGGCTATAACATATAGCCTAGTAGTAGCTCAACCAATCAGAA
Organism: Porites lutea; assembly: GCF_958299795.1. Classification (NCBI taxonomy): domain Eukaryota; kingdom Metazoa; phylum Cnidaria; class Anthozoa; order Scleractinia; family Poritidae; genus Porites; species Porites lutea. The sequence continues at coordinate 762,982 of NC_133214.1, forward strand.
CGCAGCATTGATAATAGACCACTAGTTGGATTTTACTAATGTAATTTAGTTGACATGCAATTTATCAACGTTTATCTTAGTTCGAGGGAGCTGAATCATACTTAAGCTTTCTATTTTTTCTTCATGTTTTATACGTTAGAATTAGATTAAAAAATACAGATAATATTGTAAAATAGTTTCCTTTTGTTTGTTTTCTTTTATTCCAGTGGTATTCTACTCTTCTACACTGTAAGGAATATGTTTGAGTTGTACTGTAACGTGGTGCCCACCTACCATGAAAAACGTTTGGTAAGTAACACAATCTCTTTAACTCTGTGAATTGGTTTCATTTGAATGGTCGCACTATGCTGCGTTTAGTTTGTGGGTGCAGGTGCTGGTGCAACTTTAAGGAAGGTGTTACGATTAGTGCTTTAGTTCAAGTCACATGACGTTTAGTAACACCTGAACACCCGCACACCGGCAAATTAAACTGAAATTAAATTGAAAACGAGATAATTCAATAAAAAAACAACAACGGAAAACAAGGCAGGTGACAAGGTACTCAAACTGGAACCCTTCTTCTCCCTCCAACATAACGATCGCGTACCCCACGTGTAAACGGTCCGCTGCTACTATTGTCACACGTGCAAACTACAACGGAATCCCAATTTTCGAACTATCTTGGAAAAATTTTTTTTTTCGAATTATTAAGAGGTTTGAAAAATCAGGGGTAAAACTACAGTGTGTGACAGGTGAGGGGACGTTAGATTTGGTTCGATTTATCGGGAATTTAAAATAATTAGGTTTTGAGAAATTTGGGATTGTAATGTATCCTAAAAGTAAAAATCTAGGTTGTCTCTTAAATAGACTTTTTTAGTTGTATGTTTTGTTTTCCCAATTTAGACCATGTGATGTTCTCAAGGAAATTTGCCTTTCGTCTTTTTATAAATTATGCATATAATATATCAACGTGGATGCACGTTCATGGTACGACATTTGAAAAAGGCTGGGGTAACATAACGTGGTCTGAAATTGGAAAACGAAACATACAAGCTATAAGTAAAAAGTTCTATTGCATGTTACATTTTGTGATGTTTTATCTGTTACAGAGCACATTACCCCAGTTATCAGCGTTACATCATAATAACTGTATGTACATAGCCCATCATCTTCTCACCCTTGGACACCAATTCAGACCCAAACTGCCTGAACCACTCAATCAGAGTGTGGCATCGTTCGTAGACCTGGTACCAACCATCAGACAGATGGGTGAGAAATGTTTCCTTGAGCAACTAGTAAGTAGCCGCGTTATGTATAATTTAGAGAAGCACTCTTATCGAACCTAGGTACTCTAACAACTCTCTACAACAGTCGGCCCAATAAAAGTGCCCCAATAGAAAGGCTTCAGACAAGTATACCATGCGGAGGTAGCAGCTTCAGCAATTTGACTGTCTTTGATAGATTACTTCTATGTTTCGGTCTTTTCATAACTGCAGACAATCCGCCTTCTTATTTATTATCCATGTTCCGTCAAATACTTCGACATATGCACATATGTTTACTTGGGACATCATCAGAAAATATACACTTAATGAACATGGGCTTTCGTTAAAGGGCTGTCTAGTAATACACTCGCACTTCAGGGGCGGATCGAGAAAGTTCAGAAAAGGGGTGGCCGGGACACTTTGCAGCTATGTAGATACCATGTAGTTTACTTAGAATAGAAAATATCACCGTAAAAGGGGTGGCTGCGAGCTTAATCCGCCCATGACGGTTATCGAGTCTGAAGATGCAGTGAACATCTGGCGTACATTCAGTAGTAACTCATTACTGTTTTCTCTTTTTCTCTCTCTCTCTCTCTCTCTAGAAAAAGCAGCAGTCCAATTTACTGGAGTTAGTGAAGGCCACAGAAGGTTTTGCCAATGCACACGAGGATGCGAAAGGATTACAAGTTGAAAAGACAATGAAACAGGTTGCGTTACATTTTAACTTGAAATTAGTTCACGCCCTTTTCCCATTACTTGATCTACACTTGTACTTTACACATTGAGGTGTACTGTTAACAGAGTTACCTTCCATTCAATGTTTTTACTTCATATTAGAATTTGGACATGCGCTATGTGACCCCTGGCATCTTAGGTGACGAATTTAACTCGAAACCAAGTGGATCATGTCTTTTTCCTAGTTTTTACTGACAACATTAAACTTTGCACACTGGCACTTCTCTCCTATTTCATGCTTTTTATTTTACACTACACTTTCAGATTATTCACCTGCTGACTTATCTGGGTAAAATATGGAATGGTATTCTACCAGTTGATATTTACTGTCAGTCTCTGGGATGTTTATTTGATGACGTTCTTCAACGCATAACATGGGAAATCCTTCAACTTGAGGTGAGAGTATCGTTTACTTTAAGATTTTAAGTGTTAGGATAACCATAAACGTACCCAATGTTCGCCCTCATTCTGCAAGATCACTAGATACTGTGATGGTCTTAACAACAGCATAAATGTCTGTCTGGACTTTAAACAAAGTGTTTCGCTAAGTGTAGAGAGTAGGCTTTGCTCAAAGTCTGTGAGTTGAGCGCCCCGGGGGGGGGGGGGATGGCATTTCGGGGATGCTGGACGGGAATTTTGAATTAAACCTCTTAAGGAGACCCATTTGGCTGTGGCCCAACCTTTTTTTGACCCCTAAAAGAGATCATTTTAAACTTTGATTAAATGAATCGAGTAAATAAAACGAATTGACAATACATAACTTTTTATACATTTCTTCGCGTGCAACCCTAAAAGAGACCTTTACGGCTAAATATAACGGCGTTTTGAACAGAGCACCCTAAGTGAGACCAAAATCCTAAATTTTACACCCCTAAGGGAGACGACGAGTATCCCCGCCCCTTTCATACGGGAGGCCCCCCCCCCCCCCCGCCGGGGGGTTGACCCTTTCCTGTTGGTTCCTTTTAAGTGTGCTTTTGCCAATGCATGTAAATTTAAGAGTTGTTATGTCTTGAAATTAGGATATCTCGTCGGAGGAAGCTCATCAGCTACACACATTGCTTTCTATACTTGAACAGCGAGGCTCGGAGATATTTCAAAACAAGGATACAGATTCAACAGAAAATGCCTGGGTAGGTGTAGTTTGTTAATGCTATGGATGGAAACTTATCTCTAAGAGGCATTGGGAAGGACGATAGCTTGCACTAAAGAACCTGAGTGACCCTGCTTACCCGTGCGTGCGTTGTTTAAATTGTCGTTAATATTGTGACCCCCTATACATTGAACTTCAAGTAAGAAAAAACGGTTTTAAACATAATCTACCAGTCGTGAAAATGTACCTAGTGCTTTTTGGCAGGCCAAAGGGCATTATTTCAGCTATCAAGCCATGATTGTTCTGACAATATTGATTCTTTTGTCACAATTAGGTATGTCCCTTCACCAGTCGGTGGGTTAAAGCCCTTTCAAGAAATCTTACTTTTCGTATTGCAGGACATATGCACTGTTGTACCCCACTGGATTCGATACAAGGAGTTAATAGGGATCTTAGAAGCCAGTTTACAAGATATTGTTGATCGTTGGGCAGATGGAAAGGTACGTTTTAATTCAGATCTTTTTTCCGCCTGCAAGTTCTTGAACTCTTGGCTTTGTTACACTACGCTGTTTTAACACAGTCAAGTCTTTTTGTAAATTAAGCCCTGGTGACAATCGCAAATACTTGTCAGGCCCCAGCTGTTCAAAAGGTGGATAGCGCTATCCAGTGGATAAATCTCTTATATCCAGTGGATAGTGCTATTGGTTTCCCTAATACTTATCCGCTGGATAGTGATTTATCCGGTGGATAGCGCTATCCAGCTTTCGAACAACTGGGGCCAGGAATGTTACTTTGACAAGAACAGTTTAGAAGACTGGCTACGTTTAACACGCCACGGTCAAGCATCACGGCATGTGTCAGATGCTTTTGACAGTCCTGGAGGCGTGATTATAGTTAAACCTGCTACAACGTACTCATCGTCGGTTTGACTTTACTTTAGTAATTAGACTCGCCTTTTCTTCATTTTACAGGGTCCATTGGCGCATGAGTTTAGTGCTCAAGAAGTTAGAGGGCTCATAAGAGCCCTCTTTCAGAATACGGACAGAAGAGCAGCAGTATTAGCCAAGATAAAACCGTTGCAAGGATAGAAACTAACACTATTTGCGATGCACTTCAGATAACGAGAGAAGTCTCAACCAGCAACCCAAAAGAACTTCTCTAATGTTTGGCCTTTTAATGGGTGTCTATCTAACAGAGTTCCCCACCTAAGAATTTAAAGTAATACAAAGTTGAACCGTTTCAACGTTGCCAACAAACGCAAGAGGCAAGCTTCCTTAAAATGAGTGTGACTGCGTAAAAATGAGAGTCGGTACGAATTTGGCGCGGTCATACTTTACGTTACGTAATGGTGTCACGCATAACTGCAGTTACCAGAAGCGTCAAGGTTTTTTTTCGAGCAAATTAGAAGTGGTCATTTTACACCTACTGGGATAATTACAAGTAAATAACAGAAGAAAAGGAAACCGTTGTATTGTAGTCAAAGGACGCTACTGTGAATGTGAAAGATGACAAAACAGAAATACCCACTTGGTGGCCTGCAGTGATTTTGCCGTCCATCACAGCCGAAGACCGAGACGAGGGATAAATTTGGATAAATTCAAAATTTGACCCTTATGTGAAGTTGTTGTAACAGAACTGGCCAAAATAGCCCTCGTAACGTTCTAAATATTTTCAGCCCATAAAGCAAGATGAGTGACATTAGAGGTAATATTATTTATTGGTTCATGTTGGTGTACAAATGATTTAGAGTGATATATGTTGTAGAGTAACACAAGAGGTGAGTCTGTGTTCTTCCATGCTACAAAAGCATCTTTTGAAAGAACCAGAACTCTACGTATTATATTAATAAAATGCACAACTGTATTTTAACGTTTTTGTTTCATCATTCGGGCCAAAAAGCCCATTTTATGGCGCTAAAAGGGTTTTTTATGCACAAAAAGCTTTTTACGCACTCCACACAATCTGCTTGTACTGGGTACATAACAAGACACTCATAATTAATGTAAACCTCTTAACTTAATAAATACTTTATATTAGATTATCTATCCCAGTAAATGAATCTATTATTTATACAATAAAAAAGGTCGAAGTAGGCCTATTTCACGCTGTTAAATAGGGGAACAAATGAGCTTTACGTGGCAGGGATTGGACTTTTTGATTCACTGTTAACAGTTACAAAACGTATCTTCTGGTTTTGGGTGAGCAAAAACATAATATGTGAAAATGTACCTAAAACAATATAGCACACCTGTGCAAAATGTATCGTTGCTAAAGTCAAGAAACTGTCCAAAGGTACACCATGAAACTGGTGAAAACTGTATCTGATGCAGGAACTTCACCTTATTTTTATAAAGCTACAACCCTGAAATGACCAAAGGATATCTTGTACAAAAATATTTCATTCCTAAAAAAATTGAATTCTATACAAACCTATGTTTGCAGCAGTGAAACGACGCACTGCCTATCTCACCCACGTGGGTAATATATGTTTTTCATATCAATTCGGCCAATGTATTATCTAAATTTTGTCATATGTAACAAGTAGCCAAGATTGGCCAACTTTGACGCCACTTGTTGCCTTCGATCGATCTCTTCCTTGGCCATCAATCCTCCAGAACAGTTACTTTCCGAATAATAACTGTTGTTAATTCTTCAAAGAAACTTGTGATAGCCATTTGAAGAGAGGACACGCTTGCTTTTCGCTTCATCATCTGGAACAAGACAAGAGTAAGTCAGGTGGTGGAACCATCCTTTGGAACCGAGTTTCTGTAACGACTGAGAAGCCATACTTACGAGGGGCAACAGGATCAAAGGAAGGAGGTATACTCTTGGCATGTTCAACAAGTCTATGCGTCAGAACATGGTCTCTAACTCCAAACCTGTTTGAATAAAGAAGTGATCAATTTTAAAGAGACATTCATAGCTATCAAACTTAAACACTGCAGTTATGTTAATGTCAAAAAGAAACAGTGGTGCAAAAGTTACCAAAATATAGTCCAGTTGCCATTTGTCCAGCTACCGTCGCAGCGGATAAAATACCTGAAGAAGACAAAGTTGAGTTTCAAAGCCATCCTTAAAGACATTACAAGATACACTAGACTAAACTGTTAGTCAAACATGCATAAACTGAGAGCTTATATGAAGCTAGTACATTATTTTGTAGATCCAAAGGGCATAACACAAACTATGTTTCCCCACTGTTTATTTCACCAGCTTTTAATAACAAACCTACCAGGGATTAATCCGGTTTGTTCCTCTGGACCTCCAGAACAAACTGCTGAAGTCTGCTTTAATTTTCTTCCATAAATTATCACTTGTCCCAAGACCCTGCAATAGAGGCGTTTTATACATGAGCCTATGTTTGGATACTTGGGGCAACCCTATTTTGTGCTATGACACTAAAATACAACTGACTGATTTTTTTAACTTACCTGACTTTGTCTACCAACAGTGAATTTATCAAGATATGGGACACCATCCACACCTTCTTCATGTGTGATCACAGCTGCCGCTGTGTAACTAAAAATGCAACAAACAAATTTTGAAAAGAACGTAAGCAACAAAATAAGACAAGAAGAAGCAACAGCACGTCATAATAAGAGAAGACTTCTTCAAAAGTGGCACTTGGTTGTACACAAAGACCACAAGCTCATCAGTTATTTTTCAACTGTCAAGTGTTACCCCCACTTCACTGCACGTCACTTCACTACAGAACTTCTTTAGAATGCTTGTGTCAAAGAATCTAGTCTCTATCAGTCTGAGTCATAATTGCAGTGTCTTTTATGCACGTTTTTACTGTAATTTTCTACCAGGTGACTTTTCAGTAATTAAACCATGTGTTCCATTACCAACTCATCTGCTGAAAAGAGTGTTTGGTGCATTTGGTAGGTAAGATAGTGTGGTCTCAGTAGTCTTGCCTTGACTGCTATAACCATTTTTGTGGCCACTTTGTTTCCTATTTCAAAAACTTTACACCTTTGCCAACCCAGTGGGGAAAAAGCTTTTTGAAAACAAAATATTATTTTGCATTCCAGGACGATTGGATGGTTAAAAGTGCAAAAACCAACCTTTGAGTGACGTACAAAGTGTGAAGGCGGTGTTGCAATGTAGAGAAGTAATCAACATTCAGAGGTTTGTCAAACGATCTGAAAAAAAGGTAATACCAACAATCACTTTACTTTGAAATGATATAAATAAGGATGCATGAAGAAGAAGAAGAAGAACCTTTATTAATTTATACCGCTCAGGGTAGCCCCTTCAGACGCAAAAAGCTGTCTGTTATCAATGGGAGCCCTGAGCAACAACGCACAAAAACACACTAAACATATAAACATTACACTAATACAGGTAATAATATAAATAGAAAACTATTTTCAATTAAAAGATTAAAAGATGTAAAACACGAAATATCATTAAGATAATTCGTTAAAAAGAGTGCAACGACCATAATAATAGAAGGATCTTTTTGCAATTTCAGTTCTCACAGCAGGCGGATGTAAGAGGTTGCTTTGTCTAGTAGCGCGCGCATGAATTGTATTATTACGTTTAAAATAATGTTTAAAATACTGGGGACATTGACCTTGCAGGCATTTCTTAACGAGTTTAAAAACAGATTGACGTCGGCGGTCCTCCAAGGTGGGCCATTTCAGAACGTCCAATGCCTGCTTGCTGGGCACAGTACAAGCCACTATCCTAGCAGCCCGGTTTTGGAGGGCTTCAAGGTCTTGTTTACGACCGACATGTGGAACAACAACTGTATGTTATGGCTTGCGCGGCAGGCATTAAAAATTTGGGTGCACAAATTCTCCCTTTCCCTTCCTCTTTTAATGCCTGGCACACAGGCTACAACTGTTAAACAATTTAGACCCAAAAGTTCCTTTGTTTAAATTTTTGTCAAATTAAATCAAGGAAACAAAGAAAGTAGTGTCCAACATTTCGGGTCTTTCCTGGTGATGCGGAAACCATTTTTGGTTCGCTTTTGTGTTTATGTGTGGGTATAGTTCAGTGTATTGTCAATCTTTTTTATTACATCATCTGGCCCCAGGTGTTCAAACGTTGGATAGTGCGATCCACCAGATAAATCACTCTCCAGTGGATAAGTATTTGGGAAAACAATTGCATTATCCACTGGATAGATTTTTATCCGGTGGATAGCACTATCCAACATCTGAACAACCGCGGCCTAGTGATTGCATCTGTCCACAACACCTAATCCATGGTTGCATAATTTTACCCCACTCCTATGATCATGGATCATTTACAGGCATGTCATATGTAACATATCACAAAAATTATGGGTAACAGCACCACATACTTAATCAAGAGCTCCTTTAGCTTCTCAATATCAACAGTTGCCAAGGAATGGTGTTTATGGATTTCTTCTGGTCTGAGAAACATTGTGCCAGAACCTAAAAAGGATTGTTGAAAAGCAACAAACACAAATTAGAGTGTTTCATAAAGTATCCAACACTTAAACATTGGCTGAAAAACTGGAACAGGAAAGGAAATTTGATCAAATACTCTTTGCACCTTCAATTCATGTCCAATCATTACCTTTGTGTGTAAACAGTTCAGTTATTAAAGAGTCTGCACTGGTGATAACAGCAGATGAATACTCTGGTAGGGTACTCAGCAGTTTAGCAATTAAAATCACCTAAAACAAATAAATAAAATTAATATATCAGAAATAGACAGCCCAGCATATAGATTTAACTCAATTTGTTTAGGTGCTAATGGTGGTAGAAAAAGTAGGAAATAACATTAAAAATAACCTCATGAGTCATTTAAATTCCCCATTAATGCCAACATAAAACCCAGAAGAGAAATTCCTTAAAAGGCTTTTACAGCTTCCAAAGCAACAACTACAAAGATCTAACCTGCATCTCAAAAACATTCAAATCTACAATACTTTGTTTTTCTAGTTCAAGACAGAGTCAGCGCCGTGCTATACTTACGAAACAAGAGTTTTTAGGAGAGAAGCAGTTGGGACCTTTACAAATTATATTAATGTACTTTAAATTTAAAAATTATACCTGTTTCAATGTTGTCTCTGTGTGCCATGGCTGTTGTATCAATGATGCAACATCATCAACAACATTTACATTACCTAAGACCTGTAGACAGCAGAAAAAGAATCAAACTCCAGTATCTTAGTATTATTCAATGTTGTTGCCTTGGCGAACTCTTACATCTACCATATTGGGAATGTGACACTTTTTAACAGTAACCAAAATGACCCAATTTTTTAAAACTCATTTACATACAACTGAGTTATTACACGTAAGTCCCATCTCTTACCAGAAAAAATACCTAATTTTGTTGTGTCGAATAACAAAGAACATAATGGACAGATTGAAACATGCTTTAAAAGCAACTCTCTTTGAGGTGTTTCAGTCACTATACATGATCAACTCAAAATAAATAGAGGATATTACACGGTGGCACGAAGATATGAATTTTATTTTCGAGTGGCAAAACAATATTTTACGAAGAAGGGCAGCAAGTGGGTAAAATATTGTTTTTGCCACGACAAAATAAAATTCATATCTTCAAGCCACCATGTAGTGTTCTTTTTATTATAAAGACAAAAAGACCGACAATATAATAGAGGGAAATTACCGAAATTACGTCATCAATAAACTCACGTGTGAGATTATGGAAAATAAACTCTCGGGTCTCGGATGTAGTTTTTATGAATTTTATGAGTGGTATATTTTCCAGTAAAACACTCGTATCTATATAATAAAATAAAATATACAGTGTATTTGCAATAAAATTACGGTTGAGAATAACCTGTACTATAACAATGCTGTGGGATTTCATCTACAGACTCGAAACCTAAGAACCACTTTGCAGAACCAAAGGAAGGTACTGCTCAGTGGCTTTCATTTTGAAGCTCACATTTTAAGAGATTTAGACCACAGACTTAAAAGTTAAAGCAACTTTGTGCAGCACAAAAAATAGTTACTGTGACTAGTTTTCCTGATATGACTTACAAGGAAAATAAGCACAAAATATTTTGTCGGAAGGAATCACTCACATTTCCCTGACTATCAAGCAAACCACCAGTAGTATTGAGGAACATGACTTTCATTGGCTGAAGAATATGAGCTATCCTAATAGCAGCATCATTAGAGTCCACACAAAGAACTTGACCTGATGGGGATTCCCCAACTGCTGTCAGCACAGGAATGTGTCCAGACCTAATTGCAGAGAACAACCATTGTAATTTTGCACTGATGATTCTTTGTTACTTTCTTACTTTGGGCCCTTCTTAGCCAAAGTTTCATTTAAGCTTTACATGTAAGTGAAAGGATATGTGCAAGACATGACCTTTCTACATGAAGTATGCCCATCACTAAATATAGATCACAGTTGCCTTTTAAATTATTACCTTAAGGATTGCTGTAAAGGTTTCACATCCACTTTGTCTATTCTTCCAAGAAGAGCAGCACTGGAAAAATGAATGAAAAATCCAAAGAAAAAATGAAAAAAGGCTGAATTATTTTAGGAGGAAATAATATCTTTGTACAGGTTAATGAGACATGGGATTTTGTTGCAGCTACCCTTATCAGCTAAGCCTGAAACATTTGGAAATGTACCCAAACAGTTGGCACTTTTATAGACTTTTAATGGTATGAAAAGTTTTTTTTTTTTTTTCTGTATTCCAACCAAGCGTTCCACTAACCTAGAATTTTGCAATTCAAATTACAAGTTCTTCAAATGGATTTTATTAATTTCTACAGAGAACAGATCTCATTCACATCCATAGTAATATTCCCCCTCATTTGGTTACACACATACACATTAATTCACATGAAACCACCCAGCCTGAACCATTTTATGAATTGAACCTCTCTGCAAGATGTAAAGAGTAATCATAATCCCTCGACCACTGGAGCGGATGGGACACTGATGAAGATTTCTTCCTAAACACCACAATTTTTTATTTGTCATCGCTGTACTCAGGTCCCCGATATCAAGTCCTGAATCCCTAGCAATCACTTCAGGGTATGTTAGCTACGTGAATGCACTCTGCCCACTGGGCGCCAGTGGATGAGAGATGAAATTATTTCTTTGTCTGCCTGAAAGCTAGCCTGAATTTCAGACAATTACTTTAAGAAGTTTTAGTTCCTCAGTAACAAAAAAACGACTTGAAGTAATTGTCTGAAATTCAAGCTACCTGATAGCAATGACCAGCAAACTGGTGACACTTTTGCTTGAGTCTTAACCCTTTAAGTCCCAACATCCACATACAATTTCTCCAAACTGATCTCTATTATTTCCTTAAAGAATGAGTTTAGAGAATCTGATAAAAGATCCGAGCAATTTCTCTCAAGTGATCATTTTATTAATTCTCATAACCTATCTCTTGACAATCTATGAATATTGTTAGGAGAAAAATGATGTTGGTCACTACTGGGACTTAAAGGGTTTATGATAGAGGCGTTACTCCCCCATAGATCCTCTCTAGCAAAGCATGGTCTCTCCAGCAAGAGCAACACACCAAGTACTCAGAATAATTTTATAACCCACCTGTGGTTGTCATCCTCCAGAGCAGAGAGAACATGGCCAGAGCTCATGAAGGGTCTTGCTCTGCTGCCATGTTTCTCCAACAGGTCAACAAATTCAATGTTGTCTTCAATCAGTTTAGCTCGTCTAAGTCTAACATCACTGGAGTCATTCACAACGGCCCGTCCATCCAGACCATGTACAACAATTACAGGCATTCCATTACGATGTAGAAATGCTAAACATGAAGCAAGCTTTTCTAACTGAAAAGACAGAAAGAAAATGTAATATTGAAAGAGGTTGAATAAGAAAGCGCCACACTTTCTCTAATTATATACCACCACTGACCAAAAACATACCCCTTTCATGTGACTTGTATTATTTCATAAAAAGAAATGATACTTATTCTTTATACATGTATCTAGAGTTAATACTGCTTCCCTTTTATTACCATTGAAATATAATTTCACACTGTGCTTTTGAGTAACCTTTTAAAATACTTGTTAATGGATCAGCCATTAGGTAGATCTCTTTGAGACACATTGGAAGACCCATTTAATACCTAAATGGCAGTTTTCCGTACATTTTGCTATGCCCAAACTAGTGAAGTCTCTCTCTCTCGTTTGTCCACATAAACCTCAAGCCTGAAAAAGGTATCCTTTTTGGGCTGATCACTTCCTCAGACTTCACTAACGGAGTAAAAAAAATAATGTACTGTACCTTCCACCCCCTGGAGATAGTAGGCTGATTTAGCAACAGAACGGGAACGTCAGTTGACAACGGGGAAAGCGCTTGGAAAGGAATGAATGTGACTTTGGGTGCCCAATTTGCCACTGTACCATTGGTCAAGCCTGTTTTTTGATTTGTGCGCACTGTAATCAACTGATGTTCCTTGCATTCTGTTGCTAAATCAGCCTAGTGTGACCCTAAATTCCTTCATTCTCATGGTAAACAAGGGAGTCTCTTATCGTGGTTTTAACTTTTGCATCTGTGGACAAGTTAAATCCTGTCAAGTGAACATTCAAGTGAAACATATTTGCCAATACTTTTATAATTTCATTTGTTTTTCCGCATTACAAAAAAGGCATTTAGAGTTTTTATTGAATTTTGAGTTTGTAATCTCTGAGATAAATAAATAGGCAAAGGACATAATTTTGTTATCTTTCTTCTATTTCATTTTTTATCATTATCTCTTCTAAACATTAATTTTAGCATATGATATGGATAAAATTTTTCCTCTAACTAACCATCACTTTATCATTCAATATTTGTGAATCTACTTGGACCACCGCGAAGGGCTTGTCAGGGGCCGATTCATGGTTTTGAAACTGCCGCAACCAATACCTTGCTTCCTTTGGATCAGAACCGATCTATTAAAACAGGATTTGCATAATTGATTTCATTATATCAAAGAATTCCTCAAGACTACTTCACTAATTTTAAGTACAGTCGAATCCCATTAACACGACCACTTTTGGGCCATAAATCTTGGTTGTAATAATGTGCTGGTTACATTAACAGGGTCTTTAAAATAACACAATGGCCCAGTGATTTATGTGTTTGGGTCGAAAGAATAATGGTCATTAGTAAAATCCAACTAGTGGTCTATTATCAATGCTGGGTTCTGATTGGTTGAGCTAACTGCTAGGCTATATGTTATAGCCCACTATTAGCGAAAAGTGCTGGCTTTAAAACCAAAATAATGGCTGCTGAAATAATCACATTTTGCTAGCCAAAGTTGTTTTGTCGTGATATTTTTGAAAAAACTAGTTGGATTTTACTAAAACGATTATTGCCCTTGCCTTCATGGGCTCTGAGTTGACTCAGAGCCCATTCGGGCTCGAGGAATATTATTGTTAATAATAACAAGGTGGTCGTACAAATGAAATGGTTGTAATGGAGCTTTTTAATTTCAATTACAGGAAAAAGTTGACCTTGGGTTACAGGGGCATTTTACAACTTTACCAGCATGCTCTGCTAAGTCCTGGCTGGGGGGGGGGGGGGGGGTGCGGTCACGTGCAGTCTCATGTGCATGTTTCCTTCTTATGTAGACTCACAGAGATTTGTTTACAAACTCTCAATTCTCATTTATTCTAACAATGATTGTGTAATGATACCGTACGTGCGATTTGTCCCGCATATTGAATGCTGATAATCTTTTGCAAATGAAGCCGACAAGATTACCTCTGTATATACGACTGACGGGTCAAGTACATGTACTTTTTATGACATTTCTCATTGAAGATTAAGCTTGTTTTTACGTTGATCTAATAAAACGTACGTGCGATTTGCCTCGTATTTTTAATGCATAGAGTCATAAGCTTACCTCTTCGAGAAATCGTCGTAAATCTAGTTGTTGTTGGCTTGTAGTGTAGAACAGCTTCCGCTCTGCAGACAACACGCGCCGGTCAAGAATTTGTCGATTTTTAAAATGTCCACACTCCGAGACTGTTTTCTTCCTCGCACGTACGAGGCATCCAAAAGGCTTTCTCAAAGTTAGTGTCCTCCACATGGTGTTTCAAAAGCGTCTTCACAGCCTTTACAAAACAAATTTACTACAGAAGTTTAATCGCTATTTATGAGTTGTTGTTGCATCATCCAGACTGTTTACGTTTTCAGCGTTTGCCATCAAAAATCCATTCACGAGTCTAACCATAAAGGGCTGTAGACCTAAGCAACAAATTTGGCAGAAATACCTTTAAAACGATCATTTCTGTCATTTCTTTTCTTCTGAATTAAAGGAATCCGCTATGTTCATGTTATCAGGAGCGCGGTCAACCTGCGAGCTCGCGAGCTCTCGGTTTGTGGTGTCGGGGGCGGACGACGTCAATTATTAACCGGAAGTTATATTCCCTAAGATTGTTGATATGGGGTGTGTGACATAAAAAGTTTCTAAAATACCACCTGGTTGACGTTCTTTATATTTTCCATTTATATACATCGGATAAAAATAAAAATTCTTTGTGTGAATGTCGACGGAATCCAAACTCCCGATGGTCTTCCGATAACTCTCCTCTTAAGTTTTGAAGTGATCTCATTGGTTCTTGTTGCCCGTGTCACGGAGCTTTCACGTGCAATTGTGTGATTTTCGCGCCATTTTGAAATGAACGAATGGTAAAATTTCGGAAACAATCATGGGCCACTTTTGTTTATATTTATATCGGCCTTGTACTATCTTTGTTTTGCTTACGTGTCCTTAAGGGTGTTTATATGTTGAATCTTAAGAAGCTTAAGTTAAAGATTTAAAACACTCCCTTCGCTTGAATCTAAAGTTTCAAGGTACTCCATAGGCACTGTGATCAGATATGGCTCTGATTCTTCGAGCTTCGCATTTTCTAGCACGAAACGGAAGATGTACATTATCTGGTCTGAGGTTATCGTCTTCTACAACCAGATCGCGAAAAGTAAGTGAAGATAAACATTATAAAACCATGAAGCTTTCTCAATTAGAGGTAATCGATGAAAGGTGATTGATTTATTCACGCAAAAACAAAACATTTAAAGGCTCATGAAGGTTTTGTTATCATTATAAAAATTGAAACTATTAAACGATAACTTACCTCGTGGCCTTTATGTAAAAGTGTACTTCTTTGTGAAAGCTTTTAATATGCGAGTGTACTATGCATATGTAGACGTAACTGAAATTTCCTTCTTTCTTTGTCCTGTTACTTTACTTTTACATGTTTCTTTGAATGATGCAATGTTATTGCACGTGGTCAAAAGATAACGAGTTCCATTAATTAATACAGCTATAAATTAAATAAAAAGGTGTTAATAGAATTATTAAAGTAATTTGGTGGCGAGGGCAAAAATACAGTTAAGTAGTTACATAATATTAACTTCTACCACACCCAAAAAATATCGGTCCCATGATCAGAGGATCAATTTGATTTTTCAACAATTATCAATACTTTTTCATATATCCTGTGCTGTCTTTCTCTTTCAGAGTTTATCAGCATCATTGGTTCTAGAGGATGGAACAAGACTCCAAGGATATTCCTTTGGTCATGGCAAATCAACATCTGGAGAAGTTGTCTTTAACACTGGTTTAACAGGGTATAAAACTATTTTTTCCTGTGTCGGGATGATTCTTAAATACTAGAAAGTTGTTGTGAGGGATTTCTGTTCAATAACCCGTATCCACACCCAACCAGTCCAGGGGTTTGCCCTCTCCTACTAGAGTTCTGATTGATATTCTTACATTAATCACCATCTACTCTCCCTTGATTTGTACTTGATTTATCATTTGAGTTATTCCATAGATTACCACCTTCCTCAGCAGCTGGCTGACACCTACTTAAATTAATGTAAATGAAACCCCGCAACACATCCAGTTGATGTTATTGGAGTACCCACCTCTTGGAGTTGATTGCTCTTTGGTTTTGTGAAAATTACTTTACAGCAAGGAGCTGAAAAGTGTGACCTTCTTTAATGAACTCACATTCTTTAATGTAGACATTAACCAATCACAAGTTGAGGACAGTTTCCAGCTGGCTTCTGATTGGATTAAATCTGTACAAAAGAATGTGAGTAAATCAAAAGCGGTCACACTTTTGGGCCCCTTGCTGTAATAGAAAATCAACATTGTTTCGTCTTATCTTAGTTACCCTGAAGCACTCACAGATCCAAGTTACAGAGGACAGATTCTTACCCTCACTTACCCCATAGTGGGAAACTATGGTGTTCCTAGCACCACAGAAAGAGATCAGTATGGGTTATTGAAAAATGTTGAATCTGAAAATATACAGGTAATCCTCAGTTAGTTAAGTAACCAAAAAGCAATTTGCTTTTGTTTTCTTTTCATCTAATTCTGGAATAAAATATTTTTGTTGGCAAAAGACACAGAAATGTTAATTTTTTGCATGGATATCATATGTTGGGCACCCTGGATCTCACAGGTTCAGAGCTTTGGACTCCCTACATTGTGTCTTAAAATACAGCCTTGTACAAATCTTCTAAATGTCTTCCGAGATCTTTGTACATCTTTCGATGTGATCAGGTCCTCAGGATAAAAATCTATCAACTATGACTAAAAAAAGTTGGCTCCTTCAAGATACTGTGATTAGGATTTAATCCCCCCCCCCCCCTGAAGTAAACAGAGTCATGTTTCTCCACCATCCTTATATGCATCACCCATAAATTTAATTCCTTTTTGTTAATATTTTTTTCCTCATCATTCAGGTTTCAGGATTGCTTGTTCAGGATTACTCCCATAACTACAGTCATTGGAATGCTGTCAAATCACTCTCAGAATGGTTAAATGAAGAAAAGGTATGCAAAATGGTTCAATAAATTTTATCTTTGGCTTAAATTTATTATCTTCCTTTGTTTTGCGTATGGTAATATTTAATGATGAGTATGAAACAAAGTTAAACACATAATAATAATAATAATAATAATAGTAATGATGATCATCATCATCATCATCTACTGGTACTGGGCTGATGTACACTGCCAATGTTTCTAGGAATTACATTAGTTAGCTTTGGTGCTAAGAAACAGTAAAACCAAGGACATTTCACAGTTGGATTTATGTCCAAAGAGTGACCAACATGAATTTTCTCCTAACAATCTCCATACATCATCAAGAGGAAAGGTTATGAGAATTAATAGAATGATCACTAAAGGAAAAAGACTTTGATCTCTTTTCACATTCTCTCAACTAATTTTTTAAGGAAGTAATGGAGGTCAGTCGGGAGAATTTGCGTCTGGATATCATTGCTTAATGGGTTATTGTAAATCAAGTAGTTTATCAAACACACCTGGAATTTATCTAAAAGTACTTATGCCATTTGCCCGTGATTTTATTGACAGATTCCTGCTTTGTATGGTATAGACACAAGAAGGCTTACCAAGACCATCAGAGACAAAGTATATATTGTTTACTTTAATCCTTGGCTAACCAGGCCATTTCAATGTTTGACTACTGCGACTAGAAACAGAGTTCTATTTAGCTTTAAAGTGAAACTTCTGCACATATTGTGGACCTACTAGGTTACTCATTGACCAGTACCAACATTTTACAACTGTCTATAAAGCAAAGGGACTGATTGGCTGTTTTCATGCAGGAGTTCCATGTTCCATGAAAATACTCTACATATTAATAACTGTTGTTGAGGAATCTGGCTAGTGTTCATAAAGGTCAATTTTTCCTCTTTCAGACATTATCAGTATGAATTAACTCACATAATTAATGCAGGGCCAAGAATCAACCATGCATCAGAATTATGTACAGGCTACGTATCAAAAGATCAACATCAGCTTCTAAATGACAACCCCCCCCCACCCCCCACTGTGTCATCCCTGCTCAATTCTATGAATAATTTGATAATCTTTTTTCGTTTTTTAACAGGGCACAGTCCTCGGAAAAATAGAGTTTGAAGATCAGCCTGTGGAATTTTTGGATCCCAACACACGGAATTTAACAGCAGATGTTTCTGTCAAGGTAGGTTTGCATTGGTTAGGTTTCCTATTATCTTTTTACTCGGAGGTTTTCTTAAAATGATGTGACACAGAAGGCCAACTGGTGAGAACCCCCCACTAAAGAACTTCAACACCCTTTTTCTGTGGCATAAAGCACCTATAGGAGAATGTTCAATCCAATTCAATCCAGTAGGCTATGCTATTTGGAATTGACGAATGGCCATTTATTGGCCAATGCCAAGTTACCCACAATGGTAGAGGTGGAAGTAACCCAGATATACATGCTTGTGTGACATGTCATTTCAACAGAATTCAGATCTTTTGTTCTTAAGGCACCCCTCGACGAGTATCAGTGGAAATGGGACTACCTACTATGTCATCTGGAGTTTAGTAGATCCACTTCAATGCAATACGGACCAATCTGAGTAACTAGCCAAAGAATGTCTTTAAGATTCTAATATGTTTAACCCTAGCTAGCAACTCTCCATTTTTTTACTTGAACGAGGTTTTTGTTTGAAACTTGCTAGGCTTGTACACTGTAGGTTATGAGATGCATTAGTCAGAGTTCAATCCTCGTACCTTCTTTTAGGAAAGAAAAATCTTTGGCAAAGGCAATCCATATAGGGTGATAGCTGTTGATTGTGGAATAAAGCATAATATGATCAGGCATTTAGTGATGGTAAGTTTTAATTTTATCCCTAGTAATATGTGTTCCCCTACCTGGGAAACACATATCCCTAGTGATATGTGTTCCCCTGCCTGTCTTTCCGCTCTGCTTTGACAGTTTGTTTGCTGAGGTGCCATTTCTGTATAAGCTTGTATGTGGCTTGACTGCACTACATTGTAAGTATGTCAGTTGATTGTTTCTTTCTCTTGTTAAGCGAGGGGCTGAAGTTCATCTTGTACCTTGGGATTATGACTACTCAGAGGAGATATATGATGGTTTGTTTATTTCCAATGGACCTGGTGACCCTGCTTTGGCTTGGGATGCTGTTCTTAATCTCCGTAAGGTATGTGATACCAGCAACATTTAGTGTAGAGGCGTTAATTAAGGGTTAGGGTTAAAAAAATACTGAAGTTTGTTTCAATCTGTCTGTTAAGGTTAAGGTCTTTATTTTATGTTGGTGACTTTTAACAGTGCTCATTAGACTGACAAACCTGAGGGTGACGGTGGACATATCCCCCCTCCCCCACCCTCTATCAGCGCTCCGTTTTATGGATATTTTAAGCTAGTGAAAGTAACAAAGAAAGGAGAGAAGTTGAAACAAGTGTTTAAGGTCACAGCTGGGAAATGAACTTGGAACCTCCTACATACAGGGTGCAAAGAAAATCATTTTTACAGCTTGCCATTCGGGCAAGCTGAAGCTAGCATTCACTAGCCCAGACGTCATTTCAATTAGCCCCAAAAGCTTTTTGACTAGCAGAATTGATTTCACAATTCTTCTGTTATTCAAATTCCTCAAAAAACATCAGTTGCCCGTCAGGCAAGTTAAAAACAGAATTCACTAGCCTGATAGCAAAATCCGCTAGCCCCGAGCTATTGGACACTACTTTCTTTGCATATGTACATAGAAGGCCTTGCACTAACCAACTTTGTGATTCTGTTTGTTGCAGGTGCTGGACAGTAATCATAGCCAGCCAGTGTTTGGCATCTGTATGGGAAACCAGCTGACAGGTCTGGCTGCCGGTGCAAAAACCTATAAACTGCCTCTGGGAAACAGGTTACTGTTAACTCTTGTAGAAATTTATTCAGCTAGGAAAGATCAAATAAATTTGGATAGTTCTTTAAACAGTAGGGTTGTGCTGTAGAAGTGCCCAGAGGCCCCAGGTGGCTTATTTTTGTGACTAGGAAATCTTCCTTTTTGTATGGAAATCATATGTTGGGCACCTACGATTTCTCATATTCAGAACATTAGGCTCCTTAGAATTTTTTCTTAGAGCACAGCCTTGAACATAGCAAAAAAATAGTAGGATTGAAAATTATTACTAGGTTACTATTAACATGGATTTGATTCTGGGCTGGTACTGATATTTGCTTGCTGTCTACAAAACAAAAGCTGACTATCAATTTTCTTTCCAGAGGACATAATCAGCCAGTAATTAACCAGCTGAGTGGAGAGGCATTTATCACTTCGCAAAATCATGGATTTGCCATTGATGAGGGTTCACTCCCAGCAGAGTGGAACTCCCTGTTTATAAATGCCAATGACAAGACAAATGAGGTACAAGAAACCTAAGCTTGTAGGATCTTTGATTAAAAACTTTATTCTTGCCAACAAAGAAATCTAACAGGGTGGGGAGTTTTATTAAGGTGGTGAGAGGCAGGGGGTAGGGGGTGAAGGGCAAGGGTTGAAAGGTAAGAGGGGAGAGGTAGGGAATATGAGGTGAAAGATAGGGGTAAAAGGTCCCTACGCCTCACCCCATAGCGCTTACCCCTTGCCCCCGTAAAAGATCTGCAAATCCAACAGAAATAAACATTTACCTCTTTGAGCACAGAGATTATAAAAGATTATGATATTTACTACTAACTTATTATTATGGTTTTAGGGAATCATGCATACTGAGAAACCAATATTCACAGCACAGTTTCATCCAGAAGCATTTGGTGGACCTACAGACACTGAGGTAACTATTATTTGGTTACGTTATCTTAGCCAACAGATAAAATCAGACAAAACTGATATGTTTTTCTATTTTGAACTTTGAGTCCCTGTTTCTCCTCAGTTCTTGTTTGACACATTCATGGATCTTGTCAAAGGGAAAAAGACCTCAGTAACTCATGCCATGTCAAGACCTGTCAAAGTACCACCACCCCCTAAGGTAAGGCATTTGTCACATGACTCCAACCCCTCTTACATACCTACAGCTCTTGATCAATCCCTTTATCCTCCATGCTGATACAGGGTTGTCACTAAGATTTCAAGTTGGCGGGTAAATATATCAAGTAGGTGGGGAATCAAACAGTTAAGCATTTCTTTTGGTTCTATTTTTCTTCTGTTTTCCTATGAAAGTAGCTGGGGGCCACATTCATAGTAGCCAGGGGAAATCCCCAGCTACTGGCTCTTAATGACAGCCTGCTGATACATTGTGTCTTTTACATGACCATAACTGAAAAAAAGCACTTTATTTGAGTGTCAAGGTATTAAGCATGAGAGTACTATTATTTTGGGGACACTAGTTTTTTTGTCTCCAACTGGAGACAGGACTGCCATTTTACGTGGTTATCCGAGCCACACGAAGGTCTGGCTTCTCAAGCAGTGAAAAGGGAGTACCTTCATTTCTCAGTTATTTTAAGACCCCGAGTATTGGTCTGGCCCCCAGAATCAAACCTGCAACCTTCCACTCTACAGTCAAGTGCTCTACCAACTGCGCTAATCCTGCGGCAGTGAAGGAAGATTCCTTTCATGGAGGTATCTTTCATGTGGCCATACCCCATACTCAAGACATCTCTTAAATGACCCCTCTTCCAATAACAGGATTTCAACAGCTCTTAAGACTAAGGTACAATTTCTCTCACATGGTCCCACCCCCTAGGGGAGAACATTTCAAACTAGCCCCCACCCTTGTGGTAAAACATCTCTCGCATAGCCCTGCCCAATAAATTAAAACATTCCTTTCATTGCCCCACCCCCTGAGGTAAAATTCTTACATGGCCCCACCCCTAAGACAAAACATCTTTTACATACCACACTCCCTAAGTACATTTCTTATGTGATCCTTCTAAGAGGTAAGGCAATGCTCACATGTGACCTTGAAATAGAATTCTTTCAGTCTTACAAATAAAATTATTGAAATGTTTTCATTGAAATCTTAGGTGTCCAAAGTTCTTGTGTTAGGATCTGGTGGCTTGTCCATTGGTCAGGCTGGAGAATTTGACTATTCTGGTTCTCAAGCTATAAAGGCTCTCAAGGTATGTTTCACATTTTTTCTTTTTTCAACTAAGCTGCCTGTCTTGCCTGCCTTTTTTTGGTGGGATCGGCAGATGACTTCTTATCTCAAGGGAATAACTTCATTACCCTCAGGAACTCACACTGTTTGTCTGGTGGATTGTTGACTGTTATCATGTTGTAATTTAATCACCTGTCTTGCTCAGTCAATCAAGTAGTTGTTTTCTTTCCCTCCCTCACACCCTGGGTGCTTCTCTTGAGTTCTCAGTGTTAACCTTTAATGTTTTTCTAACACTGTGTAGATCTAAAGGTGTTAACTGTTCATATTACAGGAAGAAAACATTAAGACAGTTTTGATGAATCCTAACATTGCATCTGTTCAAACCAATGAGGAAGGAGAAAAGCAGGTAAAATAGTTAATGTTATCTGAGTTATCCTACCTCTACTTTACATGTTCAGGTTATAAAGCAGGTGTTGTTTTACAATTTTATTTCTTCATATGACTGGATTGTTTGTTATTTTCATATTACTTTATCAACAGAAATATAGGTTTTGACTGTAATGTGTGGTTCCAAAAATTAATGATACCTTTCCCACAGAGTATGGATATTTTCTGGAACTACACAATAAGGATTTTATATATTGTGATCTCTGTGTGGTCAATCCTGAAATTAGAGAACCCCAGCTCATCAAAGAGCAGCATTAAGGTATCACTATTTAAATTGTATTTTTATTCTCACACAGGCAGATGTGGTGTACTTTGTGCCAATAACTCCTGAATTTGTTGAGGATGTGATAAGACGTGAGAGACCTGATGGAATATTATTATCAATGGGTGGACAGACAGCATTAAACTGTGGTAAGCTCCTTCATAAACTTATTTTCATGAAATTTATTTAGTATTTTTTTACTGTAGAAACTTGTGACCTGGTTTTTCTTTTCATCTGGGATCTAATGTGTTGTTTCCGCCTGAAAGCTAGAGGTGTTCTTTCTCTTTTTTGTGTAGGAGTTGAGCTGTTTGATAAAGGAGTATTACAAAGATATGGTGTTAAGGTATCAACAATTATGCATTGCTAATCAATAAAACTACCCCTAATGTTACTTTGGTCTATCAGGGGTCACAAGAAAGTGATGTTAACCTTGCTCAGAGTATATAAAGACATATAAAACATACAACTTGCAGTAACCTTAGAGAAGGAATAACTAGTGTTTAACCCTAAATCTGAAACTTGTTTTTCCTGTTACAATCTCTGGATCTTCTTTGGAAATCTACCACATGTTCAGGAGGGTATTGAAAATGATCTGTAAGCCTTGAAAATCACTTTCATTTTTTTAAGTTAAAAGTCATTCAGACAGTTGTCATTTTGTGAAAGACTACATCAACGACTGCTTTTCTTCATTTTTTAGGTTATTGGAACACCCATAGAGTCAATCAAGGCCTCAGAAGACAGACAAACATTTGCTGATAAACTTAAAGAAATTGGAGAGAAAATTGCTCCCAGTGTTGCTGTGGAAACAGTAAGTTTCTCTAGGGGTGGCACTTTCAACCAAAGCTTCTTTGTTCAGAATAGTGAGCTGCTTATTCTCTTAAACCTAAGTAATGAAACCCTGATCTGATGTGTTACATTAAGTTAATCTACCCAGACATAAAAGAACCAACCTATACTTAAGCACACTGTTGAGAATTTCAGTCACAACTGTCTAAAGGCCAATTTAGACAGTACGATTTTTGCTTACGACTATATGGCATTGTGCGCATCCATCCACTTGCGCACAATTTTCACTTACGAGATCCACATGTGTTGTAGGGATGTCATGGGTCTAATATACATGAAATGATCTGGCAGGAAGTCATGACTTATGCTAGTCGCGTACGATAGTCGTAAGCAAAAATTGTACCATCTAAGTCTGCCTTTTCAAGACCAGAGGTCTAAAAGGGGAATTTATGACAATTTTTGGGCCTGTGTTGTTATATTTTAGGTTGAATCAGCTCTCAAGGCAGCAGAAAATATTGGATACCCTGTGATGGTCCGAGCTGCTTATGCGCTAGGAGGCCTAGGATCAGGCTTGTGTGAAAATGAACAAAAGTTGAGAGAGGTTTCACAACAGGTAAGTTGCAAATAACAAATAACCTGATATTATAGATTTATTGTTAGTTCATACAGCATGTTGCAAGTCATTGGATTTGGGGTAAATCTTTAATACTTGGAAGCTGTTGATCAATCCAAACCTGAGGAGCTAAATAACACCAAATACTGTAAGACTGAGAAACAATGAAAGTGCTTGACATAATAAAAAAATTAACCTCCTATCAGGTTTTACATTTCAGAGTTTTTAAGACTCAAAAGTCTTATTAAATTTTATTTGCACTTGAAATTATTTTATAAGCGTAAGCTAAGATCCTCACAGTATTTAATACATTTCTCCCTCAGACTCTCTTTTAACAGAGAATCCTGTGCTGTTATGAGTTGATTAATCTAAAAACAATAAGTGCCAATAATTTAAATTATAATGTGTGGTTCCAAAAATTATCCATACCTTCCCCACGGAAGGGATTTTTCCTTAGACCCCCCCACCCCTCTGGAAACTCCAGTCAAGCTTCATCATACATTTACTTACATTTCGGGGCCTTCCCCCCCCTAGGAATTTCCAATCCCTTCTGTGGGGGGAGTATGGATATTTTCAGGAACTATACATTATCATTAACATCTTTTTGAGTATCAGCATTCATTATACTTGTGTACAGGCACTAGCATTATCAAGTCAAATTCTCATAGAGCAGTCACTGCTAGGCTGGAAGGAGATTGAGTATGAAGTTGTGAGAGATGCTGCTGATAACTGCATCACAGTCTGTAACATGGAGAATTTTGATCCTTTAGGAGTTCATACAGGTATGGTCTATCTTGCTGTCTGGAATTTCTTAAGAAACTAGGAACTGTCTTATTATACGATCAAAGAATCTTGAAGATTGCCAGCTGTGTCTTTAAAGTGCTAAACATTGGTACTCCGTTAACCCTAAAGGAATTAATACTACGAAGAGCTTCAACCTGTAATCTTCGTGGTAAAGATATTCTTACAATACCCAAGGTCAACTCTACAAAGCAAGTATTAAGTAGCTCTAAAAGACGCTTGAAAAAAGTGACGTCACACAGTTATATTGATCTGTAAATAGTTTTTATTTTTATTATTATTGAATTGTACATAGTTTTATTTTATTTTGTTACTAACATAATCTCAGATTTTTATATTGTAGATAGATATTTTATATTGTATCTTAGTGCTTTTGTTTTCCTTTGTTTTGTTTTGTTTTTTCTGCAGTACCTGTAATATAGCGATACTTGCAATACTGTAATGAGCTAAGTGTATTAGACCACATTAATAAAAATTAAGGTTACTTACTTACTTACCACCCCTCTGATAACTTATGAACAGGCTCTCCAAATGTTGAGAGGCGATAATCCTAAACCTAGCTAGCCTTCTCCCTTTTTTTCCCACCAAGGAGCCTGGTCTGAGGCTACCCTGACAAACACTATACCATCAGTTTTCTTAATTTAATTTGTAACAGACTGTTAAATCTTGTTGTATTCATTTTCTGCAGGTGACTCTATTGTTGTTGCTCCAAGTCAAACTCTTTCTAACCAGGAATATCACATGCTACGAGAAACAGCACTAAAGGTTTGATCACAGCTTTCACTTCATCTAGTCTACATTATTTTGTTTATAAATAATTAATAACAAAACTCACTTTTAATTAATTGATTTGTAGACTGTAGTAAGCTCTGTAGGAAGTGTTTGCTCTTGAACCATCTTTCCATACCTTAACCATTTTCTTCCGTTACTGTGATCTCACAGGATTTTCTTTTCACCTTCCTCTACAGGTGGTACGCCATCTTGGTATAATTGGTGAATGTAACATACAATATGCCCTCCATCCCGCTTCTTTGGAGTACTGTATCATTGAAGTCAATGCACGTTTGTCCAGGAGCTCTGCATTGGCTTCTAAAGCTACCGGGTAATTAAGTAGTATGTGCATGTGGTAGCCCCTGATCTTAAAAATAAACACAATTGACTCCCTCTTTACGGACACCTCACTAAAATGGCCACCTAGAGTTGGTCCCTGCCTTTCTTTACTCCTTTTAGTTGACTCTCTATAAGACGGACACCTCTCTGAGACAAACACTTTGTGCTGGTCGCAAAGGCGTCCATCAGAGAGTTGACTGTACTACGTGAAACTGTGTCCAAGGGCAGACACTGTTTTTGAACCTACCTTAGCTTAAAAGAATGTCAGCATAGAATAGAATTTCAGCTTAGACCAAAAAAATGAACAAGGCTGGTCACTTGTTAAACTGTACTACAAAAAAAAAAAACTTCTTTTGAACAGAAACCTACATAAGGAACATACATAGGACCACATGACATGATAAGGGATGTTGTTTTAGGTTTTAGCAAAGCCCAACAGCTCTTCTTGTCAGAGAAGTTTTACTTTGGCTTTCATGTTATCTCTTCTGGGCTTGATTTTTCTGGTCTTATTTTTGCAGATATCCTCTGGCATTCATTGCAGCTAAGCTGGCCCTTGGTGTACAACTTCCCGACATAAAGAACTCTACAACACAACAAACAACAGCATGTTTTGAGCCCAGCCTGGATTACATTGTCACCAAGGTACTTCATTGTGTCTTGTCCAGCCAGGTGTAGCCTCCTATTTCCTTTGTAGCATGTGGAAAAAGGACCACATGCAATACAGGTAATAGGAGACGTCTGCACGCAGGATGAGATAAGACAGCTGTAGCTTGAGTTGCATTGTCTAATTTCCATGGGAAAGATTTTCACTCTAACTCAACTTTTTTCACCCAGGGTGTAAAAGGTTTTGGAGAAGTGATTTATAAATATACAAAGCCATTTATTTTTTCATTTAGATTCCTAGATGGGACCTTGACAGATTCCACATGACATCCAAACAGATTGGGAGTTCTATGAAGAGTGTTGGAGAGGTAAAAAGCAATTTCTTCACAAGTCAGTCATATTTGTCCCTTTAACTCTATTTCTATTCTGTTGTACATTTAAGTCAAGTGATGAGTTTTTCTCGCTTTGTTCCTTAGGTGATGGCTATTGGCAGAACATTTGAGGAGAGTTTCCAGAAGGCTTTGCGTATGGTCCATCCTTCAGTTGATGGCTTTGTGCAGAAGGTAAGATGAATAAATAATTAAATAACAATTTAGAGGTAGCACATCCACATAGTGGTTCTTCTTCTACCTGATCCCTGGTCGACTTGGAAATTGGAAATGTTGGTTTTGAGGGTAGGTAAAACCAGAGTACCTGGAGAAAGACCTCTTGGAGCAAGGGAGAGAACCAACAACAAACTCAACCCACTTAATCATGGCGTTGATGCTGCGATTTGAACCCAGGCCACATTGGTGGGAGGCGAGTGCTCTAACCACTACTCACCTCCCCAAGGAGCAAGGCTAGTGTAGTAAAAAAGATAACTCCTTTCTTTCCTGCAAGAGCTTGACCAAAATGGTATGTTGATGAAGGTATGTTTCAAGTGGAATACTATGTCCATATTACGTTTGAAGGCTTGATTTATTCGTTTCTTCTTGGTCTTTTCTATTTTAGCTTCCCAGCATGCATCAGGAGCTGTCAGACTGTAAATTGGAGAATGAGCTGGTTGTTCCATCAAACACCAGAGTCTACTCCATTGCAAAGGTGAGTAGTTTTCCTTGACATTCAGATTTAATAATAGACAATGAAGATGTTAATTTAGCAAGGTATATTTCCAGCAAAGTGTAAAAAAATTACAGCAGTTGGCTGGAATATGAAAAAAGTCACAAAAGGGAGGTGGTTGAAATTCGAAAAATTTTTCAAAGGCCCCTTTTGAGGGGCTTATTTTTGGAGGTGGTTATATTCGGAGGGGCTTATCTACAGACAGAAATTTGAGTTTCAAAATCAATTGAGTTAGCCTTATAGTTGGAAGTAAATTTACCGTTTTTGCTTTGTTTTACTTTGTATTTGAGGGCAAGTTTCCAAGTACAAGCCCCCGGGAATGGGGAGGGGGGGGGCTATTTAACAAAGGGCTTTTTGCATTACTGGTTTGGGGGGCTTATATTGGGAAGGGCTTATACATGGAGGGGCTTATTTTTGGAATTTTACGGTATATTGATTGCGCAGAGAAAGGTTAACAGTTGTTTAAAACCGGCTCTTGCCCAACTTGCTGCACTCATCATCAATCACGCTCTATAGCATTATTTTATGTGCAACCCTGCCTCATCAAATGCTTGTGTTTTCAGGCACTGCATGCAGGCTACACAGTAGATCAAATACATGAGCTGACCAGCATAGATCGGTGGTTCTTACATAAACTGCAACGAATAGTGGACATTGAGAGTGACCTGAAAAACCTGACGCTGTAAGTTGTGAAGTATAATTACATGATTTATTTATCCCTTTAAGCCCCAAATATCCACATACAAATTCTCCAGACTGATCTCCATACATTTCTTTTAAGAACAGTTGAGAGAATTTGGTTTAAGATCACAGCATTCTCCCTGTGATAATCAATTAAGTAATTCTCATAACCTTTACTCTTGATGATCTACTGATGTTGTGTGGAGAAAAGCCCAAGAGCCATTTAGGCGGTTATAGGATAATGATAATAGGTAATGATGTTGCTGTTGTTGGTGACAAGGATGGTGATGTTGATAATGAAAATGGTGATCCACCGGGATGGGTATGATTGTTTGGGTGGTGGCACTGACAAATTATTGACACTGATGATGAAAGTTTCAGTAATCCTGATATTGGTTGATAGTGGTTTTACACCGACACCATCATGAAGGTGATGATGATGAGAAAGATATTAAATGCCCTTAAGATTATGGTAATGTTAATGATGATGGTGATAATGATGTTGATGTTAATGGTAACGAATGAATGATGGTAGTGGTGATGATGATGGTGATAAAGATATGCCATGATGATGATGGTAGTGCTAATGATTATGATGGCAATGATGTGACATTGATGGAAATAGATGATGATGACGATGAGGATGATGATGGCAACAGTGGTGGTGGTGGTGGTGGCGGCAGTAGGGTGTGGCAAGGATACATATTTCCAATAGGTTCATTACTTCCTGCTGAGGATAAGAGAAAAAGCAGTTGTATTTGCTGGCTGCGATAATCACTGTTATGGATTTGTTTCCAGTTTAACCACTCAAATTGCTATCAAGCAGTCTATAGTGCTTACTTTTTTCTCAATTTTTTGGTTTTCAGGGACTCCTTTTCCCAGGAAGACTTACTAGAAGCCAAACAAGCTGGTTTTTCTGACAGGCAGCTGGCCAAGCTGATAGGAGTTCAGGAAAGTGACATGAGGAATGAACGACTCAAACATGGTGTGAAACCTTGGGTTAAACAGGTATGTATTGTTAACAAGTCCCAGGTGGGTACAATCCCTTATTTGGTTTAAAAAAGTATGTGCTGCTGAACAGCGTTTGGTTTCTTAAGCAGGGAATACAGTTTTACTCTTTAGCGTCTTGAACCTGGCGGGTGTCTTTTTAGATCGAAGGGTGAAGGCTGGAGATAAATGGTCTACATTAAATGTAGACCATTTATCTCCAGCCACAAATTTTGTGGTACCAACAATTTTTTGCAAAAATCTTATTCCATGATGTTAGTTTGAAAAACTACTTAATTCTGTATGCAAAATAAAATCAGGGTGATAAAATAAGGACTATTGTCTTTTCAATAAATAGGGGACCAAAATGAGCAATTTTTGTCTTAGACAAGAGATCGGCAACTAATTCCTTCTTGCAATATCACTGCTCAATCAATTAATCACCATGAGAATTATATGAAATGGTAAAAACGATAAAAAACCTTCCTTATAAATATTAAACAAATTCTAGTTGTGAAAAATCTGCATGTTGATTATCACGTAGCCCAGCATCGTGACTGGTGTTGGGTGTCAGGGGCGTTGCGTGACGACAAAATATGCCTCACGTGCAGCCAAAAACTCAGAAAAAGGATAAAACTAAACCAACAGCCATTACGTTGATACCTAGTCTTGATTATTAAAGTAATAGATAATGTTACAAGTTTTAAAAACTTTTTTCGGTTGTGATCGGCCAGATTTCCGCTTCGCCAGTTTCATCCAGAAAAGCAAATAACAATACATGCGGCTGCAAAAACGACGATAAGAGAAAGCAAGATAATAATAGTTCTTTGAACTTCCCAATTTACTTGCCGGCCAATCGCTGTTTCTTTCATGCTTGTGGCAATTTCTCCCTTGACATTTTCATGGGGGAAAGCGGATGTTGGAACCTCGCAGCCCAAGAAATCACACAGCGGTTTCCATCCTTGTTTTACAATGTACACCAGTAGCTTCTCGGCTGGTACAATGGACTTTACGCGGTCATTGTGCATACGATATCGCTTCTTGAAAACGCAAGTCGGCTTGGGCTTTAGGAAAGAACCAAACAAAGCATGATAACAGGGCGACGCAACATCGTAAAACTTTCTACTAGTTTTCGACAGCAAGAGATGTGTGCGCGATATTAACTGATTGTTCTTCTCGAACATTTCCAGCTGGTTTACAAAACTTTTTACCCAGGAATCCTCTTCTCTTTCGCTCAAAATCACTTTACAGTCGGGAAAAGCTTCTAATATTTCCTCCCAGAAGAAATTTGCGGGTATATCCAAGGCGGCATCAGCGTTATGGTAGACTCTCTTCACATCTGGCTGAGCGCCATTTTGGAAAACATCGACCCAGTGATCTAGAAAGTCGAATATTTGTTCTTCCCAGTCAAACACCGTGAATCCAAGATACCGTAAAGCTTTGCAAATTGATTTGGTGCCGGTTTTTTGCAGCCCTACACAAATAACCTTCATATTTCACTTGTTGCGATTGTTTCTCGCCAGCAAGGTGTTAATCGAGCTACCGAGCTCGCAGCTCGTAATCTCAATTTATTGATTTATTGTACCCGAGCCACGGGTTCGGGGGGCGGGGGAGGGGGTTACTCCCACATAAAAGTAACGGGGATGCTTAGGGGTGTAAATTGCAGAATTAGGTTTCACTTGGGGTGTTTGGGACGGAAAGTCACTATATTTACCCATTCAGGTATCGCTTAGGCTGTGCATAAAGAAATTTACAAAAATTTGCCGTAGCACCGACCACACAGAAATCGTTTTTCAAGAAGATTCATATTTCAACAAAAGTATCAAGGAGATTATGTAGTACGAAAAACTAGAGATTTATAACAATGCTTTTGAAATCTAATTATAGACAAACGCAATCGATGTTAGCATCTTTAGCGCAATAAAAACCACTATATCTCTTATTTAGATGTCTTCGTCTAGCAAGTAGCTTCAGTCAGTCGAGTCTGAGCTCGACTGGAGAGAGCGAGTTACTTTCGCTCGCTTCCCTCGATTTTCTCGTTCGCGATCGCGTGACCATCCCATCATTTATTGGCCAGTGATGTGCAAATTATTTACCCTGCTTAATTGTTACAGTTCGTTTTTCAAGAAGATTTATATTTCAACAAAGGTCTCAAGGAGATTACGTAGTAACGAAAAGTAGAGATTTATGACAATACTTTTTGAAATCTTGATGTCTGTTTTATTATGTTCTCCTTTCAGGGGTCAGTTTAAGCTTGAGCCACACCCACATTATTCTCCCTTATGGGTTTAATTTTAATTTTCCGACAAGCATCCCCGTCACTTTTTTATGGGAGTTACCCCCGGGGCATTTCACGAACCAGAAGCGGGCCCGAGCGAGTCAGCCACGAGCCAAGCACAAGCCAACCTCGAGTAAAGTCCAGATGTTTTTCCTCCTAGAAAAGGTTTCCAGGCATATCCACGATTGCATCTGCATCCTGGTACATTTGCTTTACATCTGGCATGGCGTCATTTTGGAACACGTCAACCCAGTAATCCAGAAAATCGAACAGTTGTTCTTCCCAGTTATAGACCGTGAATCCAAGCTGTCGTACCAGTCTTGTTCATACCCTCGCGTAGAGCCTTCATATTACCCCTTGAGTCGGTCGTATCTTTGTTTTTCTAGGCCTTACATTGTAATTTGGTAGGCTGTACTGTGTAGCAGGCGTGAGAAAGAACTTGATAAGCGTGCCCCTTTCCCTACGGTGGCCCATAAGGGACATAAAAACCCAGCTACTTATTTTTGGGACATTTGAATGGTAAAACTTATTATTTTAGGTTTGCGGTTTTATTTTCATACCTACAATATTTTCCTTTGTTAAAGACCAAGTTTTAATTCCTTTTGACATTAATTTTTTTAAAAAACTCAAATTTTTTCAAAACTCAGGTTTTTTTTAAACTCAGATTTTTTTTTAAAGTACTCAGATGTTTTCAAAACTCAGGGTTTTTTTTTCAGAACTCAGGTTTTTTTAAAAAAATGAGTTTTGTTTTCAAAATCCAGTTTAAACAATGCGCATGTCATATACCTGTTGACCACGATTGCTGGTTCAAAGAAAATGAACAAAATGGCGTTGATGATCAATGGTTTTATCTGTTTTATGTTTCATTTTGTGCCTTTCACGTGGAACGAGCATAATGCCTCCGTACATTCCTGTGACATCAGGGAATTGTGTTACTTCAATCTTGATTGATTAACCGCCGCCTGGTAAGCTCAGTTGGGAGAGCGCCGGTCCGCCAAGCGGAAGGTCGCGGGTTCAAACCCCGGCCGGACCAACACTCAGGATCTTTAAATAAATGAGAAGAAAGTGCTGCCTTTGTAATGACATCTGCAAATGATTAGACTTTCTAGTCTTCTCGGATAAGGACAAAAAACCGCAGGTCCGGTCTCACAACATTTTCACTGATCAGTTCATGTGGAACGTAAAAGAACACACGCCACTGTTCGAAAAGAGTAGGGGACGTATTGACCCTAGTGGTGTGGCCAACCTCTCTTGACGGGTTGTGGGACGATTGGATAGGGATGGCACCTTGCATGGGACCTAAGAGTCCCGTTCGTGCCCATTCCCTTTGGGCCGTTACCTGTGTCCAGAAAAGCTAGTAGAACAAAAAACTAAAAACTAAGGCTACTCAGAAATCCTAGACTAGCTATGATTTCTTCTCCTACATAACCCTTTTGAAAAATGACCCATTATTGACTTGCCGCGATAATGGGTTTTATGATGAGGCGGGGCATTATCTTTCAGTGCAAGCTGCAGAGGTGGATAGTCAAGATAACGATAGCTGGCTAGGCACCACACACAGAGCGGGCTATAAATTCGTTAGCTTCGCTATCGCTCGCCCCCTTTTTCTGCCATCGCCGATCGTGAGCTGTTTAGCTTTTCAATAGTGAACTTATTTCTTTCTCCGACCCTCTTCCATCCCCTTGGCTCCTCCTCTGCTCTTGGTACTTAATTCACTGAATCAAATAACTGTCATGTTACACTAAGCGATGATTCTCGGTTAACGTGACACGTTAGCACTTGTAATTGGTTTGTAATAAACGCCACTTGAGTGGCCAAATTATTACAAATATGTGTTTCCTTCATTCAGTGAATTCTGGCCGCGTGCACGAACGCAATTATAAATATTTCAGTTTATTGTCTATATACCGGTAGCTGGTAAAACGAGCCGCTCTCGGCATAAAAGTACCCTTTTCAACTGACAAATACTGAGTTTTATTCCGTGTACGAGAAGAAGGAAGCGTAGGATTTCTTAGTACTCCAGGTTTGAAGTATTGAAGTAACATTCAATCAAAGAATTACGGTCAGAATTTCCTGATGTCACAGGAAAGTACCGAATCATTATGCTCGTTCCACGTGACGGGCATAAAATGAAACAGAAATGAAATTTATTTCTGAAAGAAATAAATAGTTTTATTCTTAATGTGACTGATTAATGTGTCATTTCTCCAGCTGCCAGTGAGGGGGCGTTCCTGCCATCCTGAACATTATATGTATGTTTGTAAGACATGAAAGCGAGACACAAAGCCTCTCTCCTCACTACAACAAGAAAGTTGGAAAACATTTTTCCATCCCTTCAGTTCCCTCCCCTTTTGCTCCACTTTCATCTCCCGGATGGCGGGTGTGCCCTCATTTTTGCTGGGATAATCTTTTGAATATCCCGATTTTCCTAGCTTGATATGCTTAAAGGAAATAAACGGCCACTATTGTGGCCAAATTCAAAAAACCCCTGAGTTTTGAAAACATCTGAGTTTTTTAAAAAAACTGAGTTTTGAAAAAAAATCTGAGTTTTGAAAACATCTGACTTTTTTTTTAAAAAAACCCTGAGTTTTGAAAAAAATCTGAGTTAAAAAAACCGTGCGTTTTTAAAAAACGGGCTGAGTTTTAAAAAAATGTTTTAAAATAAAAAAAAATTGGGCTTTAACAAAGGAAAAAATTATAGGTATGAAAATAAAACCCCAAACCTGAAATGATAAGTTTTACCATTCAAATTTCCCAAAATAAATAGCTGGGTTTTTATGTCCCTTATAGGCCACCGTACCTTTCCGCTCCTTGTTGTTTGTTGCTCGAATGCCTGCTACGCAGTCTATGATATTGGTTTCGGTTAAAACAATTAAACCCATTGGTGCATGCCTTTGTTTACATGTGGTTAAGAAGGTCAGATATCGTGATTTGTTGAATGGCGGAATGAATAATCCATGCCAGTGAGTGCCAGTTTTTCCATTATTTCGATTTTTTTATCGGGAGAGTGTCTCGAGTGAGCCAGCCTGTGTACAAACCCCGCCTTTCATCAGTCAATTTTTTTTAATTTGTGCAAAATTTTTCCACACTCGATTATCGACGGTGCAGTCATAGACGCGCCTTCTCCGATTTTTACTGATGGGAGGGGGGTCTGTACACAGGCTAGAGTGAGCCTGCCGACAATGGAATTTGAGGAAGGTACTTTTTCTCTTGTGTAACAGAAGAACATTAACTGCAAAGGACCGCAAATGAATATGCCGCAGAACATAAGATCTACAGGAGTTCTAATCAGCAAAACATATACCCAGTGATCATTAATCTGGAAAACTGATCATTCGACGTAAAAATGAACTTTGCAAGACATAAACATGACACCGACAGAGAACAGAAATTACGGAAAGTTAATCAGTTGTTACTTGATCACTGCTGTTTATAATAATTCCAGAGCCCGGAAAGAGTATTTCTTTTTAAAGTTTTTTTTTTAGGCGTGCGTCTTTCTCGGCCATAGTAGTAGTACTAGTTTAATAACAACGTCGAAGCAGAAAGTGGGAAGAAAAACGTAAGGATATTGTAGAACATAAATAAGTAAAGGAAAAAAATTGGGGTAGAATAACAACGTGTTTGGCCTTATACGTTAACCAATAGAGTATCGAAAAAGAGGAATAAGATTTCTAGACTTGTGTCTGTCCAATCACAAATAACAAACTGCAACAAGTGAAACTACAATAACCGCGATAATAGAGAGGATCCCAGAAAACGCTTTTAGAACTTCCCAATCCACTTGCGGCTCGAATGGTTCCATTTGCTTCACGGCAATTTCAAAGGATATTTGGTACAACAGACTGAAATTGTCAGAGAGGTAAATGTGCTAAGGATAAGCAAGGCCTGATTCTCTGCATAATGTGCTATGATCTTTCAACATCATTCAGAAGTGATTTTAAAAAACTAGAAGCATGCGGCGATGATGAAAAATTATAGCAAAACTTCGCTTCTTTTTGTGGGGAAAACCCAGGGGTACTCCCTATAATGGTCGGCCATACGGGAAGGCTCGGACCGAAATTTATTAGGGATTACAAAACTTTTTACCCAGGAATCCTCTTCTCTTTCGCTCAACGGGAAAAGCTTCTAATATTTCCTCCCAGAAGAAATTTGCGGGTATATCCAAGGCGGCATCAGCGTTATGGTAGACTCTCTTCACATCTGGCTGAGCGCCATTTTGGAAGACATCTACCCAGTGATCTAGAAAGTCGAATATTTGTTCTTCCCAGTCAAACACTGTGAATCTAAGATACCGTAAAGCTTTGCAAATTGATTTGGTGCCGGTTTTTTGCAGCCCTACACAAATAACCTTCATATTTCACTTGTTGCGATTGTTTCTCGCGAGCAAGGTGTTAATCGAGCTACTGAGCTCGCAGCTCGTAATCTCAATTTATTGATTTATTGTACCCGAGTCACGGGGCCGGGGGGAGGGGGGGCGGCGGAAGGGGTTGCTCCCATATAAAAGTAACGGGGATGCTTAGGGGTGTAAATTGCAGATTTTGGTCTCACGTAGGGTGTTTGGGACGGAAAGTCACTATATTTACCCATTCAGGTATCGCTTAGGCTGTGCAAAAAGAAATTTACAAAAAATTACCGTGACACTGACCACACAGAAATCGTTTTTCAAGAAGATTCATATTTCAACAAAAGTATCAAGGAGATTATGTAGTACGAAAAAGTAGCGATTTATAGCAATGCTTTTGAAATCTAATTAGAGACAAACGCATTCGATGTTAACTGACATCTTTAGCGCATGTACGTAGTATTTACTCTGCTTAAGATACGGTCCAGATAAGAATGATAGCAACAACGGCAACGAACATGTTGGAATGCAAAAAGGGTGCTAACTTTTCTATTGTCTGTACTTACTTCTGATTGGCTTAAACTGCAAAAGTTAACAAAACTTCATAAAGCAGTACATATATTCATCCTTACTTTCCAACCATCTTCCATATAACAAAATCTGGTCTCAGTTTGAATAACAAAGAAATCCTATGTGGGGAACATGTAAAATTGTAAACTTTTCTTGGCTGTTGTTTTCAACTCTTGTGACTGGTCAAAATCTTTTAACACAAAAAAACACCCTTTCAAAGTGGAGTGTAAATGTATTTTATTGCGTAAACGGCCGTCATATAGGTTTATGCATTCTCTGTGTAAAAATGAGAACATTCCTATGTGGGGAAAGCACCGTTGCCGCATGACAAAAGAAATTGCTGTCCACCTTACCCGGATCATTACTTAATTGTTACAGCCTTCGATTTTCAAGAAGATTTATATTTCAACAAAGGTCTCAAGGAGATTAAGTAGTAAGGAAAAGTAGAGATTTATGACAATGGTTTTGAAATCCTGATGTCTGTTTTAGTATGATCTCCTTTGCCACACCCACATTGGTCTCCCTTAGGGGTTTAATTTTAATTTTCCGACGAGCGTCCCCGTCGCTTTTACATGGGAGTTACCCCCGGGCATTTCACGAATCAAAAGCGGGCCCGAGCGAGTCAGCTACAAAACAAACACAGGCCAACTTCGAGTCAAGTCCAGATGTTTTTGTTTCCGTTTTTGTGTTTCACCAAGTTATTTTTAGATCAATAAACGCTTGAAATAAAAAAATAATAATTATCATTAAATTATTATTATTATTGTTATTATTATTAATTTAATATTATTAAATTGTGCATGGTTAATCTCTATCGCAGGACATTCAGTGTTCGTCATCTTCGCTTTTATTAAGATTGCAATTCGAGGGAAAAATAGTTCGTGCCAAGAGTTGTGCATGATTGAAATGATGTTATAGTCCTTACGATTGGTGCTGTATAACCAAAAGAATCAAGGTTTGTCGAAATGACAAGGTTGTTGTTCAATTAACAGTAAAAGCAAAGTATAAACAATGAAGCTACAATAATAACGATAACGGAAACGATCACAAAGACGGTTCTCTGAATTTCCCGTTGAACCTGCTGCCCATATCTTGTCTTTTGAAAGATTTCTTTGAGGAGTCTTCCTTGAACATTTTCATGGGGGAAAGCGGATGTCGGAATCTCATAGCCCAAGAAATCACACAGCGGTTTCCATCCTTGCTTTACATTGAACACCAGTAGTTTCTCGGGTGGTACAATGGACTTTACGCGGTGATTGTGCATACGATATCTCTTCCTGAAAACACAAGTGGACTTGGGGTTCATGGATCCAAACAAAGCAATTAGACTACAGTGTGCAACTTTGGTTACCGTTGTGCAGGTTTGCGATAACATATTTGCGGTGCGTGATCGAACATCGTTTATTGTTTCTAGTTGAGTGACCCAGCTTCGTATCCAAGAATCTTCATCTCGTTCGCTCAAAATCACCCTACAATCAGGAAAAGCTTCCAATATTTCCTCCCAGAAAAGGTTTCCAGGCATATCCACGATTGCATCTGCATCCTGGTAGATTTGCTTCACATCTGGCGTGGCGCCATTTTGGAAGACGCCAACCCAGTAATCCAGAAAATCGAACAGTTGTTCTTCCCAGTCATAGACCGTGAATCCAAGCTGTCGTAAAGCTTCGGAGATTGATTTAGTTCCAGTCTTGTTCATACCCGCGCATATAACCTTCATATTGCCCTTTGAGTCGGTCTTATCTGTGTTAGTTTCCTAGGCCTTACATTGTGATAGGTTGAGATGAGTGCTAACCTTTGTGATATTGGTAGGTTGTACTGTGTAGCAGGCGTGAGAAATAAGTTGGTAAGCGTGACCTGTTGCGCTCCTTGTTGTTGTTGCCCGAATGCCTGCTACGCAGGTTATGATATTGGGTGCGGTTGCAACAATTAAACCCATTGGTGCATGCCTTTGACGGGGGGTGACAGCTCTAACAAGGGCTGTTTCTGGAGAAAGACAAATTTATTCCGGGAATCTGGAGATTTTGCCGGGAATCGGGAAACCTGGGAAATTTCTCGGGAAATATGAGATATTTTCGGGACATTGAGCAAAGATTTGATATTACGTGTTATCAAACAATATATATACAGTGATATGCACTGTATGCACCCAGTGTATGGGCTGTATTCTATGTAATTTGACACTTGAAAACGGCTGAACTCCCCATGATATGAAAAGACCAATCAGCAACGTTTCCAACTAAAATAGCATGTAGTTCAAGTGCGATTGACCACGTGCAATCCCCAGCGGATTGACACAAGAACCATACCGGTGCAATGCACATACTATCAGTTCACACCTGATCCCATCATTCATTAGTTCAGGGGTATTTTTACTCTGCACGTTAACGAGTTTTAAGAGCACATTCCACTGATTGCATACTAGAAAACTTGAAAGAAGTACGTAAGAAGTATGTAAGAAAAAAACGAAACTCATTTAACCTTGTTAAACACAAATGAGGCCATAAAAAGTAGTGCGTCTGTGAAGACTCTTTAATCATCCTGATCTCGTCGGGCTCCTTCCGATTTTGCTCGATCCCGAATCCTGATCAATATGCGTTCGGGATAAGAAAATTTCAGATTTCGACAGTTGTTCTGAAATTTTCAAATGAATTCTTATGATACTCATACAATGACACCACACAGAGTATACTTAGCTGAAAGTGATATCCAGAGCAATTTCAAAAACCGCACAACTTGTATAAAATAAAATTGACTACTTCTACGCGAAGTCACGCCAATAAAAATAAGCATAAAAAGGACAATTGATTTAGAGAACATTTTGGACAGAATTTGTCCTCTCAGAACACTAGAAATGGCATTTCAGAGCACCAAGATTTCAAAATTTTCTGGGGGAGCATGCCCCCAGACCCCCCTAGTGGTTGGCCCCTTCACTGCACGCCTGATTCATCGATGATTAGCAAAAAAAAACATTTTATATACTTAAAAAGTTTGACAGTCTTAGATAATTAACAAGTTACATAATTAACAAGAAGCTGCAAAAAATCTCTAATCTAAATTTTAATTTTAATTGTTAAAACAATTTTGGGAAGTTAAACATTTTTGGGGAATGCCACCGAAAAATTTGGGAGGGTCAACAAAATTTCCGGGAGGACATAAAGTTATTCATAGGACTGCCCAAACAGCCTTTGTTAGAGCTGTCACCCCCCGTCCTTTGGTTACCCTGAGTTCCACAGGATATTTTTTTGTTACCGATATCAAACTGTGAGCACGGTTTATTTCATATTAGGTATTTTGACAACGGACCTCTGGAGCCAGGGTAGCCTTTGTTTACATGTGGTTAGGAAGGTCAGATATCGTGATTTGTTGAATGGTGGAATGAATGAGTTAGCAATTTAATAATTAGATTTCCGAAAACCCAGAACACAGTGAATAAGGGCAGCAAAAGTGTACAAAATGCTTGGCCTCATACTGTACCATCAAAAGTGGTATAAAGTTTTCTGTACCTTGACTACCTTGGTCAGCCGTGTTTTCCAAGGTTCTGATCCAATTCAAAAAATGAAAAATAGCACACTGCAACAATTGAAGCTACAATAACCACGATTACAGAGAGGATCCCCGAAAATCCTTTCCGAACTTCCGAACTCACCTGCTGACGTAATCGTTCCATATTTACTGGTTTTGTGAGGATTTCTCCTTTGATATTTTCGTGTGGAAAGGCAGATGTTGGAACCTCGCAGCCCAAGAAATCACACAGCGGTCTCCACCCTTGTTTTACATTGTACACCAGTAGTTTCTCGGGTGGTACAATGGACTTCACACGGTAATTGTGCATACGATATCGCTTTCTGAAAACACAAGTGGACTTGGGGTTCGTAGAACCAAGTAAAGCAGTAAAGCAAGAGTCGCCAACGTACCTCAACTTTCTAGCAGTTTGCGATAGCTTGTACGCTATAAATGCTCTTATTCCCACGCTAGCAGCCTGGATCATTTCAAGTTGGTTTACCCAACTTTGTATCCAAGAATCTTCATCTCGTTCGCTCAAAATTACTTTACAGTCAGGAAAAGTTTCCAATATTTCCTCCCAGAAAAGGTTTCCAGGTATATCCACCACCGCATCAGCATTCTGGTAGACTCTTTTCACATCTGGCTGGGTGCCATTTTGAAAAACATCAACCCAGTGATCCAAGAAATCAAGTAATTGTTGTGGAACTGCATCAAAGACCGTAAATCCAAGCTGTCGTAAAGCTTCGGAGATTGATTTAGTTCCGGTCTTATTCATACCCGTGCATATAACCTTCATATTAGCTCTTTTTCTGTGGGTCACTTGTGTCTCTACAATGACATTGGCAGGATTAAAGGTGAAGATTTATACAGTCGCGTGACGTTAATTGATTTCGGTAGCTGCACTGGCCGCCTAAGGGCAAATCGTTGACGTGTTGTTTTCATTTTGCGTAGCTGTTACGCGATTTTCACGGAAAAGGTATCATTCAATCATGGGCTGATGAAAAAATTGTAAGCAAAGCTTCGTCTTTTATAAAAAGGGTCTCTTTAACGGTAAAAGAACGCATCGATTTGTGGAAAAAAAGAAATCGTTTTTCTAAACTCGTTTTTGTTCTCTCTTGTCTTGAGAGAGCCCGCCGACAATGGAATTTGAGGAGGGTACCTTTTCTCTTGTATAACAAAAGAACGTTAACTGCAAAGGACCACAAACGAATATCAGAATATGCCCCAGGACGAAGAATCTACAGGAGATCTGATCACTAAAATATATACCCAGTGAACAAAAAACCGGGAAGCTGATCGTTCTACGTGAAAATTAACTTTGCAGAACATAAACATGACACTGATAGAACCCAGAAACTACAGATGATTATCAGTTGTTACATGCTGTTTAGAGAATAATTCCAGAACTCGGAAAAAAGTGTTTATTTTAAAAGTTTTTTAATAAAAACTTCGAAGCAGAAAATGGGAAGAAAAACTTAAGGACATGATATTACAGAACATACAAATCAGTCTGTACATTTTAAGAACATTTTATTCCACATGTTTTTAAGTAAAGCAGTATTTAAGGAAACAATTAGGGTAGAATTACGCGTAGTTACTAAAACATGGAGCGACCTAAAACCACCTAAAACCATCTACAACCACCTAAAACCACCTACAACCACCTCAAAAAATTCAACAACCACCTACAACCATCTACAACTACCTCAAAAACATCTACAACCACTCGCAAACAATCTAAAACCATCTAAAACAAGGTTGTCGTGGAAAGCCAGAGACCGTGAATCCAAGCTGTCGTAAAGCTTCGGAGATTGATTTAGTTCCGGTCTTGTTCATAGTGCTTTTTCTTTGGGTCACTAGTTTGAAAGTTTGAAACTGTTTGGGCCATTTTTTTGCCCCATAAAGGAATACCAACATGGCGTCTCCATACAATGCTCTATAAATTTGTAAAAACACATTTCGGAGTATCTCGCATAAGGACAATGGCACATGCCTAATTCTTGATGAGGCTTTTTAAATATTTGTCTTCTTTTATTTCACAGACAATGGCCTTTAAATGTTGAATGGTCCGGGTGAATGGTTATGATTTTTTTGGATGGCGTGACCGTGAAAACCACCAATTGGATTTGAGAGTGGTTGAAAACTTAAATGTGTAGGGATTAATTGGAAAGAGGATTGTCCTCAAGGCCTTCAAACCCTGACCCTGTTTAACACAAAAAACGTTCATTTCGCTGCCCAAGTGCTGCCGCATTTTGCTTCGCTTACATAATAAATTATATTTTTAAAGAAAAACTTGCATCATGGAATTAGATTTTGTGGAAAAAATTGTTGGTAGCACGCGTTTATCATGATGGTGATGATGTGTTATGTACAGTATCCAAAATTTGTTGATATATCTGTTTGATTTGGTCAAAAGATTGATACAATGGCAGCCGAGTACCCCGCCAAGACCAACTATCTATACATGACGTATAACGGACAAGAAAACGATCTCCTGTTTGACGATCAAGGTGTCATGGTTTTGGGCTGTGGTCCATATCACATTGGCAGCAGTGTGGAGTTTGATTGGTGCGCTGTGTCTTGCATCAGGACCTTGCGCAACCTGGGGATTAAAACGGTAAGATGATTTTGGAAAAAGCTATAGAGGTCTCTTAGGCTTAGGATGCAGTATCACCAGAATGCTTCCGAGTTTTGGCGAAAACTATTTGATTGTCTTAGGGTTGATTTCCATCGTCGCGTAATTTTTACGTGCGTACGTGTGTAAAATAAAAACAGAGGCAATGCATGAAAGGTCGCTCGTAAGCGCAAAGTTGAATCTCGCTCAACTTCTCGTTTAAGCTCAGCACTTTTTATCTTGCCTCTTTTATTGACGTGATTAAAATTTACGTGCGTTAACGTGCGTAGCCAAAAACGCGTCAGTGGAAATCAACTTTTAAGCTGCAAGCAAGCCACAATAAATGAGCGATTTTTCCGAATAAAGCCCTGTTGTGCTTTAAAACGTTGGCCCGAAATCAGGGACACTACGCATTAATATAGTGAGGGTAGGCCGATACTGGTGACTGGCATTAATATAGTAAGGATAGGCCAATATTGGTGACTCACTAGTCAATACAAACACCACTATTGGATTTACAAGTACCGTTAAATCTTGGTGATAATGCCCTTGTAATCCTGTTTATTCTTGTTGTTTGATAGTAGCAAAATAGAGTTTCATAAGTGAACTGTCTTTAACAATTATTCCTCGAGCGCGAATGGGCTCTGAGTCAACAGCCCATGAGGCCGAAGGCCGAATGGGCTATTGACTCAGAGGCCATGAGGGCGAGAGGAGT
The DNA here is from genome assembly GCF_958299795.1 of Porites lutea. NCBI lineage: Eukaryota > Metazoa > Cnidaria > Anthozoa > Scleractinia > Poritidae > Porites > Porites lutea. The sequence continues at coordinate 806,284 of NC_133214.1, forward strand.
AATTGTTTTAGTAAAATCCAACTAGTTGGTCAAAAATATCGAGAAAAAAAATTTAGCTAGTTAAAGCTAAACTTTAATCCTTTTTTGCCGCCAAAAAGCCCTCGCTTTTCGCTACTAGTGGGCTACAACATATAGCCTAGCAGTAGCTCAACCAATCAGAACGCAGCATTGATAATAGACCACTAGTTGGATTTTACTAATTACGATTAACCAGTTGCCTTGCAAATCCATCGTGAAACCATTTTCTATTGTAGTACTTTTTTGGCTGAGTGTTTGTGTCTCTTTTTTATCATTATTGTTATTTCTTTTCTCAAACTAGGTTGTTGTCAACCATAACCCCGAGACTGTAAGCACTGATTATGATGAATGCGATCGACTTTACTTTGAAGAGCTTTCCCTTGAAAGAGTCTTGGACATTTACCAACAAGAGGTAGGAATAACAATGCTGAAGAATCACCCAATGCCAGTAGAGAAGAATTTGAAAAATGATAAAAATAAATGGCAATAATAATAAGATAGCTATTTCGAAGTTTATTTTATACAAATCGCCTTAAGAAACGCACTTAGTAATTAGGTACGTGAAAAAGCAAGCAGTCAGTAATTCGCCACTTTTGAACGAGAGGGGAACTGGAGCCGAAATGCGTCCCGCAGTTGCTTCTGGGAAACACTGGGATCGGTATTGGCAGGGTTGACACAGTCTTGTAAAGTGCTTGAATTCCATTTTTCCGTGAAATTCGTTGAATTTTCTTCAACTTTAAATGTAGTGGCCTGGAAAGTGTTTTTTGATGCTTTTAAAACAGAATATAAATCATAGCTCACAGAATTTAAAGGTTGTTTACATAAAGTGCTCAATGTGTTGTGCAATAATTAACTATCAATTTAAGACAAGTGAACTGTAAAATGTAGAGAAGTTGGTCAAGCAAACAGTTCAAGCCTTAAAGTCTTATTAGAATAGACTGAGGATGTGCATTTTTGTACTATCTGTGAAATTATATTCCTGGTAGGTGGTCCTTGAAAAGTCGTTGAAAAATGGTTGCATTTTTTGTTGTATGAACCCTTTATTGGGGACGCGCCGGTCAGCTATTGGCCAATTTTTTCGTTGTCCCCGGTAACAATCCCAAAAGTCTTTGTGAAAGTTTACTCGCCCCAGTTTTCTTGGCGTTTCTAAAGTGACGGACCTGCCTGTGGACTTTAAACTTCGTGGACGATAGAGTAAGCATTGAAGGGAAACCTGTTGGTTAACACTCTCCTATGATATTTTATTGTTCAATATTTGTGCAAAATATACCTCCGAGTACTTTTAAATCTTGACTCTGAGGAATCTAAGAAGTCATAAATGATTGAGGTTAGGAGTCAACAGTTCATTGTTTTTTTTTTGTCATGTTACAGGTCTGTAAAGGTGCTGTTATCTCTGTCGGCGGTCAGATTCCTAATAACTTGGCTCTTCCATTGTACTTGAACAATGTTAATGTCCTGGGTACCTCTCCTCTTATGATAGATGCTGCGGAAGAAAGGTAACCTGACTTTCTACTTTAAACAACAGTGAAAACCCTGCTCCTGCCGATGTGGGGTTTCATTTGAAGCCGAGACTCGGGTACCAGCATCAAAGTACTCTGAGCACAGTACCTGCCTTCAAGCAAAGGAAAAAGGCTGACTCTCAAACCAACTTTTCCCGCCTACTCAACCATGGGCACCCTTCTATTTTAAACAATAGTGAAAACCCTGCTAGATCTCAAGTGTTCATTTTTTCTGCAGATCTCGTTTTTCTGCTATACTTGACGAGATGGGTATCGGACAAGCGCCATGGACAGCTGTTTCGTCAGTGGTTAGTACATGTACCAATGTAGGGATTTGGTGTTTGATGTAATAAATCAAAAACGAGTGCGAGTGTTTGATTTGTTTCTTGTTTGCTTTTTTAAAACATTTAGTAATTCTAGTAGAAATTCCTTTGCTGGTGACAAGCATCAGGTCTAAATCGCCATCACATTTGTGTTTTCTTTTTTCCCTGTTAAGAGTAATGGAGAAATATCGATAAAGTACAGTCGTGTATTTTACAATTTTTCTTTGTCTATCTTTTTCAAGGAGGATGCACTGAACTTCGCTGCTACTGTTGGCTACCCATGTCTTCTAAGACCTTCTTATGTGTTGAGGTATCAGCTAACCCTTTAAGCCCTAAGATCAAGATTTGAATTCTCATTTGTTGCCCCTATTCATTTCCAACAGAAGTGGTGAGGAGAAGTTGATAAAATGTCAAGCAAATTCATCTTGTGTGATCATATCCGTAATTCTCATGACTACTCTGTTTTACAAAGCATTGATATTACAAGGAGAAATTTGATGCTGGTCACTATTAGGGCTTTTAAAAAAGGGTTAAACTACATTGAATTTATAGTGACTAATTACAGGCATATCGTCTCCCAAGAAAACTGGTGTCTGTTAAGATGCGATTTTTCTCTCATGCAAAGAATGGCAAAGATTTTTACTCGCTAATGTCACAGAAAATAACACTTGTCTCTGCACGTATGATCTTCTAACGTGTCCTAACAGCCATCTTTGCAATGAATTACGGCATATCGTCTCCCAAGAAAACTCGTGTATGTTGAGATGCAATTTCTCTCCAATACAAAGAATAGCAAAGATATTTACTCGCTTATGTCACAGAAAATGACACTTGTCTCTGCACGTATCATCTTCTAACGCGTCCTAACAGCCATCCTGAGGCTACGTTCAAACGGCAACGGGCGACGTTTCGACCGGCTGAAAAATAACACCTTAACACGCGAGTTTTCAACCGGTCGTTTTGGATATTCATCCCGACTAGCTGATGGGCATTCTTTATACGTAAGGACAGGCAGTCTTCGCCCCAGCTATCTGCTTCTGGTTCTCTTGGACAGCTTGTAGTCCGTGGCCAAAAATCTTAACCAAGCAGTCTTCGAAAACCTCTTTCTCGACCCTTAATTCGTGCAAACTTGGTTTTATTTTGACACGGGCTGTTTTGTTCCTTATGTAGTGGTTCAGCCATGAATGTTGCTTATGGACCTGTGGAGTTGAAGAAGTTCTTGGAAGAGGCTGCCAGAGTTTCTCAGGTAGATTTTCGTTTTCCTGTGTGCTTTTGAAATCTGCTACATACATTTATACCAGTAAAATGTTTACGGCCAAAAAGATGTTAGCTTAGAAGTTAGAGTAGAACTAATGGTATAAACTGTTGATGTCCATACAGGACCACCCGGTAGTGATGACAAAGTTTATCGAAGGTGCCCGAGAAATTGAAATGGACGCCGTCGCTAAGAACGGAAAGGTTTGTGATGTTTGACCATTTTCTGCTTCATGTTATCTTAACTACTACTTGTGTTCTAATGGATCATCTCTGTACTCACAGCTCTGTTTTCTTGACTTTGGTGTCTTGTTTCTTCCAGGTTGTTGCTCACGCTATTTCTGAACATGTGGAGAATGCTGGTGTTCATTCAGGAGATGCCACACTGATTTTGCCTCCACAAACAATCAGCGAGGAAGATATCCAGCAGGTACGAAAGTGGGTGGGGCTGATCACGTGCTGCTAGCGGCTGAACGCAGTATGGTTCATGTCAATAGCTCACGAATGGAAGCGGTCAGACAGGCGCCATGAGTTTGAGGGTGTCCACGTGATGCCAGAAACCGTTGCAGATCTAAAGCTCAACTGGCTTTTAATTCTAAGAGGCGTGGCCAACCACGTGTCCCCTTTTCTATGCTTACGAATTTTGACAGTCGGTATCCGCAGTTAGTTCTGCGGCCTTTTATAGACTATGCGGGGAGATTATTTCTTGGATTTGCCTGGTATCGTTTCACAGAGCAACGTGTTCGTTAGAAAGCGATTGAACGACTAAACTACTTTCACGCCTTATTATACATTTCCAATGAAATTTAGCTATATTTGTTAGTTGTGCCACAGGGAATACCCAGAGAAAATCCTTTGAAACACGTATGAAAATCAATAACACACTAAGCCAACGTAGATACTACGACGTTTTCTGTGTAGTGGTTGCGTTTTGCTGATCTTGTGGGATTTTAACTGTTATACTTTCAGGTCAAAGAAGCCACCCGAAAGATTGCAGAGAGATTTAACATTTCTGGTCCGTTCAACACTCAATTTTTAGCCAAGAACAATGATATCATGGTACGTCCGCTAATTACGTTTATGTGGTCTGTGATTATATTTACCTCGTGTTCGATATTGTTTTACGATTTTGTTCCTGTGAATCGGTTTTAATTTCCCTCCTCCTGGAATCTGTTGCATATTCTCTCGCTTGTGTCGCTAAATAGAAATCTTTCCGCGTTTATCGCCCTTGCCATCTGGTGAAGCTGGCCGCGTAGTCAGTTTTTTGGTGATAATACATTCTTTTACCAATGATCAAACTTGTTTGCTTTGCTATCATTATCAAGACACTCATCACAGATCTTCTTCTCGGTATCAAGCTTTGCAAGTCAATCTAATTCATGCGATGAAACAGTCACAGTTTTGTTTCTTTTTTGTACTGTCAGGTCATCGAATGCAATCTGCGTGCATCTCGCTCGTTTCCTTTCGTATCCAAGACAGTGGGTACGGACTTCATAGATGTGGCAACAAAGATCATGGTGGACTATCCCTTGCAAGAACATACCCTTCCCCATCTGGACACGCCCCTGCAGCCATCTGGATATGTGGGCATCAAGGTTTGTCCGCGCATTCTATTCTTGTTATTCTGTTTAAACTTTTTATCAGCAACCGCGGCAGGACTAGCTTGACTGCTGAGCGGGAAGTGGCGGGTTCGATCCCCGGGGCAGACCAATATTCGGGATCCTAAAATAACTGAGAAATGAAGGTACTGCCTTTGCCCTGCAGACGGTTATACCCTGATGTGGCTTAGATGACCACGTAGAAATGGTGCCCCGTGATTTCAACTCGGGACGACCGAGAAACGATTTCAGGTAGAGGTCCGAGAGGAATTCGAACCCAGAAGTTCGACTCGTAAACCACTCGGCCCACTCTTGGACAACCTTGACAACTAGTTCCTATTTCTTAACTCGTTGGGTATTCTTTTCAGGCGCCAATGTTTTCATGGCCTCGGCTGCGTGACGCCGATCCACTGTTGAAATGTGAAATGGCCTCCACTGGCGAGGTGAGAAAAAAAAAAGAATTGCTTTAGGCGGAATTGAATGTAACCGCAGACTTTGATTCTTTGACCATAACTTTCGCGCCAAAATCGTTGTTCCAAGTAACTTATTTTGGCGTCGTTTCCCTGCAGGTTGCTTGTTTTGGCGCGAATGTTCATCAGGCGTTTCTCAAGGCTTTGATGTCAACTGGCTTCCGGCTTCCTAAGAAAGGCATTCTGATTGGTATTCAGGTACGTTGATTGACACTTTAGCGCTGCTCTCATTCAATCAGGCACGTGGGTCATTGTACAATTTGATTTCCTCACCCGTATAAAACGTCTGTACCTTTAATTTACTCACAAGATTTCTCTAGGGGAGGGTTAAGAGGGAGTAGACAAGATTTGTTTTATTCTCACGTCATTTAAGCCCCCTCCCCCCCGACCCGACCCCCCTACATGTAAGAATCTCGCCCCAGTTCTACTCCCTCTCCACAGACCCTTCGTCTAACAGCTGACACTTGAACACAAGACTATCTTTCTCGAAATCCATTCCACGAAAAACACTATGTAAGAAGTCGAGGATAAGTGAAAAGTTTCATTCATGCCTCTAAACTTTATTTTGTCAATCCAAGCGTCGAGTTGGTACCTTTGGTTTCAGAAATACGGAAAGATTGGCAGCTCGGGTTATCGTAGGCTTGCGTTTTAACTCATGTGAGAAGGGACACACTATTTAGCTAGACAACTTCGTAATCGTTGTAACGCATAATACCAAGGCTAGATTATCGTGAGTTTTATATACATTAATTTAATGGCTTTATATTTTCATGTTTTGAACAGCAATCCTTACAACCGAAGTTCCTTCCAACAGCGAACAAGCTTCATAAACTGGGATTCACGCTGTACGCTACAGAAGCCACCTCGCAGTATCTGAATGAACACAATATTCCAGCTCAGCCAGTGGAATGGCCGCTTCACAGTGCTGGAGTAAACTCGACAGCTACCAGGTAGATTTTAGTCGCTGCTTTTAACCATGCATGCCTCTTGAATAAAAAAAAAATCAGTTTTTTCTTCGTTACTTACGAACTCAATTCCCTTAACTCTTAGAAAAGCTGCCACAGTGACCTTTGTAGGAGAAAACTAGCTGTTTTCATCTCAGAGGGTGGAGGGCGGGTTAGTTTTCCTCTGTTTGTCTGCGTAGTAGTTTTCTTATTATCTTTAAAACTGCAGTTCGAAGTTCGCGTAAACGCCAACAATACAAAACTGGATTAATTGACGAGTTCATAAACAGCACAGTATTTGTCAACTCCCACTCCTGTCCCTGAAGTTTGCTGTGGATAGTTAAAACAACCATTCCCGTGAACATTGGAAAATAACACAGAATCATACAGATGTAATATATAAAAGTGTTTAAAGCACTTCTCTTCCATCGCGCGATGTTCAGGTTATGATCAGAACTGACATTTCGCACTGTCTGCTGTTGAAAATGAATTAGAAGCTGATGTCTGCGAACAATTTGATAAATTCTGATGTACAAAACAGTAGAAACCAAGAAGCAAATGGCAATTCCAGGGACAAAGGCCATCCTCGCGTAGGTTCTGTTCCATACGTAAAGACATGATGCAGAGAACATCAAGAACCAAAGAGTTAGGGATGTACATATTGCGCGCTTATCCGTCATCAGATTCGGGTATCGCAGATGATAGTGAAGAGCAAAAAACCGATCTAAGCTTATCGCTGTCATTGTACACAAAGAAACACCACAACCTAAAGACGATAAGGCGTCGAATGCATCTTTAAATCCCTGTTCAGGGTTAAGTTGATATGCAATGTAAACCGGTTGTACCACCAAGCCAACAAGAAGATCTGAGACAGCGAGACTGCACAAGAATAGTATGGACGGTGAACGAAGAGAAGGAGTTGTTAATATCGCGACCAGCACGAAAACGTTCCCAATGATCGATGGGGGCATTAGCAGAACATTAAGCAGACAATTCGTCACGATAAAAATATCCATGCTCTTTCAGATTTTTGACTCGAACGGTAGCAAGTAAGTTTTCATAGTTCAAGGTTTCCCCGTGCTAAGAATTTAATACACCGCGAAAATGGGGCGACTGAAAGACAGCTATCAATAACTTGTGGTGCTCTGTGTCATTTTAAAAGCATTTGTCCCTTTTTGATTCACTCCTTCATAGCAAGTGTAATCAAACTCCCTGGAAAGTTGAATTGAGAAAATCGCACAGGGACAATCACTTTTATATTATTTCCACCCAACGTGATTACACTGGTTGATAGCAATATAACTGGCTTTGTTTTGTCCCTTTGCAATAAAAAGAAATATAATGAGAAATTGCTTAGAAATCTTATCTAAACAGTGTTGACAATTATTGCTGTGGCCACTAAAGGGAACGAGAGGTCGTGTTTTTTTAATAACCGCTTTTCTATACCCGGGCAATATAATACAAAGGTACATTGTACAGAAATAATATTAATTTGCCTTTTAAAAATGAACATCTGCTAGGACAGAAATTTAAATATGCTTCATTAACCAGGCTTGTTCCGTCAATCTATTATTTTTTCCGTTTATTTATTATATTTTATTTATTTAATTGATTTATTTTGTGGACAGAGACAAAGCCAATTTTTAGCTATCTTGATCAAAAAAGCATTGTCATTAAAAGAACCTCCAAATATGCTCTTGCGGTAAAAAGCGGTTAAACCCGAGTGGGCAAGATACATTGGAACTTCTTTCTAACAAAATATGTGGAAAAAGCCTTTATATAAAGAACCCTTGCTTATAGCCATTCCCAGTCCCTTAGCCATCTTGCCCTCTAAAACAGACGAATCATAACACATTATTCATTTCATCTTGGCTACGCAGCCGTATAGCAATAGTTGTTAGGGAGTTTAAGATGCCACTATGGCGACGGCAATGGCAACGAGAACGTCAAAAAGCAATTGGTTAAGATTAGCAAAACAACAACTCTGCACGTGCATCACGCTTTTTGTAAATTTCTTTGCCGTCACTGCGCGACTACGACGTGAATTGCCTAATTTCACGTTTTATCGACAAAGTAAACATACGACGACGTATCTCTCTTACTCTTTGTAAACCTGGATATTTTCTTAAGAACTCAACTCCAGGAGAGTTCGCCTACATAAAACATAGTGACCGAGTTAGGATAATTGCGCTAAAGTTTCATAGATCGAGAAGTCACTTTTTAAGCGACGTTTTTGCCGCCGTCGCCGTCGTGGTATCTTCAACTCCCTGTTAATGCAGTTGTCGGCGGGTCATTATGCATAAGTTCGGTTATCTCGTGTCTCACGAGAGAAACTTCGCTATTCATCGTGATGTTTCGGCCGCTCACAGCTGTTCTTCATCATGCGATGTTGTTATGTTGTAGATTGATCCAGGACAAAGTCGTTGACCTCGTTATCAACCTGCCCAATCAGAACACAAAGTACATCAAGGACAATTACCTTATAAGGAGAGCGTCTATCGACACCGGTGTCCCGCTCATCACAAACTTAGAGGTATGACGTCATTCTTCCTTTCAGGTAGCAACCGTCCAATGACCAGATCTGGACATCTAAGAATCGCCTTATTCAGAATATTAAACAGCACCACTGGAGAGTGCTGCTTAATAGCTTTCATTTGAATGGTAACAACATAGGATTTCATCCAGACTCAAAAGTTAGAACCACCTTGTACAGCATAAAAAACGGCACCACAGGAAACCAACGAGCTAACTGCTCTCGAGCGTCCACAACTTTTCTTTCTACGTTATATATTTCATTTCCTTTGTCGCGTTAATCTTCATTTCCTGTCACTTGTCTGTTTAGGTTGTAAAGATGTTTGCTGAATCTCTCTCTGGTGCTGGCAAAATAGAAGCGACATCTTTATTTCATTACCAGAAGTCTTCCAAAAGAAAAGCCACTCCTTGAAGAAAGAAAACTCAACTTTAAACCGTAAAGAGAGGCAAAATTGCTGTATAATGATGTGGACAAAACTATAAAGCCTATAGTTCAGTCCAAATATTGGCTGTCCTCCTGAAAAGGTCCTTGAATTTTCTTTAGCTAGAAATTCACGAATCTTGAAACGGAAAGAGAGAAAAAATGAATTGTGCACGTGTAAACACAAAAGAACGCGTAACGAAAAAATAAGAAAGCCCTCTTTTCTTCCCCATGCCTTCTCTATCCGGCGCTCTTTTGCATCTCTTGTGTTTCGTACTCTCTCCTGTTTAGCGTCTTCCACTGAAGGGGGCGGCAAGCTTTAATAGCAATGTACACGGTTTTTTACCTGCCATGTCCCCGGTCTCCCGCGTCCCTCCATGCTCTTGCTTGGAAGGCTTTGTGTAATGGGAAGGATGTTTTGTGCAACAGAGCCTCGGAATGAGGCAGCAGTATCTGTTAACAGTGGAAGAAGTTTTCAAGTGTGAAACCCTTAAAAGAGAATAAAATGAAGTATGTTTAGAAAAGTAAGTTATGGTGTAGATGTAAAATATCCTTACAATGACTAGAAATGATTATCATTGAATGTGTGGTTGTTGTTGTTGGGCAGGAGCGTATTCTGTGTTAGGGGATGGAACATGTACCGACATTGGTAGGGCATCTATCATAACGACAGTGCAGAAAATTCAATAGAGCGTTTTCACTCACGTGGCTAGCACTTAAAAGTGTTTACATTAGAAAAGAGTTCAACTCCCACAGGACTGGTTTGGGACACCAACATGGCGGATGTGACATGATGTGAACTATATTCATATTTTTGTAATTATTTCATCGTTAGAAGTAACGTCGATTTTTTTCACGCGATGTTTAAGCCAAAGCGTCGTTCGTGTTACAACAGTAAAGCAGAAAAACTAATTGAACTGATTAATACGGTTTTCTTCTCGGAGAATTAGGTTTCTTCCGTTTGTTTACATAGTAGTTGTTTGATTATCTTTAAAACTGCATGTCGAAGTTCGCGTAAACGCCAACAATACAAAACTGGATTAATGGACGAGTTCATAAAAACCATATTCATTTTCAAAACCCACTCCTGTCTCTCGAGTTTTGGGTTAATGCTTAAAAGTAACAGTGATGAAAACATCGGAAAATAACACAGAATCATACAGATGTAATATATAGAGGTGTTTAAAGCACTTCTTCTCCATCGCGCCAGGTTCTGTTTACGATCAACAATCACAGTTTGCATGGCGGGCTGCTGTTGAATTTGAATCTGAAGCTTATGTTTACGAACCTAATACAATCTAATACATGATGTTGTGCAGGCCAAGAACCAAAGACTTAGTGATACGTTTACAGCGCGTTTATTGGTCATCATATCCGGGTATCTTAAGTGAAAATGGAGAGCCATAAACCGATCCACGCTGATGGCTGTCATCGTGCAAAGAGAAACACTACAGGCTAAAGAGACGAGGATGTAGGCTAAGTGTTCTAATTCCGGTCCTGGGTTAAGTCTAAATCCAATGTAGATCGGTTGTACAACGAACCCGACAAGCAGATCTGAGACAGCGAGACTACATAAGAAAATCGTGGACGGTGAACGAAGAGAAGGAGTTGTTGACATTGCGGTCAACACGAGAACGTTGCCCATGATTGTTAAGAGCATAAGCAGACCATTAAGCAAGCAAGTCGTCACAACAAAATTGGCCATCGTATTGAATAATTTTGGCCTTGAGTTGTAAAAGCTGATTCGGATCTCCTGCTATCTTACTTTCTTAGCTTTTTTCTCGGGAGTACACAATTGTACTTAATGTATTATACACCAAGGTAGCTGAAGGACCAAAAATTAATTAAGCTTAGCATTCTTATTTGCTTTTTGATGTGAGTATAACAGCTTTTTTATGACTTCGTTACCCCTGAGTGAGCAGGTGAATTTTGGGGTGGATTTGATGATTTCGAACCGTCATGCACATATTGTATATATTGGCTTAGCTTTCCCCCAAAAGAAATCTTGGAAACTCATTGATATGTAATTCAGGCTCAAGCGGACTATCTAGGTACATATGTTTTTCATATGTGTGGAGGAGATGACACGAATAACTTACACATTCTCATTGATTTGGGCTTCAGAACTGAAAACCAGGTGCAGCTCCCATTCATGTCCCCAGTCCTCGTCGTTTCTGCTCTGGGTCACATTAAGTCGAGTGGCTCTGGAGACGATATTGGACAGACTAGACAATGGTTGGTTTTTTGGAATTCAAGTTTTGAAACATACTCTTTTTCAGTTTTATTTTTATCACTATTTTTTAGAGAAAATTTCCTAAACCACAGAAGACCTCAAAAAAAAAAGAAATCAGATTCACGAATTTTGTTACACAGTGCAACCCACATGCCTAGTCTGCTACACAGCCGTTTTTAGTGTCGTCACGCAACGCGCCTCCCCACAAAGGGGAGGAGCATTGCGTGACGGCTCTAAAAACGGCTGTGTAGCAGACTAACCAGTCTTTAAAAGATTCTAACGAACAAGTGGCATTTAGTTGAGAATCACCCGTTTAAATTACTGAGGAAGATAACAAAGAGCGATTTCTCATTCCCTGGGGGGGGGGGGATGTCCAAACCTCCCGTACTTTGCATTCCCAGCTTCCGCCTCTTCTTCTTGGCTTCCTCAGTCCCATTAGCCCTGTATTCAGTAAGCATTTGAAATCAAAAGTGCCATTTTAGAGAAGGGACGAATTTCTGAAATCAAACATCAACTGGGAAGTCAAAAATGAAACCCGGCAAAAACACGCCATTTTTTAATCAAAGAAAACACGACAAGAATCAAAATAAATACCAAATGTTAGCGTTTCCACGTGTTAACAGTTATGCAACAGAGGGAAAATAGTATAGGATTGGAAATTAAAGTGCATTCTTCGCTGATTCGTGTAACAATAGACTTGTTGAAACCCGATCTTATCATGTGATCGCCCACGCTTATTCAAGCTATATTCTATTTAACAATTAGTCGCCTGAGGCGACTAATTGTTTTAGTATAATTACATTTATGATTATTCGAGAAAATAAAATTACTGATCAATTTCCGAGTCCGAAACATCAACAAATCTGGCTGCCATTTTGGAAAACTGCTAGCCTTCAATGTTGTAATCACCGCGCGGTGATTATAGCGGGATGAAGCGAAGCTCCTAGCCAATCATAGCGTTCTATTTTCGATAATCATCAATGTAATTATACTAAACTGAATTAGTATTTTGGCTAGGTAACAAGAGACATTTGATTTTTTTTTTTAACAAGAACAATTCAGTAAAGAATATAGCTTCATCGACCGGAACAGTCTAGTATAAGTATGTATACATACATCTATATATTACTTGTATTCTGAGTAGAAGGTATTTCGTAGAGCGCTCAATTCATTTAATTGAAGAGCATTGACTATTAATAATCACAGGAGTTAACCACACTCATCAGGGCAACTTCATCGAATCGTTGAAGTTGCCTGATGAGTGTGGTCCTACAATTTTCGGACCATAGGAAACAGCACTGTCGCAATAAACGATCAATGATTACTCCTGAAGCCTGAACTCCTGTGATTATTAATACATCTACATATTATATATATATACATTTTTTGACAAAAGAGAAAGGATGTAACAATAGACTTGTTGAAACCCGATCTTATCATGTGATCACCCACGCTTATGCAATCCTGAACAGCTATCGTCAACGTTATCAGGCTAAGTGAACTCCGGAATAAATCATTTCTATTTTCATCACTATCAAGGCGTGCCTTGACTTTGTTACAATTCGGATTCTCACAACTGAATCACTCGTGATGTAAAGATTTTCTGAAAATCGGCACACTCTCGACTCTTTGACGTTGGCCAATGCTGATTCCTTTTTCCTCCACGCAACTAGCCTGCGTAGCATGGCGGTTTTGTAGCGCGCCCAACCAAAACCGCCATGCTACGCAGGCTACCACGCAACCAATCTCCCCGAGGCGAACACATGCTCCCCTTCGCCTGCACTCGTGCGTATATAGCAGGTACAAAGTTTAACGTCATCAGACTCCCGCTGTGCAGGTAGTGGTTGACCATTTGGAATAGCTTCCAGCTTTCAGTTCCGTTATTAAACACGACATGTGCCGCCGATAACTAAGCTTGCTTTTGCTCGCCCGTAACAATTTTGTTGGAAACTACAATAGCTATCGGTTTTCAACATGTGTAGTACAAATGAACATACCAGCGTGCTTACAAGGTGTGAAATAGTGGCCTTTGATACGGGAAGTTGTTTGACCTTGAATTCAAAGACGCTTTGTATTGAGAGGAATGATTTGGGACAAAAGTAAAATTTGACTCCGGACTGGATTCATAACAGGGAAAACGTCGTCGGGGATTCAGATCGAGTCTCACTTTTCTGAATTGAGCGCATACGCCATGAAACAGTCTAAGAAAATAATCTAAACTGTTTGTTTTTTAAAATTTACTCTGAAATTCTACCGTAAAAACAGTTGTTTCCTTTTAATTTTAACAGCAACTGAAAGTCCATAAAAAAAGGGGTTGATGGGTGAGGAAGACTGTTTTTCCTTTGTTACATGAACATATACTAGGAGCCGTATACGTTAATTAAACATGGCAGCCACAGATATTTTGCTAATCGTTATTCATCATTGGAGAAAGTATGAAAATCACATTACTGTCATCAGTTCACAGGGGCACCCAACGAGAATGTAGTTCAAGACAACTTAAACATCGCATTGTTAAACGTATTTTAGTATTTAAACGGTGGATATAGGCATATTTCTATCCCCTAACAATTTTTCATCTGTTCAGATTTCCTAGCTGAAAGTCTAGTGATCCGAAAATTATAGGGATCAAAACTTACCTTTTCGAAAATGTTAGCCAGAAAAAAGGCTCCCGAAAGTTCTAGGTGACCTTTTTAGGGTAAAATCCGTTAAAAATGGTTAATTATACCATTTTTTAGGTGTTCGAAAATCCTAGGAGAGGCAGACAAGCAAGAAATTTTACAACAAATGTTCCGAAAATTCTAGATCTCAAATCGCCTTCCGAACAGATATTTTCCGAAAATTGACGTTGGGTGCCCCTGAGTTCACGTCTTAAGATATCGTTCCTTAATTTTATATCTGCATGGTATGTATTGTTTTCAATGTAGGCATATGAAAGTGGTATCAGTAAATTCTATGCCATCCATATGACCGGTTATCTGTGTGTAAAGGGCTTAGTCCTCTAGGCTTTAAAGTTCTACAAAAACTTTCTCCAGAAAGCTCCCTCCTCGTCAGTCGTCACTCGCCCTGATGTCTATAGCTTTGTGAAAGCAAACCCGTTTGTGGAAAAAAAAAAAACAAAAGGCAAACACAGGCAAGTGCTTTCGAGACTATTATGTCATCTATCTTATTCTGTTTTATCCTTTCAATGCAATGTTAATTTTTTTATAAAAGCATCTTGTCGTTTGCAATTCACGGCTTATTCTTGGAACCATCGCTGTGTCAGAATCTGTCAGGCTCACTGAAAAGTAGCCTGAAATCCATCCGATTGCTTCGAGTCGTTTTCTCCTCTCAACAACTGAGGGAGTAATAACGACTCGAAGTAATCGGATGAAATTCAGGCTAACTGAAAAGTGACATGATATTAAACCGCACAACAAGTACTCCTTTCAAGGTAAACGAATTAGTTCCTTTTTATGAATTAAACTCCCGCCTCCTCGCTTACATGCTTATACCTTGCCCTAGTTTTCCTCTGAACAAAACTATAAAATACAGTATGTCAAATAAAATTAACACGCGATTTTCGGAATACACAAATGGATACAATTTTTTTTTTCACTTTTAAGCTTAATTTTTTTTTTATTTGTGACGCTAGTATAGAGATTATATTACATGTGACGAAAACTTGCAATGTAAGTCCATTCAACTAACCTAGAATTCCACATCCAGAGTCTCACTTTTTCGTCCTAATACGTCATGGGGCACTTTTGAGCCAATGAATGCGAAGACAATTGTTACAGACATCGACAGTCGAGGCACTCCCAGATAAGTTAGCATCGACGTCGGTGTGGAAGTTACAAAGTGTGTGGCTGTCTTTATCCCTTTCAACGGAAAAATTTCGTCTTTTTTGTAGCTTGGGGCAAACCTGAAAACATCAGCCGAGTTGATTATCTCAGCAAGTATCCCATCATACAACTTTATCAAGTTACATCGCTTGGCTTCTTGCTGGTGTTCCCTGAAAAAGTAGATTTTCCGCATTGCATTGCAATGCATGCGTTGCTTGTCAAGGTAAGAATCGAAGTTAATTCATTTCTTTTTCATGTGAAATCTAAGCATAATGTGTCTTCTTATTGTGTGCAAGTATCAAAGCAGGTCCCCTGAGGTTAAACTTTAAAATGCTTCGCCTCGTTTTTACATGTAAGCTCACTTGCATAGCGTACTTGAATAACATTAGCTTAAAAAGTGCCTATTGTGTTGTGCCTCTTCCTTTAAAGCGCTCTGAAGAGTATTGGGACATGAAACAACGATGTAGTAGTCAAAGAAGGGAAATTTAGTGACTCCTTCATTCGATAATCAATTACATGGTTTTGGTTTATACTCGTGCAAAAGTTGACAAACGTTGGTAGTGAGAGATTGGGTGTGATCGAAGGCGCGCGAGTATATGAAGGACGTGCGTGGGAGGAAGGAATAGCCCACCCACGTTCGATATATTAGGGTGATTTAGCAACAGAAAAGAATCAAACAACTGGCTTGACCAAAGGCAGAGCGACAGATTGGGCACCAGAAGTCATGTTTAGTCCTTTTGGCGGGCTTTCCCGTCCTCAACTGACACTCCCGTTCTGTTGCTAAATCAGCCTATTAAAATTCTTACACGAGTCTGAGGCTTTCTGGTCTGTTTTCTATGATTATTTGGTTTGGTCTTCTTTGTGCTTAAGTCTTTTCTGGGAATTGCAATACAATAGAGTGGTTAGAAATTTGCAATTTTGACCCTAAATAGAGTACTAAAGTGATGATGTCATAAAAATGAAATTTCTGAAATTATGGGATTTGTCCGGATATTCTGAAAGAACAATGTCTAAGAGGCCTACTTGCCAAAAATGAGCGTTTCGGGGCAAATTGTCTCTGAGATCGTTGCCCAGTTATGCTTAGAAAACTCCATACAAACCCTTCTAATTTTTTTTTGGGTCGACCCAAAAAAAAATTAGAAGGGTTTGTATGGAGTTTTCTAAGCATAACTGGGCTACGATCTCAGAGACAATTTGCCCCGAAATGCTCATTTTTGGCAAGTAGGCCTCTTAGACATTGTTCTTTCAGAATATCCGGACAAATCCCATAATTTCAGAAATTTCATTTTTATGACGTCACACTTTAGTACTCTATCCTTACCAGGATTCAAGTACAAGCTATGATAATTTGGCCTGTTAAAAATGCCATTGTCGATTTGCCAATCAAGATAGAAGGAAATTCAAAATGCTCTTCCAGTAATTTCTTGAGTATGTTGGGGGCCAGAACAAGGATATTGGCGCTGCTTCCCAGAAACTGCGACTCAGCTAGGCTGCTAGAAGTCTTGTTAGAATTTTAACATACATATGTATCGAATGTGGGCTATTCACAAATCTGAGACCAAATCTGTCACATAACATCCAATCAAAATTTTAAGTTTCTTTAGGGGAAATCTCACACACATAATTTAATGTATGCCTCATCACTGGCTTAGTCGTGATGAAACATGAGTTTACCAACTTAATTCTTATGTTTGGATTATTTTGACCTAACAAATAAAAGATAAAATTCCACATGTGCTAAAGCACAAAAACCTGTCAGGGTGTTACCTGTAGTACTTGCTGTAAAATTCAGTCTGACTCCTGATCTGCGAACAAAAACTTCCTGAAAAATTAAATTCACAAGCATATTTGTGGATGGTTAATGCTCCTACTGAAGCCAGATTTTACACTTGTAGCCATTGACTAACTATTTTTCTTGTGGTCATGACAACTGTGTTACTTATCATAGTTGTTTTGGAATTTTCTTTTACTTATAAATATTTAAACTTTAATTTAATTCTCCAGTTTGTGTGAAGCCCTTTCAACTTACTGTCATGCAAGCAGCAAAGAGACGGAGAGATGTGACTGAAGACTCAGATGAAGAACTTAATTTCTATGGTGAGAATAAGGGCCCTCCTATACCTAAAGCTAAAAGTGAAAATGTGATCACTCACCATACAATGTAGGGCTATTGCAACCTTGGTCATAATTGCTGCGAAATTGGACTCTAATGAAAACACTTGGCTGAACCCATCCCTCCTCACAAAGTTGGGAAGAACCCACTCATTTTTAAGCTAGTGAGTGATTAGTCCTTTAAAAAAAACTTTTGCATGTGGACCAACCTCAAGAGAACCTTTTGTTAGAGCTACAATGTATTTACACAGAGGCAGAAAGATTTTAGAACCAGGCAGATCTAAGAAGAGGGAACAACTTATCATTTGGTTAATACATGCAAAGTTGTGGTCAGGTTAACTGTTAACTGCCTTTCAACAGAGGCGTTTTTGGCTAAATCTGGCAGTTTGTTTTTACTCATTTTACTGTGAGGCTGGTCGAAGGAAAATTGATGCCGTTGTATTAGTACTCACTGCTTTCCTCTGTACATGTATCTCTAAAGTAGGCACACATATTTTTGAAACAAAACCTGTCCCAAATATTACACCCTCAACCAAAAGCTAACATAAAATAATCCTTTAATAATGACAGACAAAAACTGTCCACCTTTAGTAGACCAGCACTTTCAGTTAGCACAGAAATATTCAAAAATTCAAATACTCATGCCACAAATTCCACCTCTGATGATTCGAAAAGGCATCGGTTTTGCCAATTTGTAAAATGAAGGCCCAGTTTTAGCTGAAACTTTGGGATTTTAACTTTTATAATTTTATGTACTGTTTAAAAAACGAGCAGGAGTATATTATCAGGTTTAAAAACTCAAGGCGAAGCCGATAGTTTTTAAACCTGATAATACATGACTGTGTGTTTTTTGAACAGCTTCAAAATCTCTGATATAGATCAACTCATTCTTGCACTAATATCTAGATTTGGGGTTATTTTGGTCTAAAAAAAACTGGATGTAAAGTTTAGCCATGTCAGGAAATGTCAAATACATCCGTTAAAGTTTTTTTTGGCATCAAAATGTGAGCTCGTTTGCCCCACCTGCTCCACCGCCTATGAGTTTTAAATTGGGTAAATGTTGCCAAATTGTCTATTCTAGCGTTAAGGTGGCTTGATACAGTTTTTCATGGTCAATACCTCCCAAGTTTGAACATAAACTACGTCGCCATAAACAAAGTTTTGGAAAAATTGCTACCACAGCTTTATTAGATAAAGATGAAAGTTTGTTATGATCAGGGTTGCAACCGCATCGGAGTTGTCATAGCAACCGAATCACGCTATTTCCTTTTTGACTTGCAGCAGTATATCTCGGCTCTGGGAACTGTTCTTCCAAAATCGTTTACGGGAGCTTTTTCCTCCAATAGCGGCCTCGATGTTAGTGAAGTTTAAGCAAAATCTGTAAGAGCGTTATCGAGATATTTTGGGATGAAGTTTTTCTGTCTAGAAACACAGTAAAAAATGGAGAATATCGTTGTTTGGCCGTTATCTGTAAAAAATGAAGAGCTTTTGACATGCAATTTCACCGCATAGTACTTTCAATCTTTTTAAAAACGTGTGTGAAAGATCATTTAGACAGCTCCAACCGATTGCTAGAAAGAAGGGTTTGATTAGTATGTATCGACGCGCTCTTGTTAACGCTTTTGTAAACATTTTGGTCTTCTTTATCAAATTAGCGAATAATTTTTAAACCGCTCAATAGATTTTTTAAAAAATTTAAGATTCTTGAGCTTGAGCTGATACATTGTAAGGCAGTAAAATAACGGCTACAATTCGCTACTTTTTTATCAGAAGTTTCATCATTACAAGAGAAAACCTCTCATTATTCAAGGCATTGTCTCCAAGTTTTATGTTCACGTGAACAGCAGTAACTAACAATGCATTTGACATATGCAAAAATGCTAGCTATTGTTGTGCATGAAAATATGAAACTTGGAGACAATACCCTGAGTAATGAGAGGCTCACACTTGTAAACACAAAATTTCAGCCAAAATATTATCGAATTGTAGCCCTTATTTTACAGCCTAACAATATATCAATAATCTTGAAACTAAAAGGTCATATAAAAGGAAGGTTAATCTTAAGAAACTTAAATGTTCAAAAAAATCTATCGAGCGGTTTAAAAACTATTTGTTAGTTTGTTAAAGTAGACCAAAATATTAAAAAACCGCTAACAAGAGCGCCTGGATACATACTAATCAAATCTTTGTTTCTAGCAATTGGCTGGAGCTATCTCCATGATCTTTCACACACGTTTTTAAAAAGATTGAAACTAATATGAGGTGAAATTGCATGTCAAAAGCGCTTCGTTTTCTACAGATAACAGCCGAAAATAGAGATTGTCCACTTTTTACCGTATTTCTAACCACAAAATCTTTATCCCAAAATATCCCGATAACGCTCTTACAGATTTCGCTTAAACTTCACGAACATTGAGGCGGCTATTGGAGAAAAAAGCTTCCTTCAATGATTTTGCAAGAACAGTTCCCAGTGCCGATATATACTGCTGAAAGTAAAATAGGTAATAGCGTCATTTCGTTGCTATGACAACTCCGATGTCATTGCAACCCTGATCACAACAAATTTTTATCTTTATCTAGTACAACTGTGGTGGCCATTTTTTCAAAACTTTGTTTATGGCGACGTAGTTTACGCTCAAACTTGGGGGGTATTGGCCCTGGAAAACTGTATCGAGCCACCTTAAAGTGATTTATCCAAACAACATGCCACGTTTCAAAAGGCAGGTAAATTTTAAAAACCTTTTTTTATCTCACCGTGGACATACTTAGTCACGTGCTAGGCAACGAAAAAGTTCATGCATATCATGTTCCATCACAGAAAAAAGCAGCCGAATTTTACGAGAGA
Source organism: Porites lutea (assembly GCF_958299795.1). Lineage (NCBI taxonomy): Eukaryota > Metazoa > Cnidaria > Anthozoa > Scleractinia > Poritidae > Porites > Porites lutea. The sequence continues at coordinate 826,357 of NC_133214.1, forward strand.
TTACCTCAAACTTTAAAGAATGCACTAAATTTTGTACTAGAAAAAAACCATTGTTTGTCTAAAGTTTTCAAGGGTCATGAATGCAATTTCAGAGCAAAAGATTAGTCATGTTACAGATGTGTATGTTACAGCTGATCTTTATCAAGCCAGGCCGGGCGAATATAACCATGCTGTATTGTGTTACAGCTGTATGTCTTTGTAAAATTATCGAGAAATCAGCCATGGATGAATCTTTTGTCTTCTGTCCTTCGAGACTCGATCCTTGACTCAATTCTCAATAGCTTGTTCTGAATTCTCGATTCTCGATTTGCACAGGAATCAAGAATCACGAATTAAGTCAAGAATCGAGACTCGCAACGGACTGTCAACTTACTTTTGAATGGTACTGTATGTATAAGTAATTCTCTATGTTAACTTTTCTTTAAAGATGTATGACAACTTTGATGTTTGGCTATGGCATCTTCTTTATGGGAACCCCAGTCACAGGATTGCGGAGCAGATGATTCCTGCAAAGTGCAAGTCACTATTTTGGCTTCTGAATGGGGATCAAGCAAAGGGGGACTTTCCACGATAAACAGAGAGTTAGCCATTCAGTTGGCCAAATTCCCTGAAGTGGAAATCACTTTCTTTTTACCTCAATGCAGTCAAGAGGACAAGAAGGCAGCCATGAAGCATAATGTAAAGATCGTCGAGGCAACACCACTGCCTGGCTTTGAGCAACTGGACTGGCTTTGCTCTCCACCTGAAGATTTGCAAATCGACATTATCATAGGTCATGGAGTTAAACTCGGTAAACAGGTTCAAATCATTAAAAGATCTAAAAGGTGCAAATGGGTTCAAGTGGTGCACACAGATCCAGAGGAACTTGGAATGTTCAAGAACTATTCAGATCCAATTTCAAGAGGCGAGGAAAAGCACAAGATGGAAGTAAAACTGTGTGAAATGGCGGATCATGTTGTTGGAGTTGGTCCCAAGTTGAGTGAGGCCTTTCGATCCTATCTTCGCAGCTGTAAAAAAGATGACAGTGTTGTTGACTTCACTCCGGGAGTATTCGTAGAGTTTGCAACTGTAAAGCAGGCTCCTAGTGAAAGGCAACAACGCAGTGTCTTGGTGTTTGGTCGTGGAGACGTAGAGGACTTCAAATTGAAAGGATTTGACATCGCTGGGAAAGCAGTTGCTGAGTTAGAAGATATTCGTCTTGTCTTTGTTGGGGCTCCAGATGGAAAACACAAAGAAATAGCAAAACGGTTGACTGAATGTGGTGTCCCTGCAAGTCGCTTGAGAGTAAGAGGATTTGTTGAAGATCGAGAGAGTCTAAGGCGCTTGTTTCAAGAAGTGGATCTTGTTGTCATGCCTTCAAGAACAGAGGGCTTTGGATTGACAGGACTGGAGGCCTTGTCAGCTGGTCTCCCTGTGCTCGTCAGCCACAACTCCGGTTTTGGAAAAGCTTTACACAGTGTACCTTTTGGATCAACATATGTAGTGAACTCAGAGGAACCAGCAGATTGGACCTCTGCTATCAAAACAATCTTGGTCAAGGACAGAAGAAGTCGGCTTAAGGAAGCAGAAACCTTGCGCGAAGCCTATGGCAGGAAATACAACTGGGCCAAACAGATAAAAGATCTCATTGACATGATGATCAGTTGGGTGTATGGTATGAATGCCAATTTTCACGTTCTTAATACATTGCACAAGGAAATTATAATAGGATGTGGACTCTAATAAGAATTGAAAATAAACAAACAAAACCAAATTTGTGTAATATTTGCTGCCTTTTTGTCCTGGCTGAGATTGTGAAAAAAGGCGATTTCTAAGTTTTATGTTACATGTAAGCAAACAAAGTAAAGTAATATCAACCCAAACCATCTATCATATGCTTTATTTCCAGTTCACTGGCTTATGGGATTATTCCATACATCATCTGCATTTACCAAAACAGCCTGTTGTTATCTACTCTTTTTTGTCAACAGATGATTCTTTAGATTTCCAGAGCTCTTCAGAAACAAAAGGCAGAATTTTTCCATCCAGTGATAGAGCTTCTCAGCTAACGGAAGGGACAACTGTAGACCCTGAAGGTATCCCTGATGACTTAATAATAATAAGCTTCTTGAATGCCATTGCTGATCAAAAGTGTAACATTTGTTCATTAAAATTGTTAACATCATTTGAATCTGTCTTGGCTGACCCAAGTGTGGATGAACGATAGCTACAGTCAGGGACACAAGTAGTTGACACACTTGCTTTGTTGCATCTTTGCGTTTTATTATTACCATTTATTGCATTGTTGCAAAATAAACATGCTACAGTTGCTGAAAGTGGTGAGAATTTAATAAGTGCCCAGCGAATAAGCGACCACCTCGAATAAGCGCCCACTTTCAAGGTCCAAAAATTTAATATGCGCCGAGGTCAGTTAATCGAATAAATACGGTATTAGGGAGCTCAAGCAAAGACTTTTTTGATCAGCGCTACCTTTCAACTTGACGTGAGGCCTTTCCCTTTTAACATGCCTTGACGCTACCAAAAGTGTATTGCTAAGTGTCTTTGCTCTTATTGAGACAGTTTGCTGCAAAATATTTTGGGCATAACAGCTGCCCAAGATGCAATATGTTCACTTCCGTTTGACCCCATTGTGTTGTATGTGAAACACTGCTTAAGCAGAACACAAGATACTAACCAGCCTGCACTGCGCTTTGCAAAATTAATCAACGAGCTAACTGAGAACTATGGATTAAGCAAATATTATTAAAATCTTGCTAATTCTCTTATCATAAAAAAACTACTTGATGTCAATTTCAGAGGATTTTTTTCAATTAATCACTGCAATAGGATCCCAAAAATTATCAATATCCATGACCACTACAGCCCTACAAAACAATGGAAAATGTGATTATAAGTACCTGTTTTGTTTTGTTTTTTTTTTTCAGCTTGGAATGTTTTTCCATCTTTACAAAATTTACAATGTGATGCAGAGCAGGGTAGCAAAAAAAACAACCTACCATCTGATCTGAGAACTATTGCTGCCAACAAAGGATTCTTTGTTTCTGATAACCAAGCATCCGGGAACTGTTTGTTCCATGCATTATCAGAACAATTACAAAGTGTCATAGGAATTCAAATCTCACACAAGGAGCTAAGAAAAACCTTGGTTCAGTTCCTCGATGAGAACCCTAATCTGGTAAGTTGATGACTAGCCTAACTAACGGGCCTTCCATGTCTGTTTGGCGGATTCCTCCCATATGATAAGGAACTAAACATATCATGCTGTCCACGGGAGAACTAGTGAGTCGGCTCCAGCTTTATCTATCACTTATACTCTTGTATCACCCAGCTCGTCCTATTTTTAATTAGTTCATATCACTGCTTATTACTTCCCTACACCTGTTCCTTAAATTTGATCACGCCAATAATTGATTCCTTAACTCAGTTCGACATTTCTTTGCTAAACTAAATTGGATAAAAGCCGGCATTGAACATAACGAAGAAAGACTTAAGTATTATGGGATCAAGACTAGGCTTTCTCGATCTTCTTTAAAATTACCCACCTCTTCGCATTTAGCCTGAAATACATAAGCCTTGACAGCGAAACTTGGAGGGTAATAACAACCAAAACAACCATTTTAGGTCACTTGTCTTGGTGACGTCAC